>NC_047506.1:20826231-21188950 GCF_902827115.2 Pseudochaenichthys georgianus
AAACCTTCTCGAGCTTGTTTTGAACCGTTTTTGATAGCTTTGAAATCTCAGAGGGTTCCAACTCCTGCAGCAGCAGTGCCGCCATTTTTCCTACAACAACAGTACGAGCAGCCGCAGTGTGCGAGTTGAGTTGAGTTGAGTTTGACTTCTCCTTCTTCTCCTTCTTCCTGCTTTTCGGTTTTATGCCGGTGGGCATTAACGCCACCTACTGTGTTGGAGTGTGCACCACAATTACATATCCCCTTTATAAATAATAACAAAATAAGATATCACTTAACATTACATTATTTTGATGAGCTTAGATTCTTTCAAATATTGTAATAGACACTCCAACCAAATGTTGATACACTTTAAGACTCAGTTATTCGAGCCAAAGCTCCCTGATTGCTCTTTCCCTTTAATCTTTCCTTTTTCTCTATAGGCCTACTGTCTTTTTGCAGGGAAAAATGACATGCTCCACTGATGTATCGCCTGTACATAATACCCTCTATTCAGATGCTCTCTTCTTTAGTGCACCTTTTAGCTTTCATCACTCGGCCAACTTCTCGCTGTAATGCATTAACATCCTGTGTTTCCAGTATCCCAAATGTGCGGCCACTCCCAATTACATTTATTTTGATTATTGCTTTTGCTCCAAATTTAGGCCTACTTAGTTTAATGTCCATTATCTCCAATCTTTTAGAGTCTGTTAGTTGATGCATCCACTATTTATTTTCCTCCATCCCTTTGTGAGATTTATCCATTTGTTTGTCCACACAAATGTTCTCAACATATGAATATTTCTATATCTGTACAGTTTCCTGCATTAACAATACCCATCCTACTACGAGATGTAAATGATTTTGATTACATCAATACAGAACAGAAATCCATTAAAAGAATAATCGTTTTAATTTTATATTATAACTCTTCTGTCCACTGTAATGCTGTTGTTTTTGTCATCATCTCAACTGCATATGATCTGATGTTTTTCTTTCAACCAAAACATGTAAGGCTGGTATTCTATCAAAATCTGCGCTCACTCTATCCTCTAGTGGAGCATTATTGGATTTGTATTTTTGTAGTTTACGCTCGCATAGCCCCTTTTTGAGATACTTTGCAAAGGCACTTCTGTTAAGTTGTGTTGTAACTTACACAATTGTATAGTTGTCAATAGCAACAATTGAATATAATGGAGGATTATTTGTCCTGTTTATTGCTCTTTTGTGCTGAATGCTCTCTTGGTCAAATATGGTCACCAGATGGCACCCACGCTCTTTATGTGCAGGCCTGTATTGGCCAGTATCAGTATGTGCATTTGTGCATGCCTGTGTGTCACATAAGGATGTAATGCAGCATATTTAAGCATGTCTAAGGACAGAGGGTGTCGTTTTTTCTCATACTGAAATTCTGAACAATCTGCACTGTTGTATTAGCTGTAAAGTGTCTCTACTGTAGGCTATTTTTATTATATGTACAGCACTTTGGCTCGACCAAAAATCGTTTATAAATGTGCTATATAAATAAAACTTGATTTGATTTGATTTCTTTTGGAGAACTTGTGCACTTCTGGAAAGTCCATGGATGACCAAGACGTTTGTCCTATTGCAGTTAGTAATAACAATGTGCCAAATATTATAATATGAAACAGCCCAGAGCAAAACACAGTGACAAACTTCTCACAAACCAGAGCATTGTTATTAAATGACATGCTTAAATCCATTTTCCATTCACGGAGCATTCCCTAAAATGCAATCAAAAAGGTCAAGATGGTGATGTTGTTGATGATGAAGATTTTAGAAATCGGGCAGTTGTTGCCATTGGAACATAGAGCTCGTCCTTGGGATATTTAATTACACAAAGAAGAGTTCACATTTTATAATCACACACACTATAATGGAGGCTGTTCTTTTAAAAACATATACAAATGTTAAATCAGAGAATTATTTTAGATTTTTTTGAAGAGGTTTTTGAAGAGTGAATGTTTACATTTCATCAAATATGTTTTTCCTTTATGTGAACAGCCACATTACATATGTAATATCATATAACTGTGTCTCTGGTGACTTATATCTGTAAGGTATGGAGTCCCTGTCTGGACCAGTTTTGACAAATACCTCAGTGGTTTATCGGTTCATAAACACTTCTAAGAAAACAAAAGACTGATGGCACGAACACATGAACTGTTAAAGCGAATGTTTGCTCCAGGCAGAAGAACTATTTTTATTACACTTAACTGTCACGCCCGGATACTGAGATGTACAGTAACCTATAGCAACATCGTTCTCCAAACTTCTTAATCTGAGTTGATCATGTTGGTGGTTGTCAGTACTTGTCATGAGAGGGAAACCCATGCAGTATGGACACAGGCACCCTTCAATCTGTGTCTCATGCAGTTAAGGTGTGAATCATGCTGACAAGTGTCTCAAACATTGACAAACAAATGCAGTGACCTCTCACCTATACTACTGTGTAACACAAATTCAAGTAAAATGTGTCAAGTGTCATGATTTAGTCTGATTTTGAGATTTGGAACTTCCCCTTTATCCTTCCCGCATCCCTTCATTAACCCATGTAACTATTTCATTCATTCAAACAATTTGTAAAGCCTATCGTGACAAACAGCAGAAGGACCAGCCCAAAGGTGGACTGTGGTGTGGGGGTAGCATGTTTATGTGTAATTTATTCTCTGAAACAGTTACAGCTGTGTTCCTCATCCTCTAACCCTGAGTCTTATCTCCTGCATTCTTCCTCACGTTATTTTTAACTTTTTACTCACTATCCATTTATTGGAATAACATGATAGTGTTCTGTGTTGATGTGTAGTGGTTGCATTGTATCAACTAGTTTCACTCAAGTAGATGTTTGTTTCTTTAAAATACGTCCAAGTTGAATCTCATCAGGAGTAAATTAGTCATAGGATAACATTTACATCATCACTTTATCATTGAAAATAATGAGTCACAGGGAACTTAAAAATATCTAAACAAAGTTGTTTAAAATAGGTTTACATTTAGGATGACAGCCAGTGAGCACCGTTTGTGGTTGTGTCATCTCGCCCACATCCGTTGTCCAAATTTGGTCTCAGGGGAACCAACACGCCACAAACAAGGTCTCCACTGCCGTGTCATTTCATCTCTCAGTAATGTGTTTTATGTGGGTGAACTAGAGCGTAATAGCCTGGCTTTCCAAGAGTCCAAACAAAAAATAACAAAAGTTGTCTAATTAGCGGATCAGTGTAAACAAAGGGAGAATCAAAACGTCAGAAATGGGGGCGGATCATGTGCTCATTTCAGGGGTAAAGAATTAGGTAAAATTAGTTTGAGGGGAGAGATGAGTCAATTCATGCTCTTTGGCCTCTTCCAAGAAGCAATTCACTTGGTTAATACTGCGTTGAACATCAAATAACCTAAAACCTGGATAATGCAAAAACTGTTGTGAATTTTGATTTACAAAGCTACCCAGATAACTCAGTGAACCTGCATGGTAAAAGAGGCCAATGCAAATGTATGTTCTTCAAAATATTGACGCACGTAAGCCTACTCACCTTAATGGTTTATTGTTTATTCTGAGTTTACAGATGAGTAATCTTGTTTTGAAGTGAATCTTCTCTCAACCCTTGCTTGGACTCTCGTGGCTTTTGTTGCACTCACTGAACTGTAATCCTGTTGGAAGATTACCAGACATACAGTAATGTACAACTCTGCGAAGTTAACATTGTTGGCCAGTGGCAGCACACAAAGTTGTTTTGGCTAGTTGGCTGCAACTCTTGCATGTGGTTTGGTCAGCAGCACCCAGTCTAGCTGACATGTTTGGGCACCTAAAAGTTCCTGAGGGAGGTATCCAAAAGGTTTTGATAAATGTTAGGCACGCTACTGTAAGAAAATTAGGTCTTACCAGCTAGAGGCTATGCTTGCTGTGCCCGATGCGTGGCTGTGGAAACCAAAGGTATATCCTGAGAGAAATATGTGTTAGCGTGTCACAGTTCAAGCTCTTGCATCTGGAGTAATTAGAACTCAAGAGCTTCTTTGCAGGCAATATGTTAGAGATTATAAGAATACTTACATAAAACCACATACAAGTAGACACTTAAGAATTTGCTTTGAGGTGTTTTGCAAAGGTATAAAGCTGTCACATGCTTAATAATATAAAACTGCAAATTATGTAATTTAACAGGAGGACTGAGATAACTTTTACCCTGTTTTGTATTCGAAACGAAAACAGATGAATAATAGTCATAAACATAGACCTCTATTAATATAGGTTTTTACAAAGATTTAATATAGTACTTTTCCAAGTCTTCTGATCACTCAAAGTGTGTTAACACTACCTGCCAACAATCAAACACTGATGGCATAACAAGTAGCCAAAATCATCTTCCAATCAAATGCTCATTCACACATGCACTCACGCATCTGTGGTGTAAATGTCTTGCCCAACGACACTTCAACATGCAGACTGGATTGAACCGCTAGTCTTCTGATTGGTGGATAACCCGCTCTATCTGAGCCTGGCGCAAAGTCGCCCCAAACTGTTATACCACTACTAGTAAAGGCACAACCTTAATCCTCTAAAAGGTTTAGCCTGATTACCTCAGCATAGATCTCTGCCCTACGCATCAAATGACACTCTTTGATGGAAGCATCACATGATCCTTGTCCTACAGTATCAGTGAATGTGTTTGTGTGGCACGGTGCGTGGCAGATTCAGTCCAGACATGAGCAAACTTAATTGAATTCCTAACATATTAGATTGTGGGCAAGCCTTTGATTCAAAATCAAAACCTGCTTAATGTTGCGGTTAAGACATGCCTTCAGCCCGTTGGGGTCATAGGGGAGTCAACTCTATGCTGCAAAAATAACTGATGAGGTTATTTAACATGTGACAGCCTGCTTTAACAGGAGGGGAGTCTCCCACAGTGGTATGTACCCAGGGCCCCAAGCGACATTGTGAGATGAGGGCCCCCCCCCCCCACGACAGGAGTGAAAAGATTTTTGGAAACAAAGTACTTTGCAAATATAATTCCTGTTTATTATTATTATCAGCACAGTTACTTTTTTATACAGTGAAGTAAATGGTAAATGTGCATGTATGTCGTTCAGTATGCGTTTGCAAGTGAATACGTCTGCATTTCCTGTTCATTCAATTCAATAATATAAATACTATATTATTTTATTATAATATACCGTAGTTGTAATATAGTCAAGACAAAACATGCTTATTACATGCTCAAAAACTGATATTTCTTAAATCTGTATTCAAATGTAGTTCCCTCTGTCAGCAATGTATCAACAACTACACACACATTTCTATCAGTATTTCTCTGTGTTTGACATGATGATTACTGTTAAGAGTTAAGGGGAGAGGCTGAGCATCACCATGAAATGTGCAAATTGACTTAAAAATGAATAAAAGGGGGAAAAATGCTCCATGTTTTTTAGGCTGTAAACTTTAACTGTTATGTAAGCCAACTAGACTGACAGTTTTTCACTCTTCCTCCTGTACATTAGCAGATAAAAGGCATAACATACTTGAATGAATGGGGTGCGCGGAGAACTGCGCTGAGAACTGCACTGAGAGCTGCGCACAAGCCGAGCTCATAAGCCGAGGCCCCCTGTGCAATGTGAGGCCCCATGCAGCCTGCATGAGCAACCTGTAGGGAGGGACGGCCCTGTATGTACCCCTGCATGCATATCGCCGGTGTCTTTGCTTGTGGCCTCTGGTTTTGAATGCACTGCAGTTGTGTGATTTTTGCTAAAATTCTTCATTTTTTTTTTAAAGTAACGTTATTAAATCATTATTTTATGTGAAGGGAAATACTCCAAAAGGACGCACAGCATGCCTTTAAAGCCAGAGGGGTTATGTAAGGACCCCCTCCTGGAGCAGTTAGATGATTGAGCCCTATTCTGAGTAGTTTAGTTTGTTTATCCAGTGCAAGTTTAAAAATGACACTTCCTAATCTCTTTCAGTCACTATGAAGTTGCCAGTATCATAAATCAAACATGTACAAAGCAAAACTTTACAATTTTATGTAATTTTGTTAATGTTTTTATTCTTGACAACACATACTGTACATTGGGCTATGTTTCAAATATTACGGAACACAGTTTAGTAAGGTACCCAAATCGTTAGCAAAATCCAATATGACAAAGATGATATTGACAAGTGCCAAGTCATATTTCATATGTATATAATACAGTAATAAAGTAAGATACATTCATGTGCAAACTCCTCACTGATGATGGTAAATCAGAGTTTTATTCATGTTTATTCCAGAAAACAATATACACCTGGAAGACATGTTAACACAAAGACATGTTCACATTCAGAGTGCCTTTGCCTATTAAAAAATCCCTGTCCTATTTAGCCCTGCATAGTTATTTTTTAAATCTTGGCAAAATACCACAAGTATATATGTTTAAATATTGTATCACATCTGAAGATGTCACTTTGTACAAACCCTGGATATATAAATAACTGGTGTACAGATCAAACCAAAAAAGTGCTACAAAAAAAGTACTTAAATTAATACATTTGTACATGTTAATACAGCATGCATAAGTGTCTATAGTTACAACATGATTGAGAGCACCCGTATCTTGGACATCAGGGTTCTTTCACCAACTGGATGTTACATTATTTAACAATCCTCAAACAATACTGATCTAATAAAAATGTCTTGTTCATTTGCCATGGCCCAGAAGAATAACTTTAACAATAACATATTGTCTTTTGTTGCTCTCCATCCAACCCTCCAAAAACCTTTCTTTCTTCTTCAGCAGCCAAACTCTGTGTTTATTCTACATCATTTTCCTCTTCATCTTCCACACCAGCCAGCTCTTTCTCTGGCAGCAGGCCATAGCTGTTGAGGAAAGCTTCCACATCAGTGGCGAAGAACTCCCCGGTGAGGTGCTGTGTGCAGGCCAGGAAGTTCCCTAGTAGGTCTCCAGCTTTGTACACCAGCAGTGTAGGCAAAACCTCATCTGAGAATCGCTCGGCTGCGCCGGAGGAGACAGCATCAATCCTGCAGAACTTTACACTGGGGTATTCAAGTGCCAGGCAGTCAAGGCAGTTGTTGAGCTCCTCACATCCTTTGACTCCAACCTTATAGATGTGGACCACCACCACTGTGCTGTAATGCTCCTTCTCGATGACTTCAAGAAAGGCCTCTCCACTGTCCAACTCATGCACACCTTCAAACCGAGGCCCAAAGCTGAGTTTATCATGCATCTCCTGCATGCAGCGTTTCCTGTATTTCTTTAAACATCCCTCATCCTCCTCCTTAAGCAACTCGTACTCTTGGACACTCATCTGAAAAAAAAGGGGGAAAAGTGTTAGAATTGATATTGGCTACATTTGTTATCACAATTACATGTATTATATTACATTATGTTGGCTGGCGTTTTCAAAATAAACACTAAGAAGCTTTCAAGACTATTTTTGCCATAAATCTGAACCAATGCACACAATTGTAGCTGTATCCACAGCATCCAAAGATCATAACCAAAAGCAAAGTAAAAGTCTGCCTTCTCTCGTTTGTCTGGTTGTACCTTGCGGTTTAGGGCTGATCTGCCGTCTTCATTTGGCTTGCCTGGGGTTGACATTTGTCTCAGCAGTTCCTTTTTTGCAGGCGGCAAGTTTTCCTGGTCCATACTTTCCAACTTAAACCTCCTCCAGTCATTGATGACTCCTTTAGGACCTTTGGAGAAGACACATTACATTTTGTTGTTAGTTATGAAAGAGTCTATTGCATGTTTTAAATTATTTCTTAAAACATACTTATTTCTGAATGAATTTCTAAAAATAAATGACTGTAATTATTCAGTTTAACAGTCAATAAATTGGCTAATGGAGAAATGTTTTCGAAGCAGACACAATTCAATCAGAAGGAACTTCCTATATAAAAATAATCCACTTAACTCTCAAGGCCCACATCATGAATAGTATGTGGGATTTCCAGCTGGATAACTGGTTCATTCATCTGTACAAAGACTTGGTGCAGATAACATTTGAGTCATGAGTCATTGTTGGGTATGGTGCTTCAATTTTGGGATTAAAGTGTCATCTCAGATGTAGTGCACTATTGCTCCACCGTTGCGTAACAAAAAGAAGATTAGAGCTGTGGTTAAACTGTCAAAGCTCTACAGGTCTGTAGTCTGCTTTGGTCTTCCTGTCAGGTGTTTAGAGTCAATTGCTCAGTAGTCATTGCGTATGACCTTCTGTCTGTAAGGTTGTTTCGAGTGAAAGCTTCTTAATGATCAATTAATGAACTTTGTTTTTGCAAAGACACATTGGTTATTACTGAATTTCCCCACGGGTATTAATAAAGGTCCATCTTATCTTATCTTATCTTGTACTTAGATACATGGTTTGACGAGAACCATTCCCCCGGCAGATAAGCACAAAGAGAGGTCACCAAGTTCTAAAAATATCCACAGGCTTATGTTTGAAAACACTGCTTCCACTCACCTGTTTTGGTTGCGAAATCTTCCATTTCAAGCAGTCTGTCCGACATTTTTCTGGTGAGTTAGCTGTAAGATAAAAACTTGAGAATCAGACAACAGGAGGTAATTCATATGATGTGGTTAGTTTATACATGATTTGGATGTTTGGATGAATAATTATTTTAATTTAAGTTTAATAGCCTGCATCAATAATTGTTCTCCATAAGGCTATTGTTTTTCTACTGACTTAAATTGCAATGTGACAAAGTGAGTGCCATGATATTTAATTAAAAATGAGTGCAGTCTAAGAGGATTACTGAGCTGCAACAAATCTGTCTCCTGCTCGCTTTAAGCCCCTTAGGGACACTGTATGAAGTTGGAAAACATTTAATTGGCAATAAAGAAACCTGGAACAACAACGATGACAACAACAACAACAACAAAAACAACAATGTACTAATTTAATTCAAATAATATGTTTGTGTGTATGTAAAACTTTAAGAGAATTTGTTTCTACATTGCAGAAAAAAAGATTATTGAAAATAAATAAAATATAGGATCCTATTATATCGGATTAGTATAATGAATACTTATAATTATGTACATTTGCATAACTTTGAATTTGCAATAACTGCTAAAGATTTAAAACTAGTCACTCTGGGTCCTACACTGCTTTGTAATGAGGTTAGTTTGGACCAGTTGTTTGTGACGTATGCAGAGCTAATATCTAATTGGATAAAAGGACCGATCCACAGCGTTCCCATTAGCTTCATTCTCCCTGCATGCAGTCACGGTGCTGATCTGGCCAGGTGATCTTTGTGGCCATCTTTACAATCCCCAAATCCGGTGTAATCGATTTGCCGAGATTGACATGAGCAAATGAAGTCCCATATAATGGTTTGAACTTATGAATGTATGTGTGTGTGCAAGAGTTGCACAATAAACTCTTTTATAACAGCTGACTTTCAAGTAGACCCATGACTATTCACTAACGAAGAAATAATCTTCTGTTCTCATTCTGTGCAAAAGGATTGACTTTGAAATGAAAAAATAAACTAATGTGGTTAAAACCTTTTTAAAACCTAGTGTTGTTACACTGTACTTGGCAAATAATGACCATAAAAACTCAAGACGACCCCTAAACTCAATCTCAAATCAATACATTTTATGTTTGTAAAAACATATAGACCGAAAAACCAATCACATATTAACACATTTCAATATTTAGTTCTAGATCAATCCACTTTACAATTTTTCAGAAATAAGAGTTGTAAATTGAGTTTTTCTTACCTTCAACCGTCACAGTGAAGTCCTCCCTTTGTGTCAGTAGTTAACTTTGCACTGGTCCTCACTCGATCACTGAGATATCTCTTAGTGGATGGTGTGCGTTATTGTGTGCATGCGTGTGTCTGATCCAGCCAATGAGCTTGGTCTAATGAAGATTTCAAAGAAGTCCCTATAGACCCAACAGAAATAGAGCATAGATCCTAAGAGGATTTGACTTCAGGAATTAGAAGCCTCTACTTGATAAAGGCCTGACTACACACAAGGAAGATAGAGAGAGGAAGAGAGAGAACTGAACACTTTAAGTCAAAACTTTGAGAGTTTCTTCTTTTTTTTATTAAGATTATCTTATAAATCACTTGATTAGGCAGCTGGTAGCCTTGTATACTACTCTATTCAAGAGCAGAACAGAAGAGCTGTTGTGTTGCATTTCACAATTATAAACAGATCATTAAGTGTTAATTCAAACAATATATCCCTGAGATGAACTCTCAAATAAAGGGTTCTTGTCTAGAAGGAAGGGTCTTCTAGGCACATAGCTTCGCATGAAAATGACCACATGACACACACACGCACACGCACACGCGCACACACACACACACACACACACACACACACACACACACACACACACACACACACACACACACACACACACACACACACACACACACACACACACACACACACACGCACACGCACATGCCCACACCCACACACACACACACACACACACACACACACACACACACACACACACACACACACACACACACACACACACACACACACACACACACACACACACACACACACACACACACACACACACACACACACACACACACACACACACACACACACACACACACACACAAAAAACACTACTGTATGGGTGGAGGAAATCTTGTGATGTTTTATCATGTGCTTCTTGATTAGTGTTAAGACAGAGAGTGTGTGTAGTGTCTCCTTCTCCCTAATTATCCTTTTACATTTCCTCACTTCCGCCAACATTTCTACAAAGACAGATAAGACATAGATAAGAGCATCTGTGCATCTTGTTGGTTGTGATAAACTGAAAAGTACTACAAATAACAAGAGCAAAGATAACGTGTTATGGTTAGGTAAGTTTGAAGCCTGACTTATGCAAACACTTTTTAATTATTTGATTGATTGATACAATCAGCTAAATGTGTTTCAAGAAAAAAGTTTACAGAAAAAATTAAAAAAGAAAATTGCCCTTTTCAGAGTGTTATATCATTACATTCATGAATACATAATTGGATAAGATTTACCTGTTTTTCTGGATTACAGTAGATACCATAACATCCCAAGGGAACTTTACTCGAGGGCTTTATTTCAAAAATAAACATGTCCCACATGTATCAGTTTAATCCAGTTTGTTATTGGTTTGGGTTTAAGACAATGAAAGAAAGTGTTTTTTGCAATGCAGATGGTATTGTAAGTAACACATTTCTCAACTGTGTGCAGGCACCTCCACACTTTGCAGTTGAATCAGCTGAAATGCATTCAGGCTGTTTACGTGGTGATGCCAGGGACAATCAGTTTCACTCACGTCATTGATTGGTCTCTCAGAGAAAGATAAGCATAAACTAAACCGGTGCGACAAGTTTGCTTCCATGTAATATAGGAGGTGTGTGGCGCAGTGGATAGAGCCTTGGTGTTGGGATCAGGGGGTCACAGGTTCAATACATTCAGCCTTTGTGTTTTCCACAAACTACAGCTGCAGTTTGTAAGGAAATGCTTTCACTCCTAATAATTTGTGTTTTCCAACGGGCTTCCGTGTAAGATTGTCTTTTGCTGCGTACTGAAGCATAGGTGTGCAAATAGCGACCTTAAATGCTCCCCACAGCCATGCGATATTTTTTTGGACAGCTAATGTAACCTTGTTGGACTTCTGTTCCTTCGTCTCTGTGGCTGTCCTGTATTTATTGGCTTAAAGGCTTACTAGACTTTTTATACAGGCACACAGAGTATGACGTCAGGTTGAGTTTCACTATTCCAAATTACCTAGTAAGCATAGGTTGCTTAAAATGGAACTCAGCAGATTATTTAGTGCCTTCTGCGTAATAAATGTCCCTCAGCAACAGCTTCATGTCCAATATTAGCCTCTCCAAGTCACTGAACTCACATGATAAGAGGTTCAATCAACAAATGACTGATGCATTTGTTAAGTCATAAATCACAGACTTTAATACAGTATATGCAGTCCCACATACAAAAAAATATAAGGCTGAGAGCAATCTTACTGAGAATAAATATTTCTTAAAGGGAGTCTTGCCTGGGAAATGTCAGTGTCGATCAGGATGTGTGAATGTGCCTCATTCAGAAACTGTTACATAACCACATATCATTAGGTCTCTTCTCTTGTCTGGACAACAGGGCAAAACCAGCTTACTCATACCTTTGTTGAAAGCTAAACGTCTTAGGCCTGAAAACTAATGCTGTTCCATAAAAGTTTTTTTAAATGTTGTGGTCTTTTTACCAAAAAAACACATTTAAAAATATAGAGTTTCTATTGTGCCCAATAATATATTGTTTGTTAATTCTTCTGCAATGAATAGAATGAAAAATTCACTTTTTGTTGTTGTGCGTTACCCTAAAAAACGGTGACGTGTTGTTACCTGTGCTATATCTGTTTATGTCCCCTTTTTCAAAAAATATTTGACTTATTGTGACCTCTTTAAATAAAACATCTAGAAAAACAACAGTTTAGCAGACCATTGAGACTGAGCTAAATATGCAAAGTAAAAAGAAAGGCAAAGAAAGAAAAGTTTAACTCAGGGACTGTTGGGGTAGAAAATTCCTTGAATATAATGCTCATTATAAGAAAATAATAGGGAATAATAAGTATTCAGCATAATACCATAATACTTGGTACAATAGAGTATAATAATATAGTGTAATGTTAGGGTGTGTCAGAACAGTGTTTCCATCAGAATGAGTGTGCAACTTCATGGAGGAGAGTAGAGGGTTCTTCTGCTAGTATGCATGTCTGTGTACAGGTCCCACTCTCTCTCTCTGAGTGTGTATGTGTGAGTGTGTGAGTGTGTGTGTGTGTGTGTGTGAGTGTGTGAGTGTATGTGTGTGTATGTGTGTATGTGTGTGTCAGGTTGAACAAAAAGTCCACTTTGAGGTTCAGGTTAATTATTCTTCACATTGCCTGAAGCTAATGGGGTACGAGGTTACGACTGGAAAAGGACCTGCAGTAAAACTCCCTTCTCACTTGATGGTGAACCATGGTGAAGGTCAAGAAGCGGTCAATGTCACGGAATTCGTCCAGGACATGTGTGCGGGAGTGTAAATAAATGCAGAAAAGGTTGCAGACAAAGAAACTGGGAGGTGGTTTGTCGTCCTTCACCAAGGAAAACCAAAAAGGAACAAGAAGGCTTAACTATAAAAGTGCTAGAACAATGTTTTTTTAGCAGTACAATCCTGGGGTCTGCCTGGACTTCATGCCTTTGACGTAATTTTGCATCAAACTCTGTCTGCCTCCAGCCACTTCTTCTGAACCTGTTAGAATGTGTTGGTATAGTGTTGAGGAGGTCTGGATCTTAAACTGGCCCAAAAAGAGATTTCCTCCAACAAGACCTCAGATATCTTTATGACACACTCACACCAGTGTGTCTCTGTTTGGTTTATAAATATGCATTTATGTCCACCAGCATATGCCATAGGCCCATAGGGGCTGAAGAGGACAGAGACAATAAACTTCAGGAAACCATGGTAACAATCTAAAAAAGCTCATGGAAGAGAAGAAACTTGAGTAAATGAGGTGTGTGTGAATAGGTGTGTGTCAGCTTCTCTTATAGGTGGATTACACATGTACGTGAGCCATACACTCTATGAGGTCTTTGTATGTGCAACTAAAGGGTAAAGGGGTATGCCATTTTAAAAAGTCTGCAATTACAAGAAGTCACTACTTCCCAGACATTAATAATGAGGTTTGTGAACGTTATGCTTTTGAGTCACACGATGTAAATCTTCAGATACAGTTATACATAGGCCTACTGTACATCAGTGTTTCAGTTTCTCCATACTGTTCTGGAGGCGAGTCATTGTTTCTCATGCCCTTCAGTTGACTCAGTTGTGTGTGCATACCATAGAAAAGGGAAAGGTTTTGGTAGCTAAATAAGGCAATGGCATTCCTCCAGGCTATTAATCATTGAATTAGTTATGTTACTGGAGGAAACCACAGGTGGTCTGTTGACTCGTATCAGGCACCAGCCATGTGGGGCAACATTTCGTTAATGTTCTAGACATAGTTGTACTTCAGGTTATTTATTTGGTTTAAAATAAGTATTTCTATAATTGAATGGAACGGTCAGGGTGAAGAATGGCAAAAAACAAAAGAGGAAATCACTGTCATTTCTTATAACAAGGAACTCCTGCAGTAGCTTCTACACCTCTCCATGAGTGTCAGACAGACATGACATGAGCCAGCTCTTTTGGACTGTACAAAGGAAAACTTTTACAGTTCTGTAATTTTCCTCTGGACAAACTCACACTGAGATGTGGTTTCCCTTCTGAAATTGTAATCATCCTTATTACCAGGAATTGAGAGTATTCCAATGTTATGACAGCAGTAGGCCATTACAGTCAGTCTGAAAATTCCAGGCTTGCTTTCAGTTGAGGTCAGTGGCCAAAACTCTGTGCTGCTCTGACTCAGGAGTTTTCACTGTCAGTTCAGTGACTGGCAGTGATGAAGACGTCACACATCTCTCATTGTAGCACCTGTATAAAGCAGCCAGGTTGACACATAATTTCCTCACATCACTTATTTGGCATAGTAATTTCTTTGTTTGAATACATGACATCAAATGTGTATCATACATTATATCACCTATACATCATTAAAATGTCTTACTTGGCATAATAAACAGATTTGGTTTTTTATTTGAACAAAATTCACATTGACTTGGAGAACTATTTGACAGAAGATCAGTTGCTGCAGATGTATTATTTGTTAATGTTTTGAGCACATCAAAGGATATTAAAAAAATGTCTGAAATGGTGGGAGAAATCTTAGACACAGCTCTCAAAATCTGGTCAAGTTAAACAAAAACTACCTGCATTACTAGCTATCATAAAAAAAGAGAAAATAACCAACCCTGTAAGGCAGCTGTAATGCAGTGTAGAACCTGATACATTACTTTCCATTGCCTACACTTAGAGTAAAAGTACAGTAAATGCCAAAAGCATTGAGAGCATGTTAACTCCGAAGCAAACACATGGAAATTGTAATGAAGTGCAAACAGATTCAGGGCAGGATCAAAATGGATAAACTGAGACAGGCAATGCAGACTAGGATGAATCAATGGCATGGCAGATGGTTTCAAAAAGAGAGTTTTTGTATAAATGTTATGTCTCTATGCGTGCTTGTTTGCCTCAGTGTCTGGTGCGAGCACTGGAAATGCACAGATACTCGTCTGATCCTACGGAGAAAATGCGTAAATAACCTAAGTTTCTTTAGTGATTCATTGTGAGCACTCTTTCCTAAATGCTCTCCCTGCGTGTAAAACGGCACGAATATCCTGCAAAATACAAAAGATCAAAACCACAGACATTCCTTTCACATGATATTAATCCTTATTTCTTTTAGGGAGCCTATTCGGAGAATTTTCAATCCATTCATAATCTACAATAAATTATGCATACATTAATCACATTTTCAGTCAATTTATCACTCAAGAATTTACATTTTTGTAAAGAAAACAAGAGAGTGCATTCATAAGCAAAGTAGTAAGGAAATTAGCAAAAAAGAGAGCCAAATAAACTAGATTGAAATATTGAATTCTCAAATTCTTTATGTATTTCTGTAACTTAACTGGGGCTCCTTTTTTACACTTTTGCTGATCTTCTTTGCCTCGCCTTCGCCTATTGATAAAATCAAGAATGATTGTGTATTTTTTATTTTGTAGTGCAAACGATCAATGAATAAGACAAGTAATTGTTTGCAATAAGCCAATGTGGATAACATATTGTAGAAATATGTAAAAAACAGAGATGAAAAATATAGTAATATAATATTCTTGAATAAGAATATTCATGGCAAGAGCTGTTTTACTGGTTCAATGTAGTATTTACACTGACAGCATCTCAACAGAAAATGATATTCAAATCATCTGGGAATAATTAATTTACAAATCTTAAATTGGAACGACACTTTATCTCTGTAACTCCTAGAAGTCTATTCTTAGTGCCCCTTAAGGTCTTTAGGTCTTGCTTTTTGATTTGGTGCAAAATAAATCCTGCAATTGGGATTCAGTAACACCCGTTCTCTGCTTATGTAATGTAAAGTATATGTAGACTAAGGCTACATAACTGCAGTTAAAGATGTTTAATGGAAAAACACAACACTGTCAGTCAGAAGTTTTCCCTTGCTGTCATATCATAATCCTTCATGCTGGGAAATAATAATAATAATATGTCATTATTTATAAAGAATTTGGAATTCATGTGTGTGTGTGTGTGTGTGTGTGTGTGTGTGTGTTGGTGTGTGTATGCCTGTATGTGTTGTGCAACAGTTAAGCTGGTTCAGTGAGTACTGCGTAAGAGAGGGAGAGAGAGGAAGGAAGGAAGGAAGGAAGGGAGTGACGAGTCACCCACCCCCTTTATCAAGCTCTGTTGCTACTATCGGCACCCATTCATAAAATCGTCATCCTTCAGTAATGTGTTGTGTTTCTGTTTTCGACCCGAGAGGCCCCTGTTGACCGTTTCAAGTTCAGAGGGAAAAGTGACGCACATTTTAAAAACATTGTTCTGTGATACAAGTTAGCTAACATGCCACTGGGAGGAGCTGAAGGAACACAGAGAAAAGTAAAAGAAAACTGCAATCATTCAGTCCGTGAGCTGTGAGAAGATGGTTATGGGAGAACTACTCATGTACTCTCTTTGAATCGTGAAGAGATGTTTTTTTTTTTTTTTCAAGTCACAAATCAAATTTTGAATTAATTAAATAATAAATATCCTAATATTATGTCAAGCCCCTGACATAATGTCACTGAGGAGATCTTTACAAGGTGAACATTTTAGAAATCAGCAAGAGAAAGAATATTGAAATATATTGATACATTACCTTACAAACCAAGGTTACACAAACCATTTAAAAAACATCTTGAGATAAAAAAAGTTACAAAGATAACTAGATAACATCAGTTCACATGGACCATGAACGTAAAAACAATGGAACTGGTCAATCAAGGCAAAGATCAAAGAAAAAACGAAACGAAAATAGTTTATTGTAGTCCTTTTTGACCCTGTAAAAAGTACATAACTGTTCTCTTGTTGTTGCCATTTTGCACCTGTTTTTTAGGCAAGTGTTTTTTAAGAGAAAGATACGATAAAAGTGGACAGCATTAGATGCAATAATTCAATGAAAAACAAGTTCAAAGGAAAAACAGTTTTCATTGCTATTGTTTCAGTAAAATGATTTCGTCTAAAAGATCAAATGTATATGAGCAGCTTGTACCTTACATACTATATTAAAGGTGGGGTAGGTAAGTTTGAGAAACCGGCTCGAGATACACTTTTTGTTATATTCCATGGAATGCTCTTAACATCCCGATAGCAATGAATATCTTAAGTGCTTTGACAACAAATCCATAAAAAGATTTCATCTGTGGAAGCCGTAGTACTGTAAAAAGCACGACCAATCATTTTAGCCAACCCAGCTAAAATAACTGGATGCCCTACCTGCCTGTCAACCTTCCATCTGTGCACAAACTTATCTCGTGCCCTCCTTGGTCATGTGCACGTTCGTGTGTGTTGGAGGAGGGGCTCTGTAAGGAAGTGGCACATTTTTTCCTTTTGCGTATTTTCGAATTCTAGCGCACTCGAGCTGGTTTCTCCAAAATTACCTACCCCACCTTTAAAACCTCTTAAGCCCCACGGATCCGAAATCATGTCATTTGCAGGAAACAACGTCTAAGGAACCTTAATATTTAATAAACTATGAATATTTTATATCCATATAACGGGAAAAAAACTCATTTAACTGATCTTTTTCATTTAAAAAAAACAAGAAAACACACAATGCTAACAGTGACCCTCTGAATTAGCCCAGAGCGAAAAATGCTAACCTATTACAGCACCGAAAATCACTCCTAGCTCCCTTATTACTTATCCTAGCTGCACATCCAACACATCGTTTATGATCGTAAAGACACAGAATCTAACGGTGCCCACCTGAACACTGAAAGATACAAACTCGCGACGTTATAAACAAAAACGTACATCAAAACATGTGGCGCTAGGTAGCCTAAAACGCTAACATGGCTTACCTAGGTCTTTGTCTGGTCATAACTGGTCTTCAATGGCATTAAAACGATAAAAACGATGCTGTAGTTAATCCATAGGTTAATATCCAATGTGACTGTGTTCCCTTTGAAATGTTCTGATAATCTATAAGCAATAAAACTGCAATTCCGTTTTCAAATATCAGAGCAGGGAGATCCTACGCTCTGAAGCAAGATTGCATGCGCCGAGACGCACTTTTTTTTTTAACATGAGTGTGTGCGGGATGATTTCCCTTCGATTTTATTGGCTCTAACGGTCAAGAAGAGATGTCACATGTCAAAATCGAACAAGGGGGGCCAGAGATATGGAAAATCCACCCACATGGCCCCAGAAGAGGTTTGTTTTGTTAAATCTGTCTAAAAAGGTCAAATATCACTTGTTTTGCATCAATCTTGATACAGGGTACTTATTATATGTTGTACTTTGGATTACTAAAGCTTTTAGTCTAGTAACCCATCATCCAGGTTAGTTTTCCACTATAAGTACAACATATTTGTTGGACGGACACTATAATTTACAGTTTTTTTACCATGTTCAATCTGAATTTTCTTTAAAATAAAAAAACATCTATATAAATTCTGACTTTTCTACATCCAACTCACAGGTTTATCATTACTTTGAGAAAAAAGATTATTAATTTAACCCTTTTAGAAGGGAAGATATGTCAGGGTGCGTGGAAAAGGTAGGACCCAAATGCAGAATTTTAACAAAAAGCGAGCTTTATTAAATAATAAAAGCTGTGTCAAAAGGCAGTATCCAAAATATCCAAAAACAAATGAGCAGCACAAGGAACATGGACCGTGGAATAACATGGAGGGAAAACAGGAGAGACAAACAATGAACCGACATGGAACACAGGGGAAGACTAGGGTTACGTATTGTAACCCAGCTCCTAAGAGTAAAGGCTATCGCTATTGGGTAAACCCCACTGCACGTGTGCAGCACTGACAGACTTATTCCACGCCCACTTACGACGTGGGCCCCACCTCCGGGCTCACTTCCGTATAAATAGGAAGTAGGCCCTACAATCCGCTCCCACAACTTTTCTTCAGCTATTCGCGGCACCAGTGGGGCCCGAACCTTAGAGGGCTGCGCCTATACTCATAGAAGCTGGGTTACATTACCTAAGCCCAGTTCTATATCGTATAAGGCTTCGCCCTCTAAGGCTATCGCTATTGGGTTAAGGGCGAAGCAGGATGTAGTCTACGCCCCACTGGTTCCGTCCGTTACCAGAAGCACAAAACACACCTACTCAGTTAATAACCCATGTCCATTTCGCCGTGCGTAAATGGAGCATCACGTTCCCAGGGAATATAGCATTAAACAATGAATATTTCCCCATCAGGGAACGAAGGTAGGCTTACTCGGGCTACCTGTCGTTTAAAAAGTAGAGTCTTACTTGTTAAAAACGATCAAGAGAGGGGAGCAACGGCCGCGTTCTACATGCCGACAGGCAGGAGAGAGGCCTGCAATTTGGAAAAACCCCGATATTCCTCAATCTGGCAGACTATTCAGTACTGAGTGTGTCAGAGAGGAATGGGAGACATCCCTCAAATAAAAACGAATAAACGAACAGGGTGAAGACCAAGATGCAGCAGTGCAAATGTCTTCCACTGTCATTCCTCCGAACAATGCCGTAGAAGTTGATATTCCTCTGGTGCTGTGCGCTTTAATGTTTTCCGGTGGATCCAACCCCGAGGAAACATACGCCTGTGACACCGCCTCACCCAGCCAGTGTGACAGGCGCTGTGCAGATAGAGGCTGCCCTAATGAGCGCTCTCTATAATGCACAAACAGACGCTGGGATTTGCGTAACGCAGCCGTGCGTGTAACATAGCATGCCAGCGCGCGCACGGGACAGAGGAGATGAGATGTGGCTTCCTCCCCTGATGTGTGAGGCGGAGGAAAGAAGCCCTCCAACGTTATCACTCTCGATCTGAACGAGTTTGTGATCACTTTCGGCATAAACGCCGGGTTCGGGTGTAACACAGCTGAGCTGCCATCTCCTTGGATCTGGAGACATGAAGGAGCCACAGAGAGAGCAGACAAATCACTCACCCTTTTAGCTGATGTCAGAGCCAGGAGCAGCGCTACCTTGGCTGACAGAAACTTCAGGGGAACTTGATCCAGCGGTTCAAAAGGGGCTTTACTTAGTGCGCACAGCACTACAGCCAAATCCCATTGAGGCGCTAAAGCGCGTGATACCGGTCTGAGTCTCTGCACTCCTCGTAGGAAACGTTTTGTCAGCGGGTGACTAAACACCGTGCTGACCCCAAACCCTACATGGCATGACGAGATGGCAGCCGCATACGTTTTTATCGTGCTATGGGCCAATTTCCTGTCCAGCAACAGCTGGAGAAATGACAGCACGAGAGGCAGGGGACACGCCACGGGGTCCACGCCTTTTCCTACACACCACCGTTGGAACGCCGTCCATTTGGTTGTGTATAACACCCTGGTGGACGCGGCTCTGGACCTCTGAATAGTCCTCACAACATCTTGAGAGAGGCCGAGCCCCTCTAAGTGTTCCCGTTCAGGGGCCATGCCCACAAACATGGCCTAATACTGGGTGACCGCTGATTGCTCCCTCCACCTGGGAGAGAGCATCCCTCCGCCACGGAATTTCCCACGGTCTCCCTGACAGCATCCGCTGCATGCAGGGAAACCAGGACGCTCCCGTGCGTTCCGGGGCTATTAAAACCGCTACCAGTCGCTCCTCCTGCACTCGGTCCAGGAACCGAGGGATCAGAGAGACTGGTGGGAAAGCGTACAGTAACACCCTGGGCCAAGGTCTGTGTGCGAACGCGTCCACCCCCAGAGGGGAGTGATCCTGCCTTCTCAGGGAGAACCAGCGAGCACACTGCGCGTTCCCGTTCTCCACACTTGGGAGACCAGCTCGGGGTGGAGGCTCCAGTCCCCTTGTCGAGGACCTCCTCTGGACATGAGATCTGCCCCTCTGTTCAGCTCGCCGGGAATATACACTGCTCTGATCGAGATCATGTGTGTGCGCGCCCAGCACAACAGCCGCCTGGCTGTGTCCAGCCACCTGGCTGTGTCCAGCAGCTGCGCTGATCGTACACCTCCCTGACGATTTATGTAGGCTGCCGCCGTTTTGTTGTCTGTCCGAATCATCACATGATGATTCCACAGCAACGGGGCAAAGTGCTGAATTACTCTCCATACGGCGAGTAATTCCAGCTCATTTATATGAAGGGACATGTGAAGCGGCCACTGTCCTCCCACTGCCTGCGACATGCATGTTCCTCCCCACCCTGAGAGCGATGCGTCTGTAAACACCGAGGTGTGTGACGTCACTCTGCTGAGGGGAACCCCCACCGACAGGATGTGGGGATTTTTCCAGTAGGTCAGATCTAACCCTACGGATGGAGGAACGCACACCATGCGTCTCCTCTGACGCACGGGGTCGATGCGCAGGCGAATGAACCACCTCTGAAGTCTCCTCATGTAAAGGAGACCCAGGGGGATCACCACGTGACCAGCTGACATCATGCCCAACAGCTGCATCACGGAAAGGGCTGTCACCACCCTGCCGGGTGTGACGCGCCTGAGGAGAGCTGTCAGATTCTCCACTCTCCGCTGTGAGAGTCGTGCTCTCATGCGGGCTGAGTTGAATTCCATCCCCAAATACATGATGATCTGGGATGGAAGAGGACAGCGCTTTTCCCAATTGATTATGAAACCCAGGCTTGACAGGTGAGATACGAGCTGTACCGTCTGTAAAGCAGCTTCCTCTCTGGAGCGAGCCAGCAACAGCAGGTCGTCCAGATAAAATAACACTCTCATCCCTCCTCTGCGTAGCGGCTCCAGCGCCGTCTCCATACACTTTGAAAAAGTGCGTGGAGCCAGGGAATATCCGAACGGCAGTCGATTGAACTGGTACGATATTCCCTGGAAAAAACGCAGGAATTTCCTGTGTTTTGGGATGATGGTTATATGGAAGTAAGCATCCTTCAGGTCTATAGAGGTGCACCAATCTCCCTGGTGAACACACTCCATTACCTGTTTGATTGTCAGCATGTGAAACGGTCTTTTCCGTATCACTCTGTTGAATGCTGACAGATCTAGGATGGGTCTCATCCCCCCGGCCTTTTTCGGGATAAGAAAATAACGGGAGTAAAACCCCCGATTTTCTTCCCCCTGAGGAACCCTGGAAATCGCACTTTTTACCAGGAGTTCCTGCAGCTCCGTCTGGAGCGCCAGGCACTGTTCTTGGGATGACAGAAGTGTTTCCTGAATCCCATTGAACTGCGGGGGGGGGGGAGGCAAATTGCAGAGAGTACCCTCTGCTGATCAGCCTGCTCATCCATCCGTCCATTAAACATAGCCGCCTCACTCTGAGCATCGCTCTGAGAGCGGGCGTACCTGTTTTTGTTGTGCTGTGGTAGTCATGGTGACTAGCCATGCCAGAGCCCTTGCCGCCGTTGCTCGTGACGCAACCCAAGGGGGGCCCCACCCTGAAGGGCTGTGAAGGGATCTCCACACGCTGCATCACACCCCGACTCTCATCCTGTCTCTGTTTATGAGAAGGCTCATAAACAGGACCCTGAGGCGGGTTTATGCTCCAACTTGTGGAGGTGTGTGCAGTGTTTTTCACCTCCTGCGTAACAGCCGTGCTAGGCTTAATACGACTGTGTGTAGGCACAACTGAGACAGAGGAAAAATCGCGCTGCTTGTTACCCGTAAGGATAGAAGCGGCCGATTTAAATGTCAAGCCCTGCTGTCTTATAACCGACTGGTTAAATACCGCAGGCTTATACAGCGAGCCTAGCTGTTTGCTAACCGTTCGATTAGAAACAGCTGGCTCCACCAGCGAGTCCCTCTGTCTATTAACCGACCGGTTAACAGCAGATGGATTATGCAACAAGTCCCGCTGCTTTTTAATCAATAGATTAATAGCAACCGGCCTGACTAGTGTGGGGGATACGTGAGACACAGGTGCTACAGACACACTGTTGAGATTTGAATCATTTTTATTGACCAATCTCTCTTCCCACATAACCCCCCCAAAGAGTCATCTTCTGTTCTGCTTCCTCGGAGGTTCTCTCGGAGGAGCAGACCAGGAGCGGGGGTTCTTCCTTCCCCTCCGACTCGCCGCCTGCAGATCCTGTCTCTGCGGCGGAGGAGCGGAGACCTGGGACGGAGCCCCTGCCGCTGCCGAAGGGCGGTGCTGACGCCGTTGCTGCTCTCGCTGCCCGCTCTGCCCCCGTTGAGACTGTAGCGGGGGCTGCGGATGCTGTCGTTGCTGACGCTGCTGTCGCTGCAGACGTTTATCCTGTAGCCAGCTAGCATGACGCCTTATGTCATCTGCTTGCTCTGAAGCAGACTTCATACCTTCCACCATGGCATGGAACTGTGGTCCAAATAGTCCGGTATATTCCCCTGCTGTAGCCAGAGATACCGGTGGACCTGTGTCGCCCATGCCGCAATCCGCGCCTGCGAGACTGCGACTGCTGCGCACAGGGTGAGTGCAGTACTGGCCGCCTTGCCTATCTCCTCAGCCTCCCCTGAGGACATAGTTTTAGACTGCTCCGACATTTCCACCATGGAGTTTGTCAGCAACGCTATGTTATTTGCCGCCGCTGACGCCTGGAAAGCACACTGGTGCATCCGGTCCGTCTGTTTGGCGACAAACCTGTCTTTGGTGGCAGCCAGCATGGGTTGCCGTCCGGAAACCGAGCTGGCCTGCCTAGCCCCAAAGAATGCCGTGAGGTTCGGCTCTAGTGGAGGCACGGTCGGGAAACCCACGTCCGTGAGTCCCTCCACTCTCGTGAGAGGCACGTATGTCCCTATCGGAGACCTCATGGCTCCAGGGTCCGCTGCCGCCCCCTCCTGGTACTTCTTTATGGCCGGGAAGCGTGGCCAGACCGGGTCCCTCCTGACCCTGTGTACCCGGGAGAACACCCCGGACATATCATCCGGCGGCGAGCTCTCCTGAGCTAGGGGAACGGGGAGATTTCTCCAGGCGGCCGCCTTGGATATGATCTCTGGCAGTTCCAGGAGAATCCCGCCAATCGACGGCAATGCCGTGTTGGCGGAGATAGGGATCACGGGATCATACACCGGACCTACACCGGTTTCCCTATCTGTCTCCTCCGTCCGGAGGGGAGAGATAATGGGGGAATCCCCCGTTGATCCCTGTATGGAGGGGATGTAGTCGTCCGACTCGTGCCCTCCACTCTGATCCAGAAAGTCAATGGCTTTGTCCCCGGAGTACTCCTCCCGGACGTGCCAATCGTTCTCGGCAGCTGCAGCAGCGAGAGCGTCCGCTCTCTGCTGTCTGAGGGCCAGCGGGAGACGGGCACAATGCGAGCATGCTACCCCGGGAATGAGAGCAGCGTTCGCATGCTCTATTCCCCGGCAGGACTCACACTGTGAGTGCCTGTCAAAGCTCATGATGTAGCCCGACCCGCACACGAGACAATCCCTGACACAGCCTTGACTTTCCTGTCCAGTCTCCATGTTAGAAAAACAAAGCTTTTTAGGAGGAATCTTTGTTTTTCAGAGGTAGCTCTCAAAATAACCGTTTTTGCCTGTCAATGCTTCTGCAACGGAGTGCTGAAGAAAAGTAGGAGCGGATTGTAGGGCCTACTTCCTATTTATACGGAAGTGAGCCCGGAGGTGGGGCCCACGTCGTAGGTGGGCGTGGAATAAGTCTGTCAGTGCTGCACACGTGCAGTGGGGTTTACCCAATAGCGATAGCCTTAGAGGGCGAAGCCTTATACGAAATAGAACTAGACTAAATACACAGAAGGGTAATCACAGGACAAGACACAGCTGGACAGGGGAGGGAGAAACACAAGGGCAACAGGTGAACACAATGAGACAATCAGACACACTAGGGAAACTAACGACAGGGAGGAGGACCAGACAAAACACAAGGAGGAAGACAAAACACCGAATGAACAGACTTACAAAACCCATAACCAGACAGACAACACTAAAACCGTGACATAAACCTGGGAGTGTGACAAGATATGGTCATTTTTTCTGGGAATGTCATTTTTGAGCCTGAAACCTGAAAAACAGGCTTGGGGCTTAACAGGCTTTAGTTAAGAATAACATTTTAACACTTAACATATTTGTATTTAACATAAAGATAATGACAAATCTACTGAATCAAAAGGGGTTTGAATGCAAAGAAACAATCCAAAACAAATCAAAATACATAATATGATTCATTGTGTCACTGTCATGGTCTCATTAGAAATGAGTGCTTTCGTGCTTTTGAAATAGATGACACCTCAAAGTGGCTCAGACCTGATGAAACCAGCCATGAGATAATTGACAGGTTCTCCGTCAGCAGGCTGTGACAGGGATCCACACGTCACTGCAAGTCTGGGATCCCTGATACCTAATGAGACACCAATGTTGGTAACGATTTAGTGTCATGTTCTTCCACCTGATTAAACTGCTTTATTCCGGACTTTATTCCGGCCAGTTTTCCTTTTCTCAGGTATGCTTCTTTTCTGAATAATTGACTGCCTACCACTCCCCTTTTCACTTCCACTTTCACTCCCTCTTCAGACTAAATGCACTTACATGCCGTCTCTGGCTTACGATGACTCATGGACTGTACACATGCAGACACCTGCTGATGGTTTCCCTATATGTTTTCTTAAGCATTATGTCATTTACTTAATTATAAGAAACCTCTTTCAAAATCGTTGTTGTCTACACCCAAATGTCAGAAGAACTATGAAAAAACACTGATTTTCTGTCTGTTTTGGTCAGTTTTACGATATGTTCATCCATGGCAATACAAAAAAGGTTAACTCTTGGCTGGTAATATTTAGTATATTTCTTAATTTCAACAAAAAGCTTGAAAAGACCAACACTAGCAATGCACTAATCCAACTAACAAGTATTGTCTGTGTTTTCAGTTGTCCCACTAATCTCAAGTCTCAATTCAGCTTCAGGGCCCACAAGCTACGTTTTTTCCCCAAAACAATTCAAAGCACAATTTTGAAGGCCTATTTGTAATCTGCCCAATACTAATTTTTCTGCTGCTACAAACACGGATCACGCAGACTGCATGGGGCCTCACCTCGCGGAGAGGGCCTCACCTCGCGGAGAGGGCCTCACCTCGCGGAGAGGGCCTCACCTCGCGGAGAGAGCCTCACCTCGCGGAGAGGGCCTCACCTCGCGGAGAGGGCCTCACCTCGCAGAGAGGGCCTCACCTCGCAGAGAGGGCCTCACCTGTGGGGCCACAAGTTGGCCAGGGGCAGCCCTGGTTGTATATTACTGTAAGCTGCAGCTCAAGATTGTCCTTTATAAATGCACTGCTGACTGCTGTTTGTGTAGCGTTATCTTGAAACTATGCATGTCTTTTATTTCTGCTCATCATTGTTGTGCCATTATTTTAGTAATGCTCTATTCTATTAGAGAACATGTTTGGCTTTGAGAAAATTATAGACTTTTCTCAGTTATCCCGTTCCATCAGACACTAGTGTTACAACATAGACATTCTTCCGTTAAAATTCAAGGCAACATGAGGAAGTATATTTTTACGCTCAAGACATGCTTCGACTTCCTTGTTGCCTGACAGCTGATGTGTTGTGACAACACAGTAGAAATATTACACGTCATGGAAACTTCCTTTGAAAGGGTGCAGGTAGAATCCCTGCGGCAGTGTATATCCAGATTTATGAAGAAAGACGCCAGACTAGTAGTTACCTGTAGTGAAAAAACATGGATGTTCTCCCATACTTCACCAGCTTTGAAAACACTTTAATGCATCAATAATTATAATCAAAATATATAATATATATTATTCTGAAATGGTCCAATTTGCATAATAGGTACTTGTACTTGTACTTCTGGTACTTTAGGTACAGCAAGTACTTGTATAACTTCTAGGGAGTTAATGATCTAAACTAAAAATTCCCAAGCAGCAAAACAATGTTTTAAGAGTATGTGTTTACATGAAATTCTAATAATTCTAATTCTAATATACTAATTCTAATAATATACTGTACGTTTATTGCTAAGTTTTTCCAGTTGGTCAATCTTTGGTAATCAAACGCATCTCATAGTGCTTTTATTACATTTTTGGTAAAAATACCTGCTCTAACTGTAACTAAGATTATAGATAATCACTGTTTCCTGGTTAAAGCTTAATAAAGGAAGTAAAAGCATGGCACAAGATTCCCCTCCAAAACATTTGACACTTCAAATTCCCCATTAAACTGAACTAGTTATCCTTTGACATCTCAAGTGATGGAAAGTACCAAGGACACTAGTCAAGTGCTACTTAAAAGTAGATCCAAAACATAGAAAAACTAAACATTCTACATATGAAATGTATATGTTTGTATTCTACCGTGGATCGTTTATAAGATATGTACCATTTGAAAGCTGTTAAACATCACTAGATTAGCTTTATCTCACCCTGCAAATAGCATTGTTAACTATACTCACCTGGGTGCAAATGAGGTCTAATCGATTACATGTCAATACAGTTTCTTCGAACAAAAGACGAAGTCTTTCCTGATAGCATTGTTCACCCAGGTGCAAATAGCAAATAATATATAATAATATAAATAATAATAAATTACAGTCAGTGATATTTTTTCAACATAATAAGTACTATTACTTTTAAAATAAGAATTATTTTCTGATGATACATGTTTTACTTAGTAGAGATTTGAATGCAGGACTTAACTTCAAAATTATATCTTCCACCAGTTCACATTAACATATTTTCTTGCAACTAGCATTCAAACTTTAAAACTCTAACTTTATCACTTATAAGAGAGCATACATAGCCAGTGTGATTGTGAGGTGAATAGGTTTAGAACAAGTATTTCCCCTTGATAAAGTATGTATTTTTAAGAATTATAGCTGCTCCACTTGCACCATCACCATCCATAACTCATTACTGTAATTCATAACAATTATTATTATAAATGATATAATAATTATAATTATAAACATTATTTAAAGAGCAAACAAAGTAGGCAACACATTGCTTCACAGCTCAACATTAATACAAAAAGTTAAAATAAAATACATGAAGCCCTTTCATTTAGAGCTTTAAGGCAATCTATAAGATATGAATACAATTGTAAAACATGCTAGGAACCGAATAAGTGTCACAGAAACAGGTGATTTATGATCATACCTCTCGGTTCTGGTTAAAGGCCTACCTGCTAAGTTTTGTATTATCTTTTTTTATTACAATTATTTTGGTTATGATGAGAGAAGAGGCTGCTGCATTAATCAAGGCACAATTAGATACAAGCATGTACAATAGTTTCTACATTTCACAGATAAAATAGATCGTATTTTATAAATAAAAAGATGATTGTAAAAGCTTTGTGATATGTTTGTCATGACAAAAATGTTTCCAGTTTCAAGTGCTAAGAAGATGAGACAGATATAAGGCGTGTCAAGGTATGAGAGCCCAAGACAACCTATTACTAACCTGGGAACACTTTCAAGATGCCTGATGAAATAACTGACATTTTTACTCGACAATTGTAGTACGCTGTTAGTCACTAGTTAGGACTGAGCAACACCGATACCAAAGTATGAGTGACAAGAAGTAATAGCCCCCTTTAGTAAGTGACACTCACTGAAAAAACGCATCGATGACTTTAATTAAATGTATTATGTCAACAAATTCCATACAACTTTATTAGGTTAGTTGAAAGAAATACTATTAAGTTGAACCGAATATTTTCTTTTTAAACTTAACTAACATTTTTAACTAAATATTTTCGTTATTTTGTTAGGACAATGTGTAACAGTCTAGTCATCCAGGTTTCCTAGATAGGATCAGGTAGAACACAGTCGAGAGTTGCGTTAGATAAACAAAGATCATCTCTAACATCTTTGGCATGTGATGTCACCACTGAGTCTGCTTCTTAAGGCCCTCAAATGGTCTTGTATGATGTAAAGTAGTGCTGTGAATAGGTGTGTGCTATGAGTTATGTTTGTGACTATGGTATGATATGAGAGCGTGTTCGTGTGATGCCCGACACCTGTTTTTGTTGTCTTTAAAATTATAAAATAAACTTTGAGTGGATAAAGGAGGAGGTTTCCTGACTCCTGTGTGACCTTAAAAGGCTGCAATACTGTAGGTAATTTTTGTCTGAGGGAAGCTCGCATTAATTATTACACATCAGACGAAATATGCGGGTGGATCGGAAATGGAAATGATAATGATTTACTGTGGTAGATCAGAATCGACTGTGATATAATTTATACCCCATGTTGCCAAGAATGTCTTGAGCAAGCCAAAACCTCCATGTTTACATTCATTTGCTTTTTGCAAATGAGTAAACATGGAGGTAAACGAGGATGAATCATCAGGTCTTCTCTTCCTCTTGCTTGCACAAGGTTTCATTGTGTTCGTGGATTTTTTTTAAAAGCATTTGCCCTACCCTTCTTTGCAGCGGCCTCTTTCAAATCCTACGGATTCTCTTCATTTGCACATTGACTGTTTAGTTATGACTTTCTGACTTATCTTCCATCTTCCCATTTGAGGAATTTTTTAATGACCAGGTTCACAGTTAAAGCAGCGAATGGTGACTGGAAAACCAAACAAGTCGCAAAGAGCCAACTGTGGGTTTGAACAGTTTTTCCTGACCAACACCTCATACTGTACGCCCCCAGTGCTTTTTTTCCTTCCTACACTGTCACATGCTCATGAAAGTATGAACAAAATGTTGTGTGAGAGTGCAAAGTGAACTAAAGCTATCATCATTCCGAAAGTGACATCATTGACAAAGACAAATAATTATTTTTCCTGTGACTGACCGAAATATCAGCACTTCACCGACTTAGCATCATACGTTTGGGATATACACTTAAAAAGACCTCCCACCAGCACATGGGTGGATACAGGTTAGGCTAAATTGCAGGCTGTAATTATTAGCAAGCACACTGTTCACTGATTCAAAACATAAAAGATTAGTCTATTAGTTGATCAACAGACAATTAATGGGCAAAACAGCAAAAACTATATTTTTCCAGTTTCTCCAGTTTAAAGATTTGCACACTGTTTTGCATCATAATCAACTGGATATATTTTGTGTTCACACTGGTGATCGGTGAAAACAATTTTTTTTTCTAGATGTTATGCCTTGGGTCCTGAAAAGTTGTGTTGGGTGTTATTTTTATTTTCATCCAAATGAAATTTAGTGGAGAACCCTTTTAACTCAATGCATCACTGGATCAGATATTTCAGAGGTTAAGCAATAACAAATGGGTACGCTGTAAATTAAAGAATATAATATCTAACTAATTGTATTCAGATGTATGAATTTCTCTCAATTATTGTGACAAATAAATGCTAAACTGTAAGAGACAATTGGTTTCCGGTGGGTCATTGCCAGTGTTTCACGTGCAGAGTGTACGGGTGCCAGCTCCCATTTGACCCGAGGTCCTGCCGCCTGCAGGGCGTCACGTAACTCTCGTCCAGGATCACGTCCTCCACACCGAGTCTGGTTCCCGAGAGGGCCAGAAGCGGTCAGAGGGAAAACAGACAGTGAAGTCTCCTGATTTACTCCCACACCAGGGCCCACAGCCTGCTCATGCTCATTACACCGACACAAAGCAAGATGTGCTGCCCTGCTCGATCTCATAAACTGTGACCTGAGCATGCCATGGATGCACAATGGAATAATAATACCCACCCTCGGGCAACTGACAGTGGGGAAAAACAACTGTGCACACACACAATTAGGTCATTTTCATGCTGTGATGGTCCAAGTCCCTGTGAGGGGGAAACCTGGTCCTTTGAAGTACAGGACAAAGAGGTGGAGGAACTGTCCATCAGGTGCCTTTAACAACTCATGAATTAATGAGTCATCATCATTGTAATTTTCTCGCTTCTGTGTTGGTTTAAAGCTCAAATCATCCAGTGAGAGGAGAGAAAGTAAATAGGCTCCATGTATCAGTTGTGAGAAATGTGTGAATGGATGGGAAACTTTGCTTGTCATTGTCTGTGTTTGGATGGGATGATACCCGGACTCAGCCTGACTCATTCATTCTAACAAGTTAGTTTTGGATGAGCCCCCTCGAAAAATAACTTTATTCCTCTGTTGCATGGCCAGCCTATACTGCTGAGGCAAGTTTTCCTGTACGCTTTTGGACTGTCTTCACACCTCATATACAGTAAACGTTTTTTTTTTTGTATCCCTCTCGTCTTTTCCCAGCAACACGCAGATCGTAATGGAAAAGTTTTAGAGATATCCATAATGCCACAGCCTCTACCTTTCAGCCTTGTTGAGTGTTATGTTGGTAAGATAAAATCAACAACAGTAATATCAAACAGAAACCGGAAATATACAGCAGAGGATGCTCAAGGAAAATCTTACTGACCAATACTACAGGAATGGAATGATTAAAATATTGAACAGACAGGTTTCAAAGGGAAAGAGCAGGTAACAGGGAGTCTATGATCGGATCCTCTTCAAGAGATTTATCTCACAGTTGATCTGTGAACCAGGTGATCCTGTTCTGTTGCCTCACAGTAGACCGACCCCTTCGAGGCTTACAAGTTTCTACATGCTTTAGCTGATGTGCTGAAAAGTGAAAACTCAGGTAATGTGGGTTGAAAACAAAACAATGACCGCTTAAAAAAATAGGGTTAGGTAAGGCCACTTCCATTGATCTTATAATTACTTGCAAAATCTCTTGTTGTTCACTTCACTTTTAGACCTGTAGATAACTATACACAAGGACATTTATAAAGTCGGAGTGTGAAAGTAAAATGTTTTACCTTGGGAAGAGTAGTAGTCAAAATATTAACAACTCAAGGACCACTCACTATCTTCAAACTTCTTCTATCTATCCATCCATTAGCTATACCAGCTGACGGTTGTGGGGCCAAAAGGAGATTATGGCTAAAGTTGAGGCACAACCTGGACAAGACACCAGACAATATAATTATAAATCCTCTTTAATTGTGACACATACATACACACAGCACGCATATTGAAATTTGACCTCTGAATTTAACCCATACTGGGTTGCACTGAAATTGCCAACAAATCTGCTCCTATCGTCTTTTCCTATCCACTATTCTTTGACCTCTGAGTGAAACGTCACGGGGTTAAGGAATAGTGGATGGGAGAATAGTCAAAGAAACGCCCATTCATTCATTCATTTTGACTGACTTAGCCTATGTTTTCGTATTTGGTGGTTTGTGTCCCAGCTGTCGATCAGCTGTGCGCAGCGTCTCCACTGCAGCAACTCTATATCCACCAGTTAAAGGAAATACAACTAATGTATTATATTAGCTGTACAATTGACCACATATGGTGTTCTTAGTTTCCATACCTCCTGTGTTTTATGAGCGACTTATCAAGTCTTAGCAAACGGCATAAAACATGATTAAACATGGTAGTATATAAAACCATGCTCGTACAACCTATTCTTTCACACACAGTGACGTCACGAGCTACCCACAATGCAACACGCGCCATATATATATATATATAAATACGCCATTTTCCTGGAGGTGCTAATATCCTGGAGGTGCTAATATAAACAGCTAGCTAAAGTAGCCAGGCAGAGCGCACTAGGTTTTTTTTCTGAATTTACGACCGAAGAAATCGCTGCATGTCTTCGGATGACATCTCTGAACTTGAGGGGTGTGCTCTAGGTCGTTACCAGCGTAAACTAGAGCTGTGTGGGTTGTCGGATTGCCTTTACAAGACTGCCTGTAGATGTATGTAAAAACGAACCTTGAAAGTGGCCTTCGTCGATTTTGGCTGCATCTTCGTCTAATTTCTGGAAACACCAGGTGAATACCCCACTTGTCACAATAATATTATCATGCCATTGCATATATGTGGTATTTTAGAGTTGACTAGATATTGATTAAGGCAATAGACTATGATATTCTGCTTGCACCTCGCGTGAAATGGCGGATACCGGAAGTACGGTGTCGCACTCGGCCCAATACCCGTATGTGTGTGTGAAAGATGCAAAACCGCATCATTTATGAGAAAACATTTCATAACATTAACACAACATATTCGAGGTGGTTTTAAATAACATATCCGTATTTATTTATTTCTCCAAGTTATGTTTTTGTGTGCACTGAGGAGTCTCAAACAGGCGTTTGTTTAATAATTTTAAGATTGGCTTTAATCAATGTTCGAAAATGAATTCTTCATATATGATAAATGAGAGGTAACATTTTGTTTATGGTATTATTTCCACATATTTCTCTCCATTCTTCCTTCTGCCAACAGTATCGCAGTTTCTCGTCTCTCCCGTTTTTGTGCATGGGTTAGAGTTTGCGTGGAGGACCGCACGTTTTCCCGTCAAGTTAGTATTTTATAAATCGCATTGCGTAGAAACTGGCGTACGCCATCTTTTGAGCGTATATCCCTTTATAAATGAGGCCCCTGGTGATGTGATTGATGTGGTGGTTGAATTTGAGCTGACTGTCGAAGATGACTCCGAGGTTGCGGATGTGAGGGGGGGAGATAGAGTGTGGCTGTCAATGGTGAAGTTGAAATTCTGGATGTCTTTGATACGGGATGGGGGGCCGATGATGATGATGTCTGATTTGGCACTGTTCAGTTGGAGATAGTTTGTTTGCATCCATGCTTTTATTTCTGAGAGACAGTTGGTGAGAGTGGAGTGTGTTGTGGGGGTGATGGTTTTTGTTGAGATATACAGTTGGATGTCATCGGCATAGCAGTGAAATTGAAGGTTGTGGCAGAGGAGCAGTGGAGGAGGTGCAGTTGTTGATGTTGATAAACTGATGTCTGTCGGTGAGGTAGGATTTCAGCCAGGAGAGTGCAGTGTCGGTGATGTTGAGTGATGATTCGAGGAGGGACAGCAGGATGGCGTGGTTGATGGTGTTAAATGCTGCGGTGAGGTCGAGGAGGATGAGGATGTTCAGGTTGCCGGAGTCAGAGGAGAGTAGGAGGTCGTTTGTGATTTTCAGAAGAGCTGTTTCGGTGCTGTGTTTTGATCGGAAACCGGATTGAAATGGCTCAAAAAGATCATTGGAGCTGAGGTGGGCTTTAAGTTGTGAGGCAACGACACGTTCAAGTATTTTTGACAGAAATGGGAGGTTCGAGATGGGCCGGAAGTTGGACATGATGTCAGGTGTGAGTCCAGGTCTTTTGAGAATGGGTGTGACAGCAGCCAGTTTGAGAGAGGGGGGAACTGATCCAGATCTGAGGGAGGAGTTAATGATGGTGGCGATGAGTTGGGAGATGGCAGGGAGGCTCTCTTTAACACATTTGGAGGGCATTGGGTCAAGTGTCCAGTCATGAAGTCGGACAGTTGCATGGGGGTCACAGGGGAGAAGTGGGACAGGGGCTGTGAGGTGAAGGGGGGGAGCCAAGAGGGGAGGTGGGGGGTGCTGATGAGGGTGTCAGATTGCTGTAAATGTTTCTGATTTTGGTTTGGAAAAACGAGAGGAAGGAGTTGCACTGTTCGGTGGTGAAGGATGAGGTGGCGTTGTCACAGGGTTTGAGAAGTTTGCTGATGGTGGAGAACAGACGCTTGGGGTTGCTGGAGCCAAACTGAATGAGTTGTGAGTAGTAAGACCGGGCTGCTTTGAGTGCGTTACTGTACTGCTGGAGATAGTCTTATGGTGTTGTTTTATGCTTTATGAACATGGACAACAGTGAAACACGTTTATATTTCGCTTTTTGATTATTATAAGTTTTAAACTGCTTAATAAGCACCGTAACTTCCATGATATAATTTCTCGGTCATAATCGGTTGTTTCCGTGAACAGCCAAATGTTGTGTCACAGTAAATGTTGCGGCCGCAAGGCATTGTGGGGCAGCATTTTCTCCTTTCCTTTTGTAACGGAAGGTCCAGTGTTTCCTAAGCTAAAGGAGGTTATAAAGGAAGTTTCAAAGCTCCTTTCCTATCATCTAGAGAATTCGAACAGCTCTTATCATGGCTGCCACTGAGGTATTTCCGGGTCATTTCACTACGTTAGGAAGGTTCCTGACTGACAATTTGACCGCAACCAATAGTGGGCAGCTATTGTACAGCGCACGGGGAGCAATGGGGAGTGTGGGGGGCAGGGGGGTGTCTGGCAGGGGGGTGTCTGGCAGGGCTCTGGAGGTGAACTGGGACCTCTCCAATTAGCAGTCCAAACTCCATATTTAGGTCTGTTTGTGGACTTGATCCGACGACCCTAGGGTTCCCAGTGAAGCCCCTACTGACTGAGCCAGTGCCGGACAAAAAAAAACACAACCACTCACACCTCACACCTCACCTCAAAACATATCTCTTCCAGATGGGCTTAATGCTTGGTCTGTGCTATTGCTGCTTGCATCTCTCTCAACTCGTTCATAAAATCAACTTCTCAATTGACACTGTGCTTCCTGGGTACTGATCATTACAACTATCAACACATTGTTTTTCACACACCCAAGTCACAGCTCCTCAGTTACAATGTGAAATACAATCTGGTTCACAGAAAAAATTACCTATATTAGTTGCACTGAACTAGATTTGACACTGCACGTCATTTGATCTTCCATTTTATTGTTTAATTAAGCAAAAATAGATAATTAGTGCTAGTTAAACTTATCAATAAGCGTGCAACTTACAATAATAACTTCTTAGAAGATTGCTAATCCGAATAGCTTCACACATTTACCAAATTCACTTCACTCAGCAACACAGGCCGTGCAGTAGATTGTTCCAAGGGTTGGTAAGATCATTGAAAACGAGATACATACATATACACAGTGATGATGCCTCTATGCATCTTACAGTTCATTTAGCTTCTATACTTTCTCTTCTGCCTTAGGATAAATTGACAATAAATATTATATATTCTTTTGACAAAAGATGTTCTTGCTCACCTGCTTTGTGACCATACAAATGCAGATTTTGCAACTTATTCATGTATCAGTCTTTTTTTACCCCCTATGTTAAAATATCTGTAGGCTGTTGAAGATTCAGCAAACTGCGAGTTCCTAACAGCAGTGTGTTACTGACTGTCAGAAGCACAACATGCACACTATACTATAACACTCTGCCATTATGTGTATTTAAAAAAAAAAAATCTATTTCGGATTTGTTTCTTTCTTTTGCAATACCGAAATTATCAAACATTTTTCTTTAAAGAAAATTCATAATATTTTACTGCTATGTGCTTTACACTTATACATTGCTTTGATTGTTTGGAAATGAACAACTTGTCTGCTTCAGTAGCATCAATCAGAGTTTATAAGAGCAATATGAAAATGAAAACCACAACATTGTCCGTTAATTTCTTAAAAACAGGCTTCAGTTGCTGGAAGCATTTATTAGTGTCATCTTGCAAGTCAATAGGCACTAAAAACAAAACTAACATATACAGTACATCACTTTGTTAATCCTATTCAATTAAAATAAACAATCCATTTTGAAAAAACAGTGCTGCTTAGTAAAAAGTAGAAAAATATACTAATACTAGAAAAGAATGCCCTCTACATTATGTAACATTGGATCAAGAGCTTCAATATCAGTAATTAAATTCACTGTGTGCATCACTATTACACTCTATGACTGTCTGTAAAACAGTTGAGTGGTGTGACAGCCATTCACTTGCATGAACATTAATGAAAGATAAGGCATTTGATCCAGGAGAGAAAATAGAGGTGTAGAGTACATTGCTATGTATTTGAAAACTTTCAAGTATCAAGTTGCAGTGTCTGAGGTCATTACTGTAAGAATAACTTATATAATAATACAATTAATCATTCAATAAATTAACATAACCACCCATACATTAGTCTCAAAAAGGCATGGAAAATCTCACATTATAAATAGAATAAATACAAGAATAAATAAATAAATAAATACATACATAAAAAACATTAACCTCATAAATGGTTTAGGCCCAAAATACATTTTTAATCTCCTGCTAAATTATGAACCATCCAAAACTCAGGTTTTCGGGGAAAGGTCAACTTTCTGTCCCCAGAGTCAGAACTAAACATGGAGAAGCAGCGTTCAGTTATTATGCTCCAAATATCTGGAACAAACTACCAGAAACATGCAGGTCTGCTGCAACTCTTAAATACAGGCTGAAGACTTTTCTTTTTGCCGCTGCTTTTAATTGATATATTAATATCTTAAACTGCACTGTAACTGTTATTCATGTATTTTCTTTTAATGTTTATTTTATTATCTTTGCTTTTTAATGACTGTTTTAAAATGTCACTTTCTTAATGTCTTTCATTTTTGTAAGCACTTTGAATTGCCTTGTGTTGAAAGGTGCTATATAAATAAACTTGCCTTGCCTAAATTAAAACATTAGAGCTCAGTAGTCCTTTCTTTTAAGATGACCGTAGGGTTGATATCACTTCCGCGTGAGTGGGAGGTGCTTGAGTTAATTATCGTGGACCCCGTTTCTTTGACGTTGGGCACGTGAAATGATGCGACGGGACAGGGGCCCCGGACATTATCGCAGACCAGCTTCTGCAACGAGGCGGTGTTGATGATGTCGAAGCCCACGCTGCCTCCGAATGTGCTCGGCTTCCAGTACTCCGGGGAGCAGATGGGGTTTCCCATTAAGCCCTTTAGTGAGTAAGGGGCCCCCATCTCCACCATGGTCTCCCCAAAGATGGCGTTCTCCCTGGGTTTCTCCACCAGCAGACCCGGGTAGAGCTCCACAGCATCGACGTGGCCGTAGAACTCCTCGAGCAATGCTGCCATCTCTTTCTCTCCTGAGTAACACAAAGCAGCATAGTTTTAGTCAATGGCTCAATCTGGCTAGTCTCACTCCAACAGCAGCAAAGCTAGTCTAAATATGAGTTTTGACTGATTCAAATCCAACAAATTGTAGATTAAAGTATTTCTCTTGACTTCATGTCCGTCTTCATCTTGTCTGTCTTACAAGCATGTACACGCCGATATCTTTCTCTTCTCATACAGTACATCAAACATTTTCTCCTCTCAATGAGGAGACCTCTCTCGTCTGTTTATGTCTTGCTCTCTGTGATGACAATCTGCTTATACTATCTCAAAATGAAATGAACATCTGGTTCTTAAAGTCACGGAAATAAATTCCTAACCTCCAAAGTAGCTGAGGACTAAAGTCCATACCATTTCTTTCATGATAAGTAACCTCAGATATTAGCTTATATTTTTACGATATTTAGCGCCTGGGTGTGTTGTTCAAGTTGTTCCTGCAATTATTTCATTACAATGTTATTAATAATGCATCAATCATTTGGCCTGAGGCAACATTTCTGACACTTTATTTTGATAATAACCTCCCGACTAATCCTATGACGTGATCCTTTCCACTTATAAGTACATAGCCTACTAGGATTTGTGACTTTGTCTCACCTGTCATGTCTTCAAAAGAGGTGTAGGGCTTCATGGAGAATCGTTTCCTGTAGGCGTTCATAGACTGGTAGCGCATCTGTCTGCTATTTTCAATGGATTTAATGGCCACATACATAATAGGTCCTGGAACATTTCGGCCGCCAGCAACCTAAAAACATGAAGGGAAAGTCAGTAACTCTGCATTAAAGCAGCAGTGATGTTACAATCTGAATCGAAATGCTGCTCAAAAGCTCTTACCCGTCCAGCAATCTGATTGGTGAATGACTCCACAAGGTTTCCGATGCCGTGCTCGGTCACTACGGAGGTGTTGAAGACAAACTGTTTATAGCTGTAGTCTTTCTCCTCAATTTGGAAGGTGTCAGGCATCAGGGGGTGCCAGTGGTACAGGGTGTTAAACTCAGATGCAATGCGGTTCTGGTATTGGAATTGCTGGCTGAACAGCAGCTCGGGGTCAAACTTGAGCTTGAAGTTATAGCCGCTCAGGTGCTGCACGTAGTCCTCGATCACAATCTTGATGGTCTCTCCTACAGGGCAAAATATTACATATAATGCAGATATAAAAGATGTTTAAACTACCACCACTGCTTTTTAGAAACCGTGCAAAGTTGCACATATAACTAAGTGCACATATAACTAAGAATAAACTTTCATTTAATTAGGAGCAGTTAAACCTGGGAATCAAAATACTTGCATCTTTATTTTTTAATGAAAGACTGTCTTTATTTAAACAAAAATGTTTTAATAGGTGCTTTGGTTTAAGTAGTGTATTTCTTGTCACTATGTTTGGATGTTGATGAATAGTCCTGCAATGAAAAACTAAACATGTCCTGTTTCTCACAGTAGAGCTCAAATGTTCCACTGTTTACAAAGGGGTTGCTGGTTAGTGATTAACCAAATTTAAATTTTTTTAAAAAAAGGTACAACTTCCTCCTTTTCTAATTCCCACAGTATCTATGCAAATACCATAACATTTGCACCAGATAACTTTCTTATTATGTTTTGACCTTCATTTTCCCAGCAAAATTACTGCAAATGTTTTCAAAATGATTGTGCATTAACTCACCAATCAGAATGAGCCGGGTGGTTTGGAAGAGCCTCTCGTCGTTCCAGTCAGGGTGGACTTCCTTCAACACATCACACACCCGGTTGTGTTCCCGCAGCCAGATGGTGGCGTACATCATCAGACCGGGGACCAGGCCGAAAGCCTCGTGGCCCACAGCAAAGCGGTGCGACTCGGGAACATGAGGGGGGTAGTGCATTTCAGCTCCCACTTCCTTTACTGTTGGGGGGTACACCTCTCCATCCATGATCTGAAGAGTTACGCAAGAGAGAAAGCAACTGTAAGAAACTTGTGTGATCAGAAGCATTGTTTAAAGGACTGTCCATCGGACTCTTCTCATACCTGATGTTTAAGCTTGCCATCCTTGAAAAGTCTGAGCTTATGTTGCCTCTCCAGGGTGTCTCCATAAATGTGGCTGAGGTCCACCTGAAAGCATAAACAGCATTAATTCACAAATATATTCGTCTACCTTTTCCCAATTAGAATCTGACTAGGCGTGAAATCTAAAATGCTTACCCCGTGACCTTTAGCAAGGGTAAAAGCAGGTCCTTTCTTCATATCAGATTTGAAGAACTGGTGTGTGAAATGCTGTGCGAAGAATGCAAACATCAGGCTGGTGCCCTGCGGGTCCGGGATAAACTGTCTTCTCATCAGAAGCTTCTCAGCCAATAGCTTTGCATCAGGTAGCTCCTTTTTACCTGGGGAAGGAGTAAAGCAAATCACAGTTAGCATGCAGCATTGCAATACAGAATCAAGGCAGTTTGGATATAACAGAAGAACATAATTCAAATGTAGTGATTTACTCTATCACTGAAGTTAATAGTCTTAATAAATCGGTTTGTTCTTCAGCTTTGACTAGCTGGTGCAGGTTTTACTGTGTCCCTTAGGCAAATGTCCATTCTGCCAATCCAGCTGAAGGGATCCAGGTTTGCTGTGCTTGTGATGTAATGCATCCATGCAAATTATTTAAGAATCTGAAATAACTGGTTCTCCAGAGGCAGAGAGAGTGTTCTCACCTACTACTCCCATAGGAGTTGGGCAATCCTCCGGCACAGGGGGGAGGGAGCGTGTATAATAAGAAAGGTTGGAATACGCTTCCCAGCTCTTGTATCCATAATCAGCATTGAAAGTTGGAGGACTATCAATCAAGTGGGATCGAGCTAGAGGGAGAAAAAAACCATTTCATTATTAGTACAAATGCTATAACTTATTCTTCAAGAGCAGGTGAACAAATTATTGGATGTGTCAATCTATTTAATTATTTTGCCTCTCAGCTAGAGACGCTTACATGTCAGCACATATTTCATGATGCCATTCCTGAGAAATGAGATGTTGTTGATGATGTTCCAGAAGCCCTTAAAGTGGGTGAGAAGGTAGTGAACAGTGTTGGGCGACGGCTTCAGGGATACTTTGATCCAGGTGAGGAATTCAGCTGTAAAGCCAAGAGGGAACGTTAGTCATTGAATAAAAGACCACAACCATTACAATCACCTCACTTGTGCCCGTCACACTCACGTGTTGTGCAGTTGTGTCCTTGATATCCTGTTCGTGTGCAATCACATTCGTAATTATCTGCTCCTTGTGCAGTGCAAACACCCTTGTTCTGGCATGGCTCTGAGCAACATGGGTTACCTGGGACAGACAATGTTGGACAGTTATTCATTTGGATCACTTCATGGCATAATTTTTTGTTTTACAAATATGAATAAAAAATCTCATAATATGTGTGTGATAATACAATACACTTCTGACAACTTTTAATAGAGGCTATAATGTTCATATTCAATCCATTTCAACATATTGAATATATATGTATGACTTCTGATAGACCAATACACACAACAAATTGAAACATGTATATAACATTTCAGCCGAATGATGAAATTAAAACGCGAAGTAAAACAATTCCAGCATCTGTTTAAATTCTAAAATCAGATGTTCTGTTTACTCACCCCCTGCGCAGACAAGAACACCCAGCGCCAAGAAGAAAACTGCTAAAGTAAATGTGTTCATGCTCCAAAGTCTTTGTAGATTCTGGTTCTCGTTCTCGTTCTTCTTTCTTTTTCACTCTTCTCCTGCTCAGCGGTGTCGCGCTGAGGCAGACTTTGAATGTGTAAACCTGCACACCGACCATGCCTCTTATATAGTCCTTCCTACGGTGACGTCATTTTGGGAATGATAGTTTACCGGGCTTATAATACATCACATATTTTAACGTGAGGAATTTTCATTCTTTCACAATCTTAATGTCTCACGAATTTAGTCTTTAATGGAATCAAGCTAAATTGTACTGATATTTGACCGGCAAAGGATCCCTTTTTAATTTATTACAACACTAATATTGAAAATAATTTTTAACAAAAGAGACTGAAAAGTTCCAGCATTCATTTGCAAAGCAGTTCAGTCTTAATTATATATAGACTACATAGCTTTCAAGAGGGCTACTTTTATTCAGAATGATTATATTATTTAATATCATAAAATAAATGTGTCCTAATCATGGATCACTTGGAAGATAAAGATAATGTATGTGTAGTATTTTATTTATTTCAAATTACACGCGAATATGTTCTCTCTGAAAGATGAGACAATTAAATTCACATTATTAAATGTAACTAGAGGCTGTTTGAAACCAGCAGATCCACGGGTCTCTATCAACAGTAATTATTATATATATGATATATATATATATATATATATATATATATATCATATATATAATAATTACTGTTGATTTTCCGTTTCCAAAAAACAAGTTTCTTCCTTGATGCCATCAGATATATATATATATATATATATATATATATATATATATATTATACATAAATAATATTATATGTATCGTTAACAGCGCCTCTTGAAAGCATTTTTTTTAATGATTGTGTTATTTGTTAAACATGCTATGATAATAAAAATGACCACCAGACAGACCCCAAAAATACATATTTAACTAAAATGCTAAAAGTTTAGCGTCATCCGATTCACACTTTAAAAAAAATGTTTTATCAACGTAAATCTCTTACGCGCCCTCTTGTGGACACTACGCATTTGGTGAGCAGTCGATGAGTCAAAAGCTGACTCCCATGAATAGTTTTCATGGAGTCTTCGTCTGAAACTAACATTTGAAACAGAGAGTTTTTTTGTTTGTGGATTACGTTTGATTAGTGTTTATTAAAATTGTCTTGAACGTGCAGTCTGCTCCAGCCTCTTGACAGCCGGGTGTGCGTACTGTTCATCTGGTGAGGCACCTCCTCTTTCCCCTGTGGAGGAAGGATACTATCGGACAGCATTTTGAAGGCTTTTCTCCACGATTAAGGTACGTTTCCAATTTCAATTATTTCACAGTGTAAAGGTTTATAACTGTTGGGGGAGCAGGGAGTGTCAGTGGCAGCAACTGCTGCTGGGGGTTTAACCATCGTCTCCGTGAGCAGTTTACTTTACGCAACTCAGGACAAGGAAACAAAAAACTCAGTACTGCCAAAACATACAGAACATATATACTGCATTAATTCAATTGGCAAAAGCCTATTTTACTCGCTAAATACGTCAGATTCTGATGAATTTATATGATCTTATTATCTAACTTTGCATTGTAGCAACTTCTCACCTGGCTAATAAGAAACAGGGGAAACCTGTTTATGGTGGCCTAATAAATCTTACGAAGCATACAATTCTGATAATGAATATACAGTAATGACTTCCTCTGTAATATTTCCTTGGTAAATGCACAAAGATTCCCCTCAGTGTGGTTTTTTTTATTTTGTTTTTTAATCCTCCAACCTTCACATGTATTTCTCATGTAGTAGCCTACAACATGTGCAAAGAAGGAGATTTACTGTATGCCTTTAGAAACCTCTAATGCACTGCAGCTGTTTTGCATCACGGCTGGTTGCTGTCGGTCTCTTTGGGTTTTTGCATCACCATTATGAAAATGTAGTCCTGTTATCCAGTGTGATATGTTGGCACACACACAGGACTCAACAGCCTGCATGCACTCATTGTATGCTGCAGAACAAGGGCAGAGTGAACTGTCACTAGCCAAAGTTGGACCACAGATGCCCACTACGTGACCAATGCTGTGAACACACAGCCTCTCTACTGCTCTCAGTCACCTAGTTATGGCATGCTTTGTTAAACAGCGGAGAAAAGGCTGACTGACCTTGATATGCTATCACAGCACACACACACACACACACACACACACACACACACCACACACACACACACACACACACACACACACACCACACACACACACACACACACACACCACACACACCACACACACACACCACACACACACACAACACACACACACACACACCACACACACACACACACACACACACACACACACAACACACACACACACACACACACACACACACTAACCCTGTATGCAAATGTATCAACATACTGTTTATGTGTTCATAATGTTGTGCAAATAAAGCTTTAATGTTCCTAAAAATATCATCTCACCACCTCTTCTGCAGATGCACCTGACCATGCATTATATTGTGTAGTAATTATTAAAAGTAATTCATGTTCTCATTCATAACACTCCGTTCGATGTCTCACTATGGGATGCGCCTCAACGGGGCTGGTGATCTTGACGTCAACGTCAGGGAATCCACCCACCCTTTAAGTAGCTTGCGCTACGACGCAGCGTCATTCAAACACCTCTTCTCGCTTCAGAGCACATCTCAAATTATCAGTAACCGGGCTAGCTTAACGGTCCACAGACTGAACCCAAAACTAACATTCGGTCAACGGGCGCTTGCCGGTTACTTTTTTGCTTTGCAAGAAGACTGAACAATATTAACACACCAGTTAATATTGTAATCTGCCTCGCCGTTTCTTTCTGTCAAAATAACGGTAAGGTTTGATTTTTTTCTTCAAGCTAGTAACATACCTGTTGCTAGCTTGTTCTTCCCTCCACACCGACACCACGGTAACGAGGACGTTCTATTTTCTCTCTCACACCAGAGGAGACAGAGATAAAAAAGGTATTAACACACCAGTTAATATTCTTTAAAGAATAAAATCTACACCGTCGCTTTTTTCCTTTCGGACTAACGGCAAGGTTAGATTTTTTTCTCAGTAACGTACCTGTTACTAGCGTGTCCACTCCACGCTGACACCCCGGCGAACGAAGATGGACCCTTCTCTCCAGAGGAGTCAGGGACTCGGAGGCTCGGCTATGCGGCTGCGGGTTTAAGATCTCAGGCACAGACTCACACCAGGTCTGCTCGTCCTGCCTCGGGTTGGAACACGCCCGGGAGGCTATTGATAACCCCGGCTCGTGCGGGCATTGTACCCGCTTCACCATTAAGAGCCTCCGCCGACGGTTAGCATGCCAAGCTAGCTTGTCGGGACGGTACCCCCTCATGTCCGCTGATTCGCCGGCCGGCAATCAAAACATGGTGGCGTCCGCCGCAGAGATTGAGCCCCGCGCTGTGTCAGGATGGGGCTCAACAACAGTGGCAGCCGCTGCACCGGAGCCCCACACTGTGTCAGGCTGGGACCCGGTGGCGGCAAGAGCCGCGAGAGCGGAGCCCCGCGCTGTGTCAAGCTGGGGCTCCCAATTGGACCTCACCATGGTTCCACCCGCGGAGGATGTCTTGGAGTTGGACTATATGGAGGACGAAGAGGATACCTCTGAGTTCCTCCTGTCCGACTCGGATGAGGATGACATCTTCGTTTCATCGGCTCAGGCTGCAAAGCCGGGAGCGATGTCCGCTCTCCCGGGCGAAAGCACACCAGCTTCGCCCGTCCTAAGTATGGACTTGCGGGCCGTGTGTCAACGCGCTGCGTCCAGGCTGGACATCCCATGGCCTGAAGTGGCCAAGGAGACCTCCAGATCTCGCTACGAGGGGAAGAACTTGCCCCAAGCGGCGAGGACGAAGAGGCAGCTCCTTCCAGTCTTTCCGGAGATGCTGGACGAGGTGTCGGTCTCGTGGAGAGACCGCCCTTTTAGCAGCAAGGCCCCAATCCAGGGTGCCTCCTCCCTGGACTGTGACGGTATGGAGAGGCTCGGCCTGCTCCGCATGCCGCCCATGGAACCGCTGGTGGCAGCCCACCTCCAACCGAGGCTGGCTTCGACACCGAGCAGGAACCCCATGCTACCGGCAAAGGCAGACCGGTTCCAGTCAGCGATGACCGAACGGGCCTATAAAGCCGCAGCTTTGTCCACCAGGGCACTCAACGTCTCCTCGCTGCTGACCGCCTACCAGGCGGAGCTCTGCGAAGACTTGTCGAGCAAACCTGAGCCTGTCATGTGGGACGAGATCGCAGCGATCACGGACATTTGCCTCTGTGTGCAGCGCTGTGCAGTCCAAGCCACGGGCAAAGCACTGGGAATTATGGTGGCACAGGAGAGAGCCAGGTGACGAACCTTCCAGACCGGGAAAAAGAGGATGTTCTGGACATGCCTATTGTTCCCGAGGGCATATTTGGCTCCGCTCTAGCTTCGATGCAGCTGAGATGCGAATCAAAAAGGAAGGGAGACGAGGCTCTCCAGCTCTGTCTCCCCCGAAGGGTCCAGCCGCCACCTTCAATGGTCCCGCGGCAGGCCTTCACTCAAGCTGCCTCACGTCCTGCCCGCTTCAAGATACCGAAGCAGCAGAGACCACAGCCCGTCCCGGGTCCCCAGCCCAGGCACGAGGCGAGGGGGAGCTGGCCAGGAAAATCTCCGGTTCCGGCAGCAGCTGCTCAGGCGCAGCCGACCCAGGTTTTCAGCCACCAGGCGAGGAAGTAGGAGCGGGCGGCCTGACAGCCTCCTCTCCTCTCCTCAATGAAGGAGCTGGAAGTTCCCTGTTCCCCAGCTCCAGAGCACGTTCCAGTGTTAGATGCTCATGTGTTTTTGGGGTGCCACCATGCCCCCATCTTCCCGCCGCCTCGAGTGATGCCAGAACGTCATCCTCAAGTTCGCGCCATCAGGGAAATGGACTTAACATCAAAGACAGCAAGTTCCGCTGCCTGTTTAAGTCACACAAACACATGTCATCATTGTTGTTTCCTAATAAATCATTTTCCACTGTCGTTTCCAGGCTTGAAGCCAAGGGCGCAGTCAATACAAATGAAAAGAAAAACAATAAAAACAATAAACAGTCTGTCGTCTGCCCCTCTTTTGAGAGCGGCTACGGCCTCTCTCAAAAGGCGGACAATAGACGGGATTGTGAAGGCACCACCGCCACGCGCATGCGCAGTGTCGGCCGGGGTTGTCAACCTGGGGTACCACCTTGTTCAGACACTAGAGCAGGGGTCTCCAACCTTTCTCCATCTGAGAGCTACTTTGAAAAAATGAAAGTGGCCAAGAGCTACTTGCATCGCATCGCTTACATTTATTCACATAGCACTCATCAGTTGAATTAAGCTACTTTTGTGTGAAATCAATACCTAAAGCTTATCTAAAATCTTAACTTCACATCAAGGTCCAAGAAAATGACAATTTCTCACATATTAATATGGACAACATAGTAAGTACTTCACTGAAGATTCACATACATGTCCAAGAGCAAATTACAATGTTTTCACTTCTTATTATGGCCCACATAGTAAATTCATCGCCTTAATCACCACCTTGCAAGCATCTTATGGCAAGCATCAGATGACTGGCGCTGCATGGAGTCCACCATACAGGTGTCTGCTGGACCCACTTAGGTTCACCAATAGAGTCATTTACATGTTCATCAGTCGGTCTTGTTCTGTAGTTAGATTTCATTCATGCCAGAAAAAGCTGCTTCACAAAGGTCTGTACACAGAGCCACATAAAGCAGACGTGTTCAGTGCTGCTTGGTGAATGTTCTTAGAGTTTTCTGGGTCTACAAGGCTCCAGAAATGTTGTGAGTTTTGCTGAGACTTAAGATGAACATGATTTTGGAGATTTATAACCTCCATCTCCACAGGATTGACACTGAACAGTGCAGCCATATTTTCTTCTTCTTCGTGTTGACATGAAATTATAAACCATAATTAATCAATTGTAGGTCTAGCCTCCCTATATCTGTGTGTGACATTTTTCCATCCTCAAAAACAAAAAAAGAATGCTTCTGCAGTCTAGCTGCAGCTTCCAGCAACGGTCTTCTGTTAAAAAAAGGACACTTAATGTCCTGAATGAGGCATAACACACATGACTTGAGTCTGAACACAGCAGACAAGGAGTATTTACAACAGCATTATAAAAACAAAAATAGTGCATGTGGGTGCACACTTACATTCTCTGTCTTACTGTTACATTAATCCCATGAATGCATGAGACTAAGTTAGCTTCATTATATCTCAGTGATTAAGTGAATAATAAAGTTTCTATCGGGTCACTGTCAGCCTGTCACTCATTATTTTCAGGAGGGGGCGGGGCTTGGAGGAACGGAGAGGAGACGGTGATCGCGGAAGCTTTCCTCCTGCCTTCACACATTTTACACGCGTATTTATCAACTGAAAATAGCAAGAGGACATTCATACTCTGCAATCCACGACTTAATTAAATCCACCAAAAACCTGACATTACGATAACGAGTGTTTTTCAAAAACACAAATCCCTCCCTGTGTGTCTCTGAGCCGCAGCGACGCGGCCTGATTCAGAGCGGGTCATTCTGCCGTTGGTTCTGACTGGTGCTGCTGGAGAAAGCAGACTGCTCCGTGTGTGGTGTCGCTGTGCCGCTGTCACGTCTGTTCCTTGATCTCTGCGTCACCGACCAATTTTATATTCGTGTGACAGAAACAATTCTAAAATAAAAAAACGTTATTGTCCGGCCGCGGCCGAAAAATCAAGAAGCAACGTTACTACGCTATAATCGATAATCGAGCGGGGAGCTACTGAAAAGCTGCCCGCGAGCTACCGGTAGCTCGCGATCGACGTGTTGGAGACCCCTGCACTAGAGGGTCCCATAACACAACAAATAAAGACACTGACGGCAGACGACAGAGCTGTGACATCTCCGCTCGCTTTGAGAAGCGAAAAGTGGAGGATGCTCACAGATTGGGTTTTCAAGACAGTAACACAGGGCTACAGGCTCCAATTCGCTGTCACCCCACCTCACTTCTCGGGCATTCTGTATTCACAGGCCCGGGGAGAGTCGGCCCATATTCTGGAGCAAGAGATGTTCTCTCTACTAGAAAAGAAGGCTATAATTGATAATACCCGCCGAACAGAGTTAGAGCGGCTTTTATTCCAAGTATTTCCTCGTTCCCAAACGGGGAGGGAACGGAATTCGGCCTATGCTAGATTTGAGAGCTCTGAACAAATATCTCAAAAGATACAAATTCAGAATGCTCACTCACACATCTCTGTTGCGTCTCGTGCGCCAAAACGACTGGTTCACATTAGTCGACCTGAAAGATGCGTATTTCCACATCCCAGTATATTACCCACACAGGAAATATCTGAGGTTCGCCTTTCAGGGTGTCTGTTACGAGTACAGAGTACTTCCCTTCGGTCTGTCTCTCAGCCCGCAAGTGTTTGTACGGTGTACGGAAGCCGCGATAGCCCCGTTAAGACAACAGGGTATTCGCCTGGCAACTTATCTGGACGATTGGCTCCTTCTCGCACAGTCGGAGCAAGAGGCTATTACGCAGACGAATGTCCTCGTAAAACACCTGCTCGACCTGGGTTTTGTAATAAACACAGAAAAGAGCATGTTGTCCGCAGCCCAGACTGTACTCTTCCCCGCGCGTAATATCACTGCGCCACTGGCTATACCCGACTTTTCTAGTACGGGTCGTGCCTATGGGTGCTGTCCTATCGCGGAAGGTGGTCACCACAAACGCATGTCTGACGGGCTGGGGGGGTATATACGAAGGTCGACCTGTGAGGGGTCTCTGGAGCAGAGACCTCCAACGGTCAGACATAAATTATCTGGAGCTTTTAACGGTGTTCCTCACCCTGAAACGCTTTCTGCCTTTTCTCAGAGGACATCATGTCCTCGTGAGGACAGACAACACGACCACAATATCGTATATAAACCGCCAAGGGGGTTTGCGTTCTCTCCAGTTACACATGATGGCACGCAAACTGATCTTATGGAGCTGCGGACGTCTCCTCTCTCTGAGAGCGACGCACGTACCAGGAGTGATGAACCTCGGGGCGGATCTGCTGTCCAGAGGTACACCACTATATACAGACTGGACTCTACATCCAATAATTGGGAGTCAGCTGTGGGTGCGGTACGGCCGAGCCGCGGTAGATCTGTTCGCATCAAAAGAAAATGCTCAATGTCAGCTGTTCTTTTCAATGCGCGATTTAAACGCACCGTTAAGCGTGGACGCGGCTTCGCGCACGTTTGGCCTCCGGTCCTTCTGTACGCGTTCCCACCCCTGGCTCTGATACCCCCAACTCTGGGCCAGAGTGAGAGAACAACGCCACACACTTATCCTGATAGCTCCGCACTGGCCTGCAATGTACTGGCTGGCGGAGATATATCAGCTGCTGTGCGGGCAGCCGTGGCAGCTCCCACTACGCAGGGACATACTGTCTCAGGCGGGGGGACGATCTTTCACCCACACCCAGAGCGCTTGGCACTATGGGCCTGGCCCGTGAGTGGTATAACCTGAATACAGTGGGACTCCCTCAGAAGGTGATAAACACTATTCAGAGTGCAAGAGCTTCCTCTACCAGGTCTCTCTATGACTGTAAGTGGAGGGTGTTTGAGGAGTGGTGCCTTCAAAAAGGACACATCTCTTTTCAATGTCCTGTCGGGGTGATTCTATCATTTCTACAGGACCTGATTGATAAACACAGAGCTTTCTCTACGATCAAAGTGTACCTGGCTGCTATTGCTGCATGCCATGTGGGCTTTGAGGGAAAGACGGCTAGCCAACATATTTTAGTCTGCCGTTTTATGAAAGGGGCTCGCACGCTCCTCCCTGTTTCCAGGTCACTGGTGCCCTTATGGGACTTGGCAGTGGTTTTAGATGGGCTCACTCGACCTCCATTTGAACCCCTGGAAGAAGCTGACATGAAACTCCTGTCACTGAAGACAGTGCTGTTACTGGCTCTGGCATCTGCCAAGCGAGTCAGTGACATTCATGCGCTCTCTGTACATCCTTTATGCACTCAGTTTGCCCCGGGGCAAACGAGAGTGTTGCTGAAGCCCAACCCTGCCTTTATACCTAAGGTGGTTGGCTCATGTACCACCATTGACATTGTGGCATTTCCGCCGCCGCTGTGTTCCTCTGAGGAACGCGGCCAAATTTGCTGTGTCCAGTTCGTGCTTTACACATCTATATGGACAGGTCAAAAGAGTTTCGTTGTAATGACCAAATCTTTATATCCTGGGCTAACCCTCAGAAGGGCAAGCCCGTTGCCAGGCAACGGCTCTCCCACTGGATTGTGGAAGCGATTGCTCTGGCTTATACGAGTCAGGGTTTGCAGGCACCAACGGGCCTGCATGCTCATTCTACTTGTGGACTGGCTACATCCTGGGCTTTGTTTAAGGGTGTTTCCATCCAATACATTTGTGAAGCAGCGAGCTGGTCCTTGCCGCTCACTTTTGTCCGTTTTTACAGGCTAGATGTCTCTGCTCCAAGTGTGGCCCGCGCAGTGCTGGGCCCCGTGTTGAGACAGGGTTCTACCTGTTAAGTTCTGGTTGTTTTGGTGATTTTCGAGATAAGCATGTCGCGCAATACGGGAGTTTCAATATCCATAGTGAGACATCGAACGGAGTGTTTATGAATGAGAACTATAGGTTACTTACGTAACCCCAGTGCTAAGAGTAACATGAAGTGAGATGTCTCACCAGACGGCCCTTCTTGCTAAGGCGAAGCGAGAAGAGGTGCTTATTTTGAATGACGCTGCGTCGTAGCGCAAGCTACTTAAAGGGTGGGTGGATTCCCTGACGTAGACGTCAAGATCACCAGCCAATCAGGATTGGTGTAATGAGATTGATGCCTCTGTTTGCATACGCGTTGAGGCGCATCCCATAGTGAGACATCTCACTTCATGACTTAGAACTGGGGTTACGTAAGTAACCTATAGTTATTTACACTCTATCTTTGTTAGATAGTGTGACTGATAAGTCATATCAGTCACATTAACATTTCCTTTTACTTCCATATTTCTCTCTCCCTCTCTCTCTAAACGTGCATGTGCTGTACTTACGCTCACGCGTACTTTAATGTTAGCTATTGCTCCAGTCATCTTATCATGTGTTTGTGGCACAGCACACTTCCCTCCGCCCTTGTCGAGATGCTAAAGGCTTCACCCTTCAGCGTTGGCTGTAAGAAGGGGTTTTCCTTATTTTAAGAAGTTACAGAAAATGCTTTATTGTGTTATGGTGAGAAGAGGGAACACAATGCTTGTAAATGTTTGTTAAAGCTTTACTTCTAAATTTGCTTTTTTCCAGTTTCCAAATGCTTCAGTTTCTTGACTGAGATGTTCTCCTGAGTTCCCATCTTGACAAAGGCTTTCCTGAAGATTACTTACCTGACAACACACAATGGCTTCCAATATAATTGTGAGTATTGTCATGCAAAGCAAAACTGAGCCAGGTTGAGACAAAAACAGATTCCACTTGTTTGAATCTCTGCGCAAATCATTCCTTAGCAGGATTTGGATTATACAGTAAAATGAGTTTAGAGTGAGCTTCAATCTTTTTCTCTGAAGCAAAAACTCAACAGCAAGGCCTTTTCATTATCTCGAGGGGTATACGGGTTGTGTTTAGCAGCAAATATTAGCATGGGATAGTCTGGGATAGAGCTGCATTCACAGCCATAACAGTTTTATATCTAACATCACTTTTTGTTTCAAAGACTTGTTAATAGTTATTGAAACCACATTTTATATTAGCATAACTTGGATGTGCAACAGGCTTCTTGAATAGTCACATTTAAAACTACACTGAATATTAACAGATGTTAAGTTTTCTTGAGAAAGGGCTCATAGGTGCAGAAGGCTGAAACAAAAAAAACAATGCAAAAGAAAGGTAAAACAACTTCTTCTTAATCCAACTTGTTGGTTCAGTGATGGCTATTTAAGGATCAAGGAAATGTTTAGGGATGTACAGTATGACCTTCAAATGACGCCTTGATTTTCACTGATATGTCTCGTATTTTTCAACAAGAAAGAATAGCACAGACTTTAAGGTAACCTTTTCCACTATACATACATGGACAATGGCAAACAAGGGATTTGCAATTGGGCATATAAAGTATTATTGTAAAGGCTTGTTACCTACCGGGTACAGTTACAGAGAGCACACCTTTAGAATAGTGTTGCTATAATTACATTTACTACCAGTGTTGCCAAACAAATTCAACATGTTGCTGTCAAATCACAAGGAGAAATGAAATGTGATGCAAAGTAAACCCTGAACCAGAGTATTTCACGTGGGAAACAGCCAACAAAATGTGTCACTGACTGACACATGATGAATGTATTAGGTGCATATTGTTTTGCATCATGGTTGGAATGACTTTCCAACAAGATAATGAGCTGAAATGAATGAATGTTGTATGGCAGGTGGAGCAGCAGTTTTCTCACAAATTCACAGTGACGGTGGTTCGAGCAGAGAGCGTCACAAAGGGAGCACTGGGTGACCTGTGTGAGTCTTAATGCATTTTTTTCACTTATAATTGTCATTCACACATTACAAAATTGTTTTGCAGCAAATTATCCAGAACATGTTGCATGCATATATTATCTTCTAATATATGTTTTTGTTATTTACAATGGAATTGTTTTGAAGTGGATAAAAAGGTTCCCTGAAATAATTTGAGATTAACAAATGATATGTATAATACGTGTGTTGCAGTGGACACCCCAGATCCATATGTGGAGCTGTTCATCCCAACAGCCCCGGAGAGCAGGAAAAAGACCAAGCATATTGACAACAACATCAACCCAAAATGGAACGAGACCTTTCAGTTCATATTAGACCCAAACCAGAACAACGTCCTGGAGGTAAAACAGTTATTTATTTTTCTAGGCAGTCTGTACCAGTACAGGATGACATTTTGGGATGTAGTGGATTGATATATAGTATATGTACCTTTTCTAAAAGACTAAACTGCACTTAAACAAAGCCAGTATATGCAGTATGGAAATGTATTTAACAATTTGTCTGATGATGTTTATCCCAATCAGTTAACATTAATGGATGCCAATTATGTGATGGATGAGACACTTGGGACCGCGACCTATGACATCACCAAGCTCAAAGTAGGCCAGAAAAAGATGGAGTCGTTCCTCATTGGCAAAGTAAGATATTTATTCCCAACAGACTTTTTAAGTTCATCATTATGTACTCATGCTGAGATCACATATTTTCTGAAGGTATTACATATATGAAGATGGAATTGAAAACTACTACCAGCTGCTCTTTCACTGAACAATAACCACATATTTTATTGTTTTGACAGGCAACCAAAGTATACTTAGAGATGTTGCTGGAGATCTGGTAGGTAATGCCTAAAATTATGTATTTTATTTTATAGCAAAACTTGTTTATCAGAGTTTGCTCTGTCATCAACCTTGAGGCCCTTTTGTTAAATGGTAATACTAGTTTTATGAGTGTGTGTGTGTTAAAATCCATCACTGGATGAAGAATACCAAATAAATCACCCGGAGCAATGCAGAAACTAAAATTAGAACTTCAAGCATAATGACTCAATAAGAGGAAACTTGTCTAAAATGATATAGCATTAAAATGCATCATAATTCCTGTTGCATCACTGCATAGGGGTTTGTGGGAGGATTTGGAAATACCAAACAGGTTTGAAAGTGTTTATAATTATGAGGAGGTGAGCAGTGAGAGAGGCTGAGGAATTTTGTCTGTGATAGTGTTTCATACCCAGAGAAAGATCTTATCTGGCCTAAAGATCGATGTCAACATCATTAGTAATGTTACGTACACTGAGAGTCATATCCTACTGTCAGCAGAAGATGTAAATATGAGTTATTGTTTGTCTTCCCATTATCAGATTTAATTTAACCTTGTTTTTCCTTTGTTGCTGCAGTACTAAACTGGATCTGCGGTTCAGCCATGCCCTGTGTGACAAGGAGAAGCAGTTCAGACAGACCCGCAGAGAGAGGGTGATGCTGGGCATCAAGAAGCTGCTGGACATGGAGAAGCCTCGATTCCTCCCTAGCTCTCCAGAGGAGGTGGGAACTGAGCCACAAAACTTCAAGTTTATTGCATGGCTACTGTTTGAAAACATTTGTTTAGTCTTTTCATAAACCTGTGAGTTGACAGCTTAATTTATTAAGAGGCCAATTTCAAGATCCGTTTGCACTTTTACTTAATTTCTTATGATTAAATCACTTTGATAAGTTTAAGCAAACATTTTGCTTTATTTAACTTGAGTTACTGATACAAACGGACCCAGGGGCAAACTAGTTTAGGTACACGCACATTTAAATAGGCCAATCATTGTCTAATTTGCAAAAGCCGACTCATATTGACAGGTTAACAGTCCTCGACACAACTCTGGCAAAGGAAGCAGGAACCTCCAGTTCAGAGACGGCAGTTTGCATTAGCATAGTGAAGGTAAATCGTATGCTCATTAGCTGCTTCACATAATACACTGAACAAAAATATAAACGCAACACTTTTGGTTTTGCTCCCATTTTTCATGAGATGAACTCAAAGATCTAAAACATTTTCTATATACACAAAATAACCATTTCTCTCAAATATTGTTCACAAATCTGAAAAAATCTGTGATAGTGAGCACTTCTCCTTTGCCGAGATAATCCATCCCACCTCACAGGTGTGGCATATCAAGATGCTGATTAGACAGCATGATTATTGCACAGGCTGGCCACAATAAAAGGCCACTCTGAAACGTGCATTTTTGCTTTATTGGGGGGGTCTGGGGGGGTCCGAAAACCAGTCAGTATCTGGTGTGAGGGGTAGGGTTAGGGTTAGGGTAATGTTGTGAATTGAGTGGCCCATGGTGGTGGTGGGTTATGGTATGGGCAGGCGTATGTTATGGACGACAAACACAGGCCACTCGATTCACAACATTACCCTAACCCTAACCCTACCCCTCACACCAGATACTGACTGGTTTTCGGACCCCCCCAGACCCAAAAAGCAAAACTGCACGTTTCAGAGTGGCCTTTTATTGTGACCAGCCTAAGGCACACCTGTGCAATAATCATGCTGTCTAATCAGCATCTTGATATGCCACACTTGTGAGGTGGGATGGATTATCTCGGCAAAGGAGAAGTGCTCACTATCACAGATTTTTTCAGATTTGTGAACAATATTTGAGAGAAATGGTTATTTTGTGTATATAGAAAATGTTTTAGATCTTTGAGTTCATCTCATGACAAATGGGAGCAAAAACAAAAGTGTTGCGTTTATATTTTTGTTCAGTGTAAGTTGTCACTGCTAGCTTGCTGTCACAACACTTACTTGAAATCTATGCTGTGACTGTGCTCCTGCCTCTGTGAGTAGATCATTTGAAAAGCCTCACCTCCACCCTAGCATCCACTTGAACATACACTCTGAATCTACATTCACAACAGCGAGGAAAGTTTCTATCAACATGTTTTCATGTGAGGAAGGATCAGACCCTCGATGCCAAATACCTGCTTTATGCCTTTTTTATAGTCCCATTTCACAGGAAGTAGCAGACTGTGTTATAGCTATGTGTGCTTACTTTGGCATCCCTCGTTCTTGTACATTTGTACATTCTTGTACTTCATGATCTATAGGATTAAGCCTATTGAAGAAGACAAAAAGGAAAACATGCAAACCTTTGAGGCCTTTGTTCTAATATAATGAGACTTACTACATTCAAATGCACTTGTTATTTGTTATGCACTTTTCACAAAGTGTGTCTCAAACCAAAAGTATACCTTACAAACCCCTAAGTTGTGTGCCCCTGCACTGACTTAGGCTAAGTTTCATTTTCGTGCTGATGTGGATTTGGCTTGACGCCCTTGGGGCTGGCTGTAATCTCCAGCCAGGCCTGCACATGTCCTCAGAATGTGCCGGAAGATCCAGAGGAATGAGATAACCAGCTTCTGCCTTTCACTATGCTACACCATCACTCCACTTCCTATCCAGGACGAACCTCGTATGTCTGTCAGAATAGTAAAAACTGACCGCAAGATAAAAACAGAGTGCAGACAAGGAAGCAACATTGCAAAATAAAAATTATGAAATTGTTGAAAATCTGAAGAGCAAATGTTGCAAAGGCATGACGCAACTTGCAGCCTCACTGTATAGAGCCACAGGAGGGAAGTTAGTCAACCTGAAAGAATGAGGATCAATACAAGACTCATACTATAAACAGTTAAGTATGTAATTATGTGATTAGGCATGCCTTTGTCTTCTTATTATGACTGTGTGTGTGTGTGTGTGTGTGTGTGTGTGTGTTGCAGGTTCCCGTTATAGCCATAGCGGGCTCAGGAGGCGGTTTCCGTGCCATGATTGGCTTCTCAGGTGTGATGAAAGCCCTGTTTGAGTCTGGGGTCCTGGATTGTGCCACATATGTTGCCGGCCTTTCCGGATCCACATGGTCAGTTTTCATTTCTCGTCATCTCCTTTTATTTGGTTTTATTTCTCTTTCTTACAACATGAACCCTTTTTTTCTAGAGGCACTTTCTCTCTTGTCATCTTATTCTTTCATATTGCTAATTTTCTTTCTCTCTTTTGATGTTGCTTCCTCCCTTCCATTACATTACATTACATTACATTACATGCTACTTGTTAGACGCTTTTATCCAAAGCGACGCACATACTCAATACTGAGGGCAATCCCCACAGGAGCAATTTGGGGTGAAGTATCTTGCTCAGGGACACAACGACATGCTGACTGCAGTGGGGTTTGAACCTGTGACCCCCTGATCCCAACACCAAGGCTCTATCCACTGCGCCACACGCCTCCCTATAACTCTCTTTCCTTCCTCCGCTGGTACGAAGCTGTCATCAAGCAAGCAAATCTGGTTTGCTTTAGTCTCCATCCTCATATTTGTGGAGTGACTTAATGGATTGAACTTCCTTATCAATGCAATACCTCCAGTAAAACATTTTTAATACAAGCACAGGCATATTTATTTTAGCATATATTTGCTGATTTTTTTTATTTCTCTTGATCACTGTAGGTACATGTCCACTATCTACTCCCACCCAGAGTTTCCAAATAAGGGCCCGAAGGATATAAACCCAGAGCTGATGAATAGAGTCAGCAGTAACCCGCTGAAGCTGTTGCTGCCCCAACACATCACCAACTACATCCAGGCCTTGTGGGCTAAAAAGGCCTTAGGGCAGCCCGTTACCTTCACTGATATCTTCGGTATGCTCATAGGAGAGACGCTCATACCTGCGGTAAGAGACGCATGACAGCTGTTGTTTGTTGATGGAATTTGTGTCGGTATTGCTTGGCAGTACGTCAATCCTTCTCTTCCTTTCAGTTCATGTTTCTTTTCCTCTATATTATTTCGTGCTGATGTCCCATACAGGCCTAACACAAGTTTTTTATTTTCATTTTGCACTGTTTATTCCCCATTTATATTACTTTCTCTTTTTCTACTTCCATATAACCATGACAACTTTTACTAACTGCCACATTGTACGTGTAAATAAAAAAGAAAAAGAAACTACCATCTCTTCCATTAGAGGATGGACATCAAACTGAGTAGCATCCAGGAGAAAATAAACCAGGCCCAGTGTCCTCTTCCTCTCTTCACATGTCTGCATGTCAAGCCAGATGTTTCTGAGCTTATGTTTGCAGGTAAATACATATCTACCTTTTTGTAAATGTCTGCATGTGCCTTTATGTTAAATTGTATGTTACATGTAAACCATGTCCCTCAGAATTATTTTGTAATGAGTAACTTGAGAGCTAATCAGATGGCCACACATGCAAAGCAACCATGCGGTACTTATTTCCTTATAATGCTGCTCTGCAAAGAGGATGTGTGATGGCGGGCTTCAATGACGTCTCTTTAGTGCCAGATAGCAACTGTGCTATATCGAGGAACTGGGTAGAGTGCAAAAGGCCATAATAGACTCGGGGTTGGTCTTATGTTAATGCTAAAACTTCCTCTTTGTAAGGGCTATTAACCCAGGCTGCACTGTGCTGCAATAAAACAAGCGGGTGAAAAATAAATACCAAAGCAGAAGCTGACATTTTAAGTGATCTTCAAAGATCATTGAATACACACTTTCTACTGGCTCCAAATACAAATACTAGTATTGACTAGTATTTACTTGTTTCTCGCTTGAGGTAATGTCCATTCTCCCATCCCATCTAAATAGTTGTTTTAATGTGTAAGGGTTGCTGTTACAATATCAAAGTTATTAATCTCACATTTGAAGAAGTACCAAACAATATGTCATATACCAACAAAAGAAAATCCAGAGAAGACAATAATACACTCTAAAGATAATTAATGACAATACGTCACTTAGGGTGTACGTGACTTTAAACATGTCACAAAATACTGACGACAAAAGAAAACTGGCCATGCTATTTCTGATTGATGAAGTGAAAATGCTGTGCAGTGTCACTTTGATATGCATGAGGGTGAGGCCACACTCAATGCTAATCTAGAATAACAGCCGGGACTTGAATAACCCAAGTGTGACGCCTGTGATATGAATCATATTGTGCATCATGTGTACCAACTAAAGACACTCTTTTATTGACATATAAAACCAGCACTATTCCCTATTTCAAATACAAATCCTTTTATTGTGTTTTTAAATCTAATTGTCAGCTATTTGGTGCATGACAGATTGAATTGAAAGTGGCATCTCCTTCAAAACAGGCCCGAAGATTTCCCAGATGATTATGGTCATCATATTGCATCACAAAATGTTTCATATTTCTGTTACATTAACACTGAGGTTTCCACCTGCAGATTGGGTGGAGTTCAGCCCGTATGAAATTGGGATGGCAAAGTACGGCACCTTCATGACCCCTGACTTGTTTGGAAGCAAGTTCTTCATGGGAACCGCCATAAAGAGATACGAGGAGAACCCTATTCATTTTCTAATGGGTGAGAAAGGTGTTTTCATCCAAAGCAGTCGGACTAGTTTCCATTATTTAACGTACTATTCACAGTATATATTTTCTGATTCAGGTGTTTGGGGCAGCGCCTTCTCCATCCTGTTCAACAGAGTGCTGGGAGTCAAAGACACCGTTGGAGGAAGCACCATGGAGGAGGAATTAGGTAATCTTTTTGTTTCTTATTGAGGAATACATATAATCCCCAAATAATGCAATCATTTGGAGTGAGATCACCAGATCAGAGGCTCAAAAACAGCCACTCATTAGACCCTTTGAAAATATTGTTTAGTCCACTTTACCCAGATAAAAAATTACTTTCAGTCAGTTGTTACAATAATTAAAAAAACGGAAATAATAGAATACTTACAATGATTTCGTTTTTTATGTTAAGTGTACTATTTTAATAACAAACTATTGCATAGAGGAAAATGTATTGTGTCAAAAATCCTAATAAAATGCATATCATCCTTGCAGTATGCGTGACAATACATTTGAAAAACGAGGATCCTAAAACACAAGAATCTTAAATATGTGTTTAGTCATGGGTGTTTTGTGTAAGTGGAAAATAAGTGTTCATTTACAGACAATGCCACTTTCTTTCATCTGTATTGATCTTTTGATACAATTCCTTCTGTGATACACCCGTCACTGAAACTGACACTCAGTCCTGCCTCATTGTTATCTGTATTTTCTCGCCTCATGCCAGAATTATTCTCACGCACTTTGACACATTTATCCTCAAACATTTAAAGATAGCTGATCTAAAATTATCCCACCTGATTTAAAATGTGTGGCATTACTGTTTGTGTGTGTGTTTGCACGGTGTTGCAAAAACAGTGTATCAGCTTTCCTTCCCATATCCTGACAACTCACTTTGTTTTGGAAGAAAGTGTTTGTTTGGGGTGACCTTTTAAATGTCAGACACTCTCTGCATTTGTTGTACTAAAGTGCCAAGACATCTCCACCCAGTCAGGCATTCTTTATCAGGCGTATTGCATTTCTCTGAGGACTTCTTTTGGCAGATAAAAACAATAGACAGTGAATTTGATAATGTCACATAGCTGAACAAAACCATTCTTACTGATACAGTGTCGATATTTGGTATGACTAAGAATAAAAAGCGTGTCTGAAGTTGTAACCTGATAAGTGAAGCTGTCTTGTGTCTTACAGAGCAGATCAAACCCCAGCACATTGTCGGAGTAGACAGTCTGGACAATGACGACGAGCCACGTAAAGGTGAGCTAAGAAATGCACAATTCATGCCCGGAGCTGACGAACACACAGCAGTTTGATTACATGTGTAAAGGCACATTAGAGGTGTGTGACTTTAAATAGTGTCAGTAAACATTTTGACACATTGTTGGGTTGCGGGGAAAGTAACGCCTTAACACATTTGTCTGTATTTCTGTGGTATTGTTTCCATTTGCATCTGTCACTGTGACTCAGCTACATGAGAGCAGCTACTGTGGTTTCTGTCAGGACATGAAAAAGCGCTTATTGAGATTTCACTTGTAACTCTTGGGTTTGTAGACTTTGTATTGTATGTTATAATGTACACACCTTGGCCAATGAACATGTGTTTTTTACTTTTCCTGATCCTATTAATAATATTATATATATCTATCATTTTCTTTGCGAGTAAGGGTTTAAGCTGTGAGTGAAATCATAAAAAGAAAAAAACAGTAAGAGAGAAAGACAACGGATGCAGTAAGATTAGTGACAGATAGATATAGACTAAGATTATAATGAATTACCCTTGATGATGGAGTTCATTTGTTATACAAAAGGTGTAAAACAAATCCTTTCTGGTACATTTCCCATGTTGTTTTAACTATGAAACACATTCACACTGCACCATGTCCCAAGACTGAAACACTAATTTGAATACTAAACTGGATCTTAAATATTATGCCTGCACGCACGTGGAACAATCTACAAAAGTTTTAAAAGTTAGACAGGAAAATCAGTTCATTCAATTCTAATATTTTATGACTTACATACAGCAGTGTGAATGCATCTGTTTTCGATGTGTTGTGCTTCTTTTGTGTATAGGACTATTTAAACATATTTGAGTTACAAATCAATATCCTTATTCATTTGAAAAGGTGATGAACTTAAGTGTGATATTCTTTCACTCATATTTTTCACTAACTCCTGAGGGAAATATCTGGCTCGTCACAAACGTAATGCTCCACTTAGTTCACTAACATTTTTTGAGACCCAGTTAAAAACTGTTTCCCAACATTTGACATTTTATTATTTTTCATCGTTCAGCTGGCACAGAGAACCAAGAGGCAGAAGATGAGTACTACCGCACCGCTCAGGCTAGCTGGGCTCATCGAATGTTCACGTCGTTGTTCAGTGAATCGTCCTTATTCAACACAAGAGAGGGCCGGGCTGGGAAGGTAACTGAATATGTGAATTCAACATGAAACCATGAAAACGCTTCATACAACAAACAGCATCTTCTCCAGCCACATTGTTGTTTCACTTTTCATTTATTCAAATTCACAATCAGCTGTCTTCCTTTATAACTCCTTTCGTCCTGTTTCCAGGTGCATAACTTCATGCTGGGCCTGAACCTGAACACCAGCACCCCCTTCTCTCCGGGCAACGAGGTCACCAGCCAAGCCCCCCCACCTGAGGAGGAGGTGGATGCTGTCACAGGTTAGAAGGATGGTCACAAATTAAATATTTTAGACAAGAAATAAAGCATAAGAATGATCATTTTGCATAAAGGAGTTTTGATTCACTTTGATTATTGATTATACCAACTGGCAATGTTTAGCAACTGTATCTAGCTGCAAACATTTTAAATGAATACATGCAGAATAGTATCTCATTTGTTAATTTGCAGCTAAATGCATGTGAAACTGAACACAGGGCTGGTTAACAAGAATACATTTTCAGTACTGAACCAATTGCACCAAAATCTAAATTATAATTTCATATATTTTATACTCTATGTTGGTCCTTACACTGCTGCGTCAAAACAGCATGAACTGATTGTCTTGTACATTTCTACATGATTTTTTACATCAGAAAACATTTTCCTAAGAGTTTACATTCACAATTCCTAGTTTAAGTATTTTTTAGTCGAGCATATAAGATCATTTTACAATTTATGTTGTGTTTTCAACTCATTCAAGTTCATTCTAACATTCTTGCCACCTACAAATCACTTCTCAGCATTTGGTTCTTCTTTCTTTTATCCTCTCTTGTTATTTGTTGTTGTAAAAAACCCAAGACACTGATGGTAATTCTCAGGGGAACTACATGTATAGAGTTGGGTGGTAATTCTTTGTGAGTTCATCACTACAAGCAACTTCTTTCAAAATACATGTAGTAATGTTTACCCATTGCCGTTATAGAAATATTGATTAGTAATTCGTTTTTTCTTTCTGAAACACTTAAGTAAGGCAGCTTGCCTACTATTAAAGCACAGGTGTGGTCTGATTCTTTTTTAAATGAAACTTAGCCCTGCTTCCTTTGAACTTCATGTTCTGCAGTTGAGTCACTGGGTCAGGCATGCAGAAAATGTTTTGGCAGTAGACTACAAAGGTATTTCCCTTTCTTGTCCCATTCATCTTTTGTTTGATTCAATGTGATTTTCTCAGACCCAGATGAGTTTGATCGTATTTACGAGCCTCTGGATGTGAAGAGCAAGAAGATCCATATAGTGGATAGCGGCCTCACCTACAACCTCCCCTACCCTCTCATCCTGCGGCCGGTGCGCGGCGTCAACCTCATCATCTCCTTTGACTTTTCTGCACGACCCAGCGACTCCAGCCCCCCATTCAAGGTCAGAGTCTATTTGTTACTGTCGCAAATCGCTTAAAAGTATCTGTACAAACCATGAACATTGTTTCTATTTTCTAAATGTATGCCATAGGAGATCCTTTTGGCAGAAAAGTGGGCTCGGATGAACAAGCTTCCATTCCCCAAGATCGACCCCAAAGTCTTTGACCGCGAGGGCCTGAAGGAATGCTACGTCTTCAAACCAAAAAAAGGAGAAAAGAACTGCCCGACTGTAATCCACTTTGTCTTGGTCAACATCAACTTCAGGACATTTAAGGCACCTGGTGAGTAAGTGCAGATGTGGAGGTTTTTCTCATCATGTGTGAGGAGGAAAATATGCCCAGTCTGTATTATATTAAAGGTGACATGTCATGCTTTTCCGGTTATGTAAACGGTCTGCAGAGTCAAAACCCTCAAAGTACACCATGTAGGGAGTAATAATACCTTATATTTATTATAGCGCTTTTCCAGATGCACAAAGCGCTTCACAAATACACATTATACAATGGTCATGTACTGTGGACAATACCCACAGGAGCAAGTTCAGGTGAAGTGTCTTGCCCAAGGACACAACTTTACAGACGCAGCAGCGGCGGGTTTCACCCCTTGATCTGATGATCATTGCACAGCGCACTGCGCCACACCGTCCATCTTCACGCCTCGAAGTCATCGAGGCGCTTTTACAAGTACACATTAGTATCATACATGTACTGTGGACAATACCCACAGGAGCAAATCCGGGTGAAGTGTCTTGCCCAAGGACACAACGGCCTGACGCAGTGGCGGCAGGAGCAGGTTTCGAACTGGAGTTCCCCAGCACCCCCCTTGATCTGATGATCAGATGCACAGACCACTGCGCCACCCGTCTGTTTTAAAACTCTAAAACAGAAAATACCTCCCCAAAACGCCTCGTTGGAGATATGTCACTGTCCATTTGATTCTTCTGGGGACATCATGATGTCATGTCGTCCCCGGAACGAAATGGACCAATCCGTGGAGCCGTTACGTTACGTCCCTGCTGATTGGTCCAAATTGACCAATCCACGGACTTCCTCACACACTCAGTGCAGGCAGCTCTGCTGATTTCTCCTCCCTGGCTGCAGGCTGATAACAGACAGTTGGGATCGCGGCGAAATTCTCTCTGCAGACCCATTCTCACAACGTTTATCAACCTTTTTCTTACTCAATATCAAGCCACACTTATTGTTTTTACTTCGGCTGTGACTTTGTGTGTGCTCAGGGTGAGTTTGGCTGTGTATCGCTAAACAAGGAAATCACACCTCCACGGAGCTTAGCGCGATTCACAACGTCCCGACTGGTCCCGACTAATCGGAGCACACTGGGCTCACAGGGAGGGGGGGGGCAAAAGCTGCAACGAGCCGTTTAGAGGAGAGAGTGAATACACATACTATACAGAGATGCTGTATGCGAAACCAATGTGAGTTTGGAAAATTGCACAGTATAAATCTATTCTAGTAGACCACAACAATGGAATTATGATCAGTGGAAATGGCCATGACATGTGACCTTTAATAATGCTGCTCAAGCGTCATGGAACATGAGGCATCCCTTCCTCGAACTTGAATTCAACCATAATCGTTTCGAGGCAGGCATTTTTTTATGATCAGCCAACAGTTGGGCCCCTCAACTCCCCAAAGAAAGAAACTCTGCTCAGGGTCTTTGTGGTTTCGTGGTGGAAATGGTGTGTCTAAGCATACCTGTAATTTAGCGTGTGTGTGTGTGTCTGTGTGTATGTGTGTGTGTGTGTGTGTGTGTGTGTGTGTGTGTGTGTGTGTGTGTGTGTGTGTGTGCATGCGTGCGGCGCGCGCACAAGCCTTAGATGTGGACCACAGTGTGTTCAGTGTTTTATGAGCTGCTCGAGTGAATTATGGTTCCCTTAAGGAGCCAGGTGCTGGTAGGGAATCTCTCGTTCTAGTGGGAGAGCTCCTTGTGTAAACATTCTATATATCATGGGCCATACAGAGACACACTATCCCATAGTCTCCTCTCCTGCCTCTTTACATTCAGTAGGTCATCATTGGCCCACATGCTTCCGCAATCTGTTTATGGAAGTTACATAAGCTTTTTGCACTCAAACCCCAGAGAAATGTGAGGGAGTTGTACCATAAATGGACTTCCTGTCTGAAGTTATACAGGCCGTTATGAAGTAATTTCTCCGATGTATGCATTTTCCAAACCATGACTCCTGGATCGTGGTCTTTCATCTTTACTCCTGTAATAATAAAAGCAAAATCTCAATCACTTATACATTTTTCCTAAAAGTGATTGATCTATCAGGTGTTAAAGGTCCCATGACATGGCCATTTCTACTGATCATAATTCCATTGTTGAGGTCTACTAGAATAGATTTACATTGTTCAATGTTCCAAAATCACATTGGTTTTCTCATACAGCATCTCTGTATAGTATGTCCCTGCTGAAAAAAACAGCTTAGACCAGCTTAGTTGACCAGCCTGACCAGCCAGTAGATATTAGGCTGGAATGGATGGCTGGTTTAGCTGGTTTAGCTGGTGCACCAGCTAAACCAGCCATCCTGGCCAGCTAAAAAAAACAGCATACTGTAGACCAGCATAGTATGCTGGTCTATGCTGGGCTGGTCACCAGCATCCATCTATCACCAACTTATGTTTAATCATAGTATTAAATATACCATGCTGGAAGCTTACCAGGATTCCAGGTGACCTGGTACATGTAATTGTTTAAATGTTTTAAACTGTGTGCAGCTGGTGCTCTGAGGAAAGATCAGGCTGAATTTACAATGGGTCTTAATGGAGACATGTTGAAAGTTTTTGTCACTTCATGCCCTCAAGAGGCATTTTGTTTAATTTTTCAACGTAGGAGAGGTTTTCTTACGTTTTTCATGAAAAATGATGTCCAAGGAGTGTAGGGTTTGGGAATTATGGCAGGTTTAAAAAAATAATGAAAGGCGAATGTCAAGCTGTCCTCCACTCTGTTTTGAGATCAAAGCACTCTAAGCCTTAACGAGCTGCGCAATACACACTAATGTTAAAATCTGAAGAAGGCCTCTTTACCAAGCTCCAAGCTAAGTTAAATATCTCAAAAAGATATCAAAAATCTGAATACAATTTCAATAGCTGAATTTCTTGTGATCATTTTAAAGTTGGAATGAAGTCTCTAGCTGAAAGTATGTGGAAGGAGTAGCATGTAGGTACAAGAGGATTGTAAGGTTCCTCCCATTGAGTTACATGTTAAAAAAAGAGTTTAAAAAGCTGAATATTTCAAAAAGTGTAACATATTTTGAAAAACTTGAAAGTTTCCCATCATGTGCTAAAAAGGCTGAATATTTTTGATATTTGAATGGTTTCTGTAGCTGAAAGTATGCTGAATTTATTGAGAGCCAAACTATTTGGTGAAATAAGAAAAAGAAGAAGATGATTAAAGAAAAGAAGAACTATAGTGTGAATGCTGTAAACAGCATTCACACTAATATGCCTTGGTAGCACTAGTATCCGAGTCATAGTGTCCGACTGAAGACATGTTGAACAGAGTCCCAGACAGGCATGGTTCCATGTACAGGAAACCGGAACTTTGAACAGCTGTTTTCACCTTTTCTGCCTGAAGATTCACAACTTCTTTATCAGGTGTTTGATGTGGGCTGGCATGATCCTTTCTGCAGTGATGAATAAAGAAAACAAAGAAAACATTATTAATAATAGTAATGATGGTAACAATAATAATATTAGCATAACTATTTATATAGCACTTATAGCAACACTGCCTCTCAGAAGAGCAGCTGCTGGGCGGAGTCACAGAAACGCGGCTCAACTGATCTAAACTCCCCGCCAGTCAAAACCATGTTTTATACCGCTTTGTTTCGACCACTGCCGTCTCGCCGTTTCAATTGCACCAGCAAGACTGCTGGTGAAACGTTGCGGGGCTCGCTGCTCCGCCCTTTGAGGCTCGAGGAGCGGACAGTGTGAGCTGGATTACTGGTGTCGTTTCCTGGTTGCTGTTTGGGGTCTGTGAGACAACGAGACACCGCGGAGCTCAGCCCATACACACTCACAGCCTGAGCTCCGTGTGTGTGTGTGTGTGTGTGTGTGTGTGTGTGTGTGTGTGTGTGTACGTACGGAGCTCCGCGCAGCACCGCGGCTGAGAAAAGATAAGGAGTGAGTGTTTCTCAATCGCGAGTATGCTTGCTTGGTAGCACATGTCTGCCGAGCATCTTGCTTCAGAAGCGAGGCAAGAATACTTCCTGGCATTCGGAAAACAAAGAGTGGAAGAGGCTAGCAAGTGTGCAGGTGTGCGTCATATGAGAGGCCCGCCTTACATTTTCCGTCACAGATTTGGGGAAATTGGTCCGTGCTCAAAGCATTGTGGGGATTTTAAGACCGCGGAGTCTACACATGTGCAGTCTCGAAATTTCTCCGAACTAAGTACGCCGGGCTCTGTAGATTTCCAAGTATACTGGAGATTGGAACAGTACTTCGGCAGGCACTCAATGACGTAGTATGCTTGAAATAGTGGCTCTGCAGCAGGGACGTGCACAGGTACGGGCTATTGTTGCCCAGGCAACGGCCCGTTTCCCCTTTTTGGCTGACCTTCCCCTCTGGAGAGAGCGAGAGGTTTTTTTTTCTTTCTGTTGTGGTCGAATCACAATGATAAGCCCACAATTAGTATTGTTGTGTCTCGCTGCAGGAAACACACCAGCTTCATTTTTCTTCTCCTTCTTCTTACATGTAATTGCCCGCATAGTAAACTCCCTCGACGGGGCCGCTCGCTTTCTTCTCTTGATCGCCCCCTCTCTCTTCTCTTGATCGCCCTCTCTCAGAGAACACTTCACTGCCCGCTTCATTGTAGAATTTCTGCCATGTCTCTACTTTAATTTGACCATCTCTGTTATTATGTTATGGAATACTAAATAAACAAGTAATTAGATACCTTACACATTACTGTGCTCATAAAGAATGATAAGAATAAGAATAATGCGTATTGAACTGGTTTAATTCATTAGTGAGTTTATTTAAAGGAATGGTCCACTCATTAGATAATTAATCAAAACTTCAGTATTTAGTGAAACGTTATGTTTAAACCATACCCTGAAGAAATCAGCGATATTCCCCGGTAAATAATGATTTTATAGCTCTTTTTTATCAAGACCTGTATATTCCATCTGGCCGCCGCCATGTTTGCCATTTTCAGTAGTCACGTGATGGTCGTGACGTCATCCATGCGTTCACTTTGTCAACACACGGAGTATTTCAGTTCGAACTCGTCAGCAGAGGAACAAGTTTTGACCAATGTGAAGAGATTGGATGGGGGAATTTAGCCATACATATCAGTATGACAATACGACACCCTCTGTCCGTAGACCCTCACATCGTACAAGGAAAAACTTCCGAAGAAAACCCCCAGTTTAAAGGGAACATGGGAGAAACCTCAGGGAGAGCAACAGAGGAGGGATCCCTCTCCCAGGACGGACAGACGTGCAATAGATGCCGTGTGTAAATTGAAAAGATAATACATTTGCAACATAGGTAGTCCAAATGTTTGGAAATGCATGTGTGTATAATGGGAAGATTATATAAGATACTATATGTATGCATGTAGTACCACCCTTGCTAGCGATTCCCTCTCTAGTTTAGCATACTCAGCTTCGTTGTCCCTGGCCATAGAATCACGATTTTATGGAGCCGGAAAAACTGGGGGGAAATACACACTAGCCGGTACTACGCTATATGGAAAGGCCACAAAAACTGTCCTGGCCTGGACGTTAAAACGGGGCTAGCCGCTGCAATGGAAATGCGCTATAACATACCTTATTCTTACTCCGAGCACTACTTCTGCTCCTCCGTCGCTTCACACTTGCAGAGGGCGATTTCTCTACTGGCCGAACTGGTGTCCTGGTCGGTGATGACACCAGAAAGACCGATGGTACTGCATCTCCATTGAGTAATGGTTGTTCTTTAAATCCCATGTTATGTTTGATCATACTCTCAGAGTAGTCGTCCGGAAATGTGAAATGTTCGCTGCATACATGAGCCTGTAAATCTCTCGGTTCGGGCCGGCCACATTTCGCTAGCCACTGCCTCCGAATGTACTCCGCTTACCTTTTGGCAACAGATGGAACCGAGCATTCCGTGGATTGTTCCTATCCGAATTATGGCAATATTTCGCGATACAGTGAGGCATATTTGAATAGAGAAACTACAGTAAATAACATGGAGATCAACGTGTCTTCGAAAACCAAACGCATGGATTACGTCACGTCCGGGAAATGGCGGCGCCCACAGTGTTGATGTTATTTCGGTATATAATCAGTTTAAAATCACTGATAATGTCATCGGATTAAAAAAAAAAAAAGAGAGACTGGCAGAGACTGGTCTGTTTTATCGGATGATAATTTTTAAAAAATGAGTGTCATGAGCATACCATTCCTTTAAGGTAATTATAGAAGCCCTATTTTATCAGTATGTCTGCAATGGTCAAACTACATTGAATTGTCCCCATTTTTTCTATAGTAGTTACTAACATTAGATATTTTAATGAGATATGGACCGCAAAACATAAAATGTCCCTGGTTTTCATTTAAAAATCAAGTCACCGAATGCAAGTAGTTGCCTTAGCTTATTTTGTTATGAGATGATGATGTGAATTACTGTTCAAATTAGTTAATGTAATAATCGTTTTGGTCTTATATTTTTTTTCGGGGGGTGGCCCTTTTTCCAGTTTAAAGCAATAGCCCCTCCAAATATGTGTGCACGTCCCTGCTCTGCAGCAGCTTTACTCGCGATTGAGAAACGCCCAGTGTGTCTGTGTGCGGAGCTCTGCAGCATTACGTCAATATGCCCGGAAGAAAAAAATGGAAAAAGAAAGATCTCCAACGAGGCGTTCTGGGGCAGCATAGACACAGGTCTTTCCTGAGTTTTACTCGCTACAGGGTGTACTTTGAGGGTTTGTGACTTTGCAGACCGTTTACATGCGGAAAAAGCTACATAACACACAAGGAGACGGGTAATAACCGGAAAAGCATGTCATGGGACCTTTAATATAGCAAGCTATTTTAAACATAGGTTCATAAATAAAGATAAATCACGTACAGATATCTTACAAATGTTTTCTCATACTGATGAAAGAAGGACCTTTTTTTTGTTGATTTTTTCTCTTTTATACAAATAAAATAAATATTGTTCTGTATTGTCTTCATCAACAAAACATGTAAATTTAGTCTAGATGGAAATAGGGGTCCACGCGTACCCCTCGGAATTTTTTATGCCACCTGATTTTTCTTAATCCTTAAAGTGTCTACTTTCAGAATCTGCCAGGTGCCAAGCTGAAATAATGTCCGAAAGGCTCTATTTTTAACCCTTTATTGCACCTAACCCAAAACCGAAACATTACAATTTGATGTAGCAAGAGGCATAACCTTTGAAGTAAACAACATACAGAGACAAATGAATACATTTTTCCATACAATTCTGACCCTAGGAATTCAATGGAATGGTTATTTTTGACATTTGACAACATTTTGACTGTATTTCTGGACAAAAACAGCAAATAAATGCAAAAAATGTGTGTCTGACCAACTACTTTTTTATTTTTCAAACGCATAGAGTGAATATTTGTTGACAATCAGTTTTTTTCCAATCCTCCAGTGTTTATTTTAAGATTATATTGGGTACCAAGCTGAAATAATGTCCCAAAGGCTAGTGTTAACCCTTTATAGCACCTAACCCAAAAATCGAAAAATGAAAATATAATGTAGAAGAGGCATAACTTTTGAAGTAGACAACTTACAGAGCAAAATTAATACATTTTCCCACACAATCTTGATCCTAGGAATTCAATGGGATGGTTATTGTTGACATTTGACAACATTTTGACTGTATTTCTGGACAAAAACAGCAAGAAATGACCAAACATGTGTGTATGACCTACTTTTCAACACATAGGGTGAATATATGTTCACAATCAGTTGTTCTCTAATCCTTTAAATGAAATGATTAAATAAATTCTTGTTGGGTTTATTTTTAACTCTTTATTGCACCAAAATCAAACATGAAAGATTATGTAAAGTGTGATATAATTACAACTTGAACAATGAATACATTTACCTTTTCATGTCACTACCAACTTGCTGACCTAAACTACTCATCATCCTCATCGTCACTGAAGAGATCTTCTAATTCAATTTCTTCCATCTCCAGCTCTTCATCCTCATGCTCGTACTCTCCATCCACTTCACCCACAGACAAGTTATTGTTGGCGTAATCGGTCACCTTGTCAAGAGCTGCATGCTCTTCTGACTCTGCTCTCTGAGCCAGTACCTCAACAAGAGAAGGAGGGAGGATGGGTCCAATTGCCCAGACCGGTTCCAACACCTCCTCTTCTCCTGTCTTCTCCCAGCCCATGCCTGGATCATGTGGTTTTGGGCTCTCGATTATTGCCTTGTCTGCTCTCTTCTAGAAGGCGACTCTGTAGTTGGCTCGCTGGACATGTGGAATGAGACAGACCTTGGGGGGAGGCAGGCGTTCCAGGTCTACTTTTGACTTAGAGTCCAGGACTTTGTCAGCGCCGACCATCTTTCTCATCATTTTCACCCGTACTGTGTCAACTGATGTCATCCGTGCTTGGCCATACATAATGCATGTGAAGCTCTCCATCTCCTCTTGAAGCTCATCAGTGACCATCCAGTCTGCACCAAGCTGCCTGAAAGCTTTGTGGAGTTTAGGAGTCTTCTCCAGCTTCTTCAGGGGATTCACCTTGCCTTTGCCTTTAAAAGCACTGGTACAGTCCTCCCCAGTAAAGACGTAGAATCCCAGCAGTGTGCTACAGTAGTCAGGGCCCAGTGATTCCGACAGTTCTGTCACATTTATCAGAGTGCGATGTTTGCCAGAGCCGTGGTCAAGGTAGATGGAGAGGTTGATCCTGCTGGCATGGTAGAGGAGGATCATCAGGATGTCTGTGTCAGGTGTCCTCACCACACTGGACTTGTACGGTTACGGTTTCATTCCTTTCTGAATAATGTTTTTGTGTAATGAAATATGCAAATGGTATAAGTAAAATCAATATCCACCTTCCCCTGCGCAGATGTAAGTTTGACCCTCTTGCTGCAGTAATCCATTGTCTTGAGCGTAAGTTTCTTGAGGTGATCAAAGAAGTCTTTCCTCTTGGAAATGAAGCGCTCTTGGATGAACTGCTCCTTGGCAGCCCTGCCTGCAGCCTCGGCCCGCAGCACGTCAGCCTCAACCTCTGGATCGATGGGAGCTCCAGATGCGAGGGAGTACAGTCGACTTTTGTCTGGGATTCTCCAGGGGTTTGTGAAGCCGCCATGCCAGAGATGACGCTCTGCACCGCTAATTCAGACTGTTTGATTTGGGCAGGCTCCAGCTCACGGTGCTTGCCTGCTTTCGGCATCTCAGGGTCGTCAATCATGCCACACATCTCAAGAGTAAGCTCATAGAGCTGAGGTTGTGCAGCGGTTTTGCGGCACCATTTCTGGTATGCGCCACAGTTGTTGAGGAGACCTAGTAGACCACCTGCAATGTAGAGAGGGAGAAGTCTGAATTTTAGCATCACAACCAACATGAACATGGAAATTAAATATAGGTGACTATGTTTGTGTCCACAAACTGACATACCTGAAGTCTTAGCAAACCTCATGAATGTCTCCTCCATGGTCTTGTCCACTGCTGCGAGAGCCCCTGGGATCAATGATCATGCAACAGCTATAGCTCCAAGCTTGATGTAATCAAGAGCACCAGGATGGGAGAGGTTGATGTTTGTGAGAAAGGAAATTAATGATAATTCAAGTTTATTACAACAACTACAATAAGCTCCCACTTATTTTTATATTGAGTATTCAGGGAATGCGTGCATACAGTAGATTACCTGGCGTAGTTGTGGCCATCATACGCAAAGAAGAGATCTGCCATTGCGCCGTTGCAGTGATGAAACAGCTCGAAATTGTTGGTTTTCACAGCAAAATCCATCATAAAGACCAGCCTTGCATGATCCATCATGGAGAGCCAGAACATGCCCGTTTTGCCCAGGTGGCCCCTGCGTACCTTGTCTTGGTATTGGAGGTAGTCACCAATCAGCTTGAGCAGTGTGGGATCCTTCAGAGTGGAGTTGAGGCTCTCAGAAGTGCAAGAGTGGATGAGGTTGAAGAGGATCTCATATGGGATGTCTGGTTTCTCCTCCTCTAGAAAAACATTGAACAGCAACCGTTCGAGTGCCTCTGTGACCGCCTTCAGACTGAAGAGAGCCTTGGCATATGACTTCCCGCTCAGGATATTTTTCAGGCAACCACTGTTTGCGAGGCCAGCTTCTATGAGGATCTCGGCGTAGCCAGCTCCAAGACACTTGCGCCCAGTGAGTCTGCCCATATAATTCATGGCTGTGTGGAACTTGCCAATGAGGTTCACAGGCTTACTGAATTCCTCCTCGTACTTCCATACTATAGGACAGGCTTTCATGACGACTCCCAGGTCAAACGTGTTGATGGTGTATGGCTGTCCAACCTCCTCAGTTGCTGCCTCGGATCTCTTGAGTAGCTCATACACTACTGCGTTGTCTGTAATGGGCTGGTTGATGGGGGTGTAAAAGTCGATGGTAGATTTCCTAGGTGGCACTTTCCCTGTGCTTGAAATAAAACCACCAAATCCAGGCACTTGCTGCTTGCCCTGGCTGCTCAACCATCTGCTGAGGAGGTGGGTGTTGTACTGCAACATTGAGGCATCATATGACACTTGGTTCTCAGCAGGAGGGGTAAAGTTGGCATTCTTGGGGAATTTGGGGCCAACTCTTTTGAATGCCAGCTCTGGCAGCGTCTCGGGAGGCATGATCTTAAGGCTTCTCATCTTGGATGACCGGTCATAGAGAGGAAGGGTCCTTTTTCTTGGTGCTCACATGGCTCTCCTTCACTTCTTGAATCATGATTCCCCCGGCGCTGTTTACCACATTTGAACCATGAACGTTGGTGGTGATTCTGTTCAGGTTGTCCCACTCGCTGTGAAAAACAGTGTTTCCCTCGCCAGTGATGATTTGAGGGGTCAGGTTGGTGGACATCTCATCAAAAGCCTTGGCCATGGCTGTCTCAAGTTCCATACTGAAGTCATATGTCTCTGAGTGTCCTAGTCGTGAAAGGATGGTTGTGAGCAAATGTTTTTTTTATCAATATCAAATACCTGTATGAAGCATAGTTTAGCAATGACAATGTAGGACCTCATAAGCAATAAGTTAGCTGATCACTCACCTGTTTGCTTCGATAGAGGTGCCGAAGTGTGGCACACAGGAGGATGTGCTTTGGGAGTTTCCACTTGCTGTTAGTTGCTGCTCGACACACATCGTGTGTAATCGAATAGACCAGCCTCTGCGTCTTCTCACACTTTTCTTCATCAAGTGTCCCAGTCACCACTGAGCTCAGGAATTGTACAAGATGCTCTGGGAGCAGTTCATCCATTTTCACAGCATCCAGCTCCTGTGCAGTTGGGGGCCATGGTAGCTCCTTTCACTCTTTGAATGCCTTTTTAATGTGAGAATTGAGGGTGAGTGCTGCTTCTTGTAGTTGATCAGATGTTCCAAGTTTGTACGCACATTTAACTGCTTCATCTACAGTAATGCTTGAGCTGTATATAAGGTTCAACTCAAGACAACCATGGTGTGGTACCTTTGAGAATGTGAGTTGTCTTTGTCTCCTTGTAAACGTCTTGCCAATTTCTCACTGCGGTATTCAGGATTAGGAAAACCTTCACCTTCCAGTGTCTTCCTGTACAAGTTCATTTTTATTCATTTGTCTCTGTATGTTGTTTACTTCAAAGGTTATGCCTCTTGCTACATCAAATTGTAATGTTTCGGTTTTGGGTTAGGTACAATAAAGGGTTAAAAATTGAGCCTTTCGGACATTATTTCAGCTTGGCACCAGGCAGATTCTGAAAGTAGACACTTTAAGGATTAAGAAAAATCAGGTGGCATAAAAAATTCCGAGGGGTACGCGTGGACCTCTATTTCCATCTAGACTAAATGTAAAGCATGTTACTCACTCAAAATGTGAGAATATTATAAATATATTATATAGCTGACAAAACAAGCAAAAATAGTTTTTCTTAGCCTCATCAATCAATAAAATCAAAATGAATTTCATTTAGAAAAAAAAAATGAAATTAAAAACTCAACATTTCAAGTATCAGTCAGATTTATATGGATGTATTGTCTTACTTTCTAACTCTTTAATTTCTTACAGGTGTACCCAGAGAGACTGAAAAGGAGAAGGACTTGGCTGACTTTGACATCTTTGACGACCCAGAGTCACCATTCTCCACTTTTAACTTCCAGTACTCCAACGAGGCCTTCACCCGACTCCACGACCTCATGGAGTTCAACACTCTAAACAACTTGGAGGTCAGTTTTGTAGTTATGGTTACACTACAGGATGTTTAGATGGAGGGATGTATATTTGGCATACTTAAAGTTTCCAACCACAAACAACCGGAAACAATAGTGGTGCCTGCAGTTTGTAAGACTCAATGTCATCAGAGGGTTAAAAATGGATTCAAAGCTTTGATCCATCTGTAATTCTCATGAATTCCCACTGTAATTCTTGGTTAATCCACCTTCATTCAGTAGGGAATTTTAACATACAGTACTTGCGTTGTCACTGTACAAATATCAGTTTGTTGAGCAACACCAAACATTTTTAATCCCAAAGACCCATTAAAGACCGGATAGTACAAGTTTTCTCTAGTTCACAGTAGGTGTGTTACCCTGAGCGGTCAGACTGACTTTCACTCACCTTATCTGACTCACTTCCATGCTGAGTAACGTTTCAAATGTGATGCAATGTATTTTGGGATTACAATGGAAAGACAGCCTATTGAAGACAGATTTATACTGTCAATAAAGATACACTGACTCAGCAGATTTGAGCACAAAACTAAATGTTATACTTGAATGAAAAATGTGCCCAGTACCACCAACGTTTGGTAATTTATGCAGCAATATTTGGATTGTGATCCACAGCACACGACTGTGGAAACATGTGCATACTGATCTGAGCATATTTAAAGCAGTTTCAAGTGTCAGATGGTAATGTTGGTCAGTTACTTTGGTCCAGAACAGAGTATCTCAAAATCATTGAATAATAATGTGAACCAAAAAAACTCTTCTCACAAAAAACTATATTTTGTAGAACCACCTGAATTAGATAGTACTGTATAGCCAAATGTATTTGAGCTAACATTGGTATGGGTCTGGCATTTCAGATGTAATCCCTGTATTTGTCCCCTGTAGGTGATAAAGGAAGCCATTAAGGACTGCATCGTGTCCAGGAAGGAGGATCCCTCGTGCACCACCCTTCCCTTCTCCCTCAGTGCAATCCCCAAAAAGAAGTTTCTCAAAAGAGCTTCTCTGGCAGAACCCTTTGACTTCCTGGGGAATAAAAACTATTAATGTGATCCAAGACTTCAGATACAGCAGACTTTTTTATTGTAGATTCAGTCTTAAAGTAAAGCATTTTCTTTTTGGAAAAGTCTATCAAGTTGATCTCTTTTTGCATATTTTCAATCCTCCATTTCACATTTACTTCATGTGAATGTTGTACTCCAGTTGCAACAAGCCCATTCCATGTGGACACCTTTTGCTCTTGCTTCCGAGAGAAAATCATATTTTACATCATTCCTTTTACTTTTTATGCAGTGAGCTGTGTCTAAATTATGCTTGGAGCAGTGTGAATGCACTGTGTGAAGCCTCACCTGTAACTTTTTTTCAGCTGTAACTGTTTTTCAGCTGAACTCTTTCCATATTGACTACCAAACATGCAAGTCATTAGGTTTTTTTTTGTTCACCCAGCAGCTCGTCTTAACATGCAATTCTTTTTGAAAACATAGAAGAGGTGCTGGTAACCATTGGTTTTGTTTAATGGCAACTCCTAAGCACGCTAAATGCACCCCCTCTGGATACCTCAAACATCTCAATGATGCTTACCCACCTACAGGGAGTGTCTCATATTAAAGCCACCATTTTGGAAAAAACAAACTTGAAGCCATAGCAACGGCCACGCTTCTTCTCTCCCTCACCCTTTCTCTATATCTCTAGGTGTGTTTATTTTCCTGATCATGTTGTTTCAGCTATAGTTTTTTTCACGTGCCATTTCCAATCAAAAGGTGGCTCTCCGCGGCCCTCAGTGGAATTTAACACACTACACCTACACCTGCAGCAGTGGAGGCCTAATCTGACACACTACACCTATACCTGCAGGGGCCCAAAGGCTGCACACAGAGCAGTGGAATTTTACACCGAGCACTTTCTAACACGATATGCTCATGTTTCAGCCCTGCTGGTTTGGAGGAAACTGAGAAAACAATAAGAAAGTGTTTTACATTCTGTCTGCAGGGATTCATGACCCCTGAAACATGTGTTGGTTTTTTGAGCAGAGGGTTTGTGTCCATTTCTGCAAGTTCATGTTTCTGCAGTGAAGTCATTATACTTGGGGAATTGTTTTTTGTTTATTTGAAACCACTCTATTTGTCCGTTATATATACATGTAGAGGGCCAAAGTCATGACAACAAGGGCTGGCTTTTGTTAAGCTATTGAAACTGATTCTGAACCTAAAGGCTGGCGTGCGTTTTAGAGCGCATACTTACAAACATGGCTGAAGTAAAAAGAAAAGAAGAAGAACAAAGGGGGTTAGTTCTCTCCCCTTGTTTTCAGCCTAAAGGCTAAGCTAAGCTAACCATATGTTAGTTCTGGCCTTAAATGTAAAACACAGATATAAAAGTGGTATCTATGTACATTCGCAAAAAAAAGAAGCACATTCCCCAAATGTTGAACGTTTTTAGACTCAAAGCAACAAAACAAGCATTTTATCTGTTCAAAACTCTGTGAGCTATGTTTCACTTTTATTTTTATTTGTAGAATAATATTAGAAAGTATAAACAAGCTGTAGCCCTTTAATTTTTCTGATATATTTTTGTCATATTACATTTTTATGTTCTTTGGACAATGTTTACAAAATGTGCAAGATGCTAAATGGTCAATTTGATAGTACAAGATGTGTAGACAATTACTCCTGTGATCTTTAACTGTTAAAACTGGCAAAGCAAAACATACGTAATGTTTATGTGTATTGTAAAAAAAGGACCATAATAAAAGACAAATTGTATCTTGTGTGTAATGTTTTCTCTCAAAATATCTGATATCCTTCCTTCATCCGTGAGACCATACCTGAAAAAAACACAGCAGATAATAAACAAGTGAAAGGTTGCATTTCTGTCATGCCATGTGTTAGATTATATTTGACAAAATGGGCGGCAGGTTTGATCTTTATGGATAGATAGTGTTTGGTTTGGACAGATCTTTTAAACACATCAAATGGCTTTGCTTTTGACCGTAATAAAGGCTGATAGTCCAGTGTTTATCTTTCTGTCTGACTAACACATCCAGACCCTCAGTGATGTTATCTCTAAAATACGCAAATGAAACCTGAAAAAAATGGGAATTTAACAAATGAAAAAACATGTGTATAAAATGCACCAAAACCTGGACTAGTGCAACCAACATTAACAGCGATTGATAATTATAGGTAGACGTACTGCGTGAATTTTCTATATTGTTTTCAATTAGGTTACTTTCATTCTTCTTTATTTTCTTTATTTTTTTAAACGCAGTTAGTGGACACCTGATTTATTAAACACCAATTCATTTATTAAACTAAAAACAGAATTTGTACACCATACTATTATAAAAAAACCTAACCTACAATTTAAGATAATATATATTTGATACAAAATATCTTGGTTTCTTCTTTTCTGAGGCTATATTGTTTTGATGTTTTAAAGAATAATATTCTGTAAGACATATACAAAATAAGAGATGTAAAAAGACATATAAGAGATGTAAAAAGACATATAAGACATACAAAATAATATTGCATGGTACATTTTCGTATAATAAATGTACTATGCAATGTTATTTTTTATGTCTTTTTTCTTAATCAACTAGTAATGTAAAGTAATCAGGTTACTTTAGTTTTATATTGTCATTCTCAGATTGAGTTTCTGATTACATTTTTTTTACATAAAACTAGTAATTGTAATTGATTACTTTAAAAATGTATTCTGTTACAATTGCTATTTACCTGTAAAAAAAAAAAAAGAATAGACCCATCCCATTGACCAGTGTCCACTGTAGTGGACAATTTGTTTACATGCATCTCCTTTTACTTTTTGTAGCTACTCTATTAATCTCTGAGGACATCCTGGGCTTTCCAGTGATATGTCATTGGTTAAAATGGCAAGCTGGGAAGTTCCTCTTTCTTTTCATTCAAAATGGCCGTCATACCAACAAAAACATTTCATAGTAGGAGGAGGGGTATGTCAAATATTGTTGATACATTTTTATTTTTACAATGAAAACCATTAACATGTGAGGAACTTTATAATTAGTTCTGAAAGCAATAACATAATTTGAGTTTTGAAATAACAGCTCTTTTAAAGATGTCCATTCTAGTGGACATCAGGGGGGTATACTACGAAGCAGGATTTTCGCTTAGCCGGCTAAATTCAGGGAAAACTCCGGCTTTCCGGTCCTACGAAGCTGGTTCTCTTTTTAGCAGGCTAGATCTCCATGGTAACTTATGCTTAGCGGCTAACCTGGTCCCGACCAGGGGCCTATACTGCGAACCTGGTTCAACCTAACCTGGATATGTTTGAGTTAGCCGGTTGGCCTAATCCAAAACATACGCGCTCTCGCTAAACTGTCCTACGACGCTGGTTATCAAGTGGATCGCTCAAGCCAACCGTGTCCTATCTAGTTAGGTGCGCGTTCACATGAAAGGGGTGGTATCTGGAGCATTCGACCAATCACAAACTTGACTATGACTTGATCGCTTTAAACTCCGCAAAATATCATAAACCTGTTAATGTACGCATTCAAACACTTTTTCTGTTACCAGCTGTATTCACCTTGCAGGTGCAGCTCTGAGGCTTTGATCCTGGATAAAGTGTTTAAGTCATGGATGTTTAAAGTTTAACTTCTTCATTTTTGACTAGTATTAAAGTTCACTTTTCATTCAGGAAGTATGACGCTGCGCTGTCAGTACGCTTCTCCATGTTTGTGATTGGTCGAATACTCCAAATACCACCCCTTTCATGTGAACGCGCACCTAACTAGATAGGACACGGCTGGCTTGAGCGATCCACTTGATAACCAGCGTCGTAGTACCGTTTAGCGAGAGCGCGTATGTTTTGGATTAGGCCAACCGGCTAACTCAAACATATCCAGGTTAGGTTGAACCAGCTTCGTAGCATAGGCCCCAGGTTAGGTTGCAGGCTAAGAGCTCAACTCAGTGAAAGCACCACCTGCTGACCAATCAGAGCTCAGTGTGCGGAGTTTAAAGCGATCAAGTCATATTACAGGAGAAAGGAAATACAGAAAAGCTGCCGTCGCAGGAAAGACGGCCGGCAGAAATCACCGACTGTGTGAACGTGAACATTAATAGAATATCACCTCCATCTTCAGAGCAATCTGACTATTATAACATTAGCGTTAAGAAAGCTTACTTAAATATCTGCCACAACATAAGTAACCGGATCAGAGTACATTAAGTACAGTCCGCGGCATATCACATCATAATGTATCATATCTCTCCTTATCTGAGTCAGCTGAGCCGTATCTGGCCGTGCAACACTCACAGTGTCACATACTGTATGCAGAAGTATTATTTTAAGCAACACATAAGTTGACGAAACACTCGAGACAAATGTAATTGAAGTCAGATCGTGTTTTAGACGGGGCAGTGATATCATAAACCTGTTAATGTACGCATTCAAACCCTTTTTCTTTTGCCAGCTGTATTCACCTTGCAGGTGCAGCTATGTGGCTTTCATCCTGGATCAAGTGTTTAAGTCATGGATGTTTAAAGTTTAACTTCTTCATTTTTGACTAGTATTAAAGTTCACTTTTCATTCAGGAAGTATGACGCTGCGCTGTCAGTACGCTTCTCCATGTTTGTGATTGGTCGAATGCTCCAGATACCACCCCTTTCATGTGAACGCGCACCTAACTAGATAGGAAACGGCTGGCTTGAGCGATCCACTTGATAACCAGCGTCGTAGGACAGTTTAGCGAGAGCGCGTATGTTTTGGATTAGGCCAACCGGCTAACTAAAACATATCCAGGTTAGGTTGAACCAGGTTCGTAGTATAGGCCCCTGGTCCCGACCAGGTTAGCTGCTTAGCATATATTACCATGGAGATCTAGTCTGCTAAAAAGAGAACCAGCTTCGGATGACCGGAAAGCCGGAGTTTTCCCTGCATTTAGCCGGCTAAGCGAAAATCCTGCTTCGCAGTATACCCCCCAGGTTAGGTTGCAGGCTAACGGAGCGTCCACACTACAGCTCCAAAAATAGCTTGGAGCTGGGCGTGTCTGGAGCTTGGGGATTTTATTCAAGCAACACGGCCAACAACCAATCACATGAATCTCCCGCCCCCGACATACAAAGCAAAAACCCCCGGGGATTTTATGCGAGCAATATATATATAAACTCCCCAAACAGGCGAAAACCTACCAGTTTCCCCCACTGTCTCTGCCACCTCCCTCCATGCCTGGTTCCTCCGGTTTGTATCCCGGGAGGTGAAGAGGGTCTGGTCATACAAAACCGGGTGATTCGCTATGGCGATAGTTAGTTTCTCCTCCGACTTTTTTTGAAATATAGAAATGAACGGCGGGATATCTCTCCCAGCTTAGACGCGGTTTGATTGGCTAGCGCTTCAGCTGTCAGATTTTGGGAAACGGAATTTGATTGGCTGGCGCTGGCTACTCCGGCGTCCAGGCGACCAGTGGTTGAACAATGTTCAACTTCTGGTCGCCTGGGTCGCCTGAGACGCCTCACTCTGCTACCCACAATTCAGTTCGGCGAAAAAGCGCGGCTACGTGACGTCACCCCATTGAAAGTGAATGGGCAGCTTGGAGCAGCTTGGAGCTTTCGACGCTGTAGTGTAGACGGGCCGTAACGGCCCGTCTACACTACAGCGTCGAGAGCGTCGAAAGCTCCAAGCAGCTCCAAGCTGCCCATTCACTTTCAATGGGGTGACGTCACGTAGCCGCGCTTTTTCGCCGAACTGAATTGTGGGTAGCCGAGCGAGGCGTCTCAGGCGACCCAGGCGACCAGAAGTTGAACATTGTTCAACTTCTGGTCGCCTGGACGCCGGAGTAGCCAGCGCCAGCCAATCAAATCCCGTTTCCCAAAATCTGACAGCTGAAGCGCTAGCCAATCAAACCGCGTCTAAGCTGGGAGAGATATCCCGCCGTTCATTTCTATATTTTCAAAAAAAGTCGGAGGAGAAACTAACTATCGCCGTAGCGAATCACCCGGTTTTGTATGACCAGACCCTCTTCACCTCCCGGGATACAAACCGGAGGAACCAGGCATGGAGGGAGGTGGCAGAGACAGTGGGGGAAACTGGTAGGTTTTCGCCTGTTTGGGGAGTTTATATATATATTGCTCGCATAAAATCCCCGGGGGTTTTTGCTTTGTATGTCGGGGGCGGGAGATTCATGTGATTGGTTGTTGGCCGTGTTGCTTGAATAAAATCCCCAAGCTCCAGACACGCCCAGCTCCAAGCTATTTTTGGAGCTGTAGTGTGGACGCTCCGTAAGAGCTCAACTCAGTGAAAGCACTGCCTGCTGACCAATCAGAGCTCAGTGTGCGGAGTTTAAAGCGATCAAGTCATATTACAGGAGAAAGGAAATACAGAAAAGCTGCCGATGCAGGAAAGACGGCCGGCAAAAATCACCGACTGTGTGAACGTGAACATTAATAGAATATCACCTCCCATCTTCAGAGCAATCTGACTATTATAACATTAGCGTTAAGAAAGCTTACTTAAATATCTGCCACAACACAAGTACCCGGATCAGAATACATTAAGTACAGTCCGCGGCATATCACTTCATAATGTATCATCTCCTTATCTAAGTCAGCTGAGCCGTATCTGGCCGTGCAACACTCACAGTGTCACATACTGTATGCAGAAGTATTATTTTAAGCAACACATTAAGTTGACGAAACACTCGAGACAAATGTAATTAAAGTCAGATCCACTCGTGTTTTAGACGGGGCAGTGATATCATGAAGCTGTTAATGTACGCATTCAAACACTTTTTCTTTTACCAGCTGTATTCACCTTGCAGGTGCAGCTCTGTGGCTTTTATCCTGGATAAAGTGTTTAAGTCATGGATGTTTAAAGTATAACTTCTTCATATTTGACTAGTATTAAAGTTCACTTTTCATTCAGGAAGTATGACACTGCGCTGTCAGTATGCTTCTCCGTGTTTGTGATTGGTCGAATGCTCCAAATATCACCCCTTTCATGTGCACGCGCACCTAACTAGATAGGACACGGCTGGCTTGAGCGATCCACTTGATAACCCGCGTCGTAGTACCGTTTAGCGACAGCGCGTTTGTTTTGGATTAGGCCAACTGGCTAACTCAAACATATCCAGGTTAGGTTGAACCAGCTTCGTAGTACAGGCCCCTGGTTCATCTTCATGGACTTAATGACTCAACATTGTTGCAGGAGACAGAACTGAAGCAGACATTTTCTGTACCAGATAGTTAAGGGAGATTCAGATTTGGAGCTCTCAGATGATGAGAGAGATGAGGATTTCACACCTGGGATAGAAGAGGGCGAAGAAGTAGGGGGGAAAGAGGCAGGAGGCTCAGATGAGCGCACATATACATACATATGGACAGATAGGGACGAGCAGGAAAGACATGCTCATTGCTGCAGCATTCACCAAAAACCAAACTAGTTTTTTAGTGATAAAATATACAGCAATGTTCAAATCAATTACTTATTTATTGTTTAAATAATGGTGAATGCATTCTTGTATTAAGATCACTCTATAAGCCTAATATGTTACGTACTTTATCTGTTAATTTTGGCTATCCTTTCACAATAATATGGTCTTGACGTCCTCTACAGCGGACATTCTGTAACATTTAAAGTTAAATTACATTTTAAAAAGTCTAAATTGCAAAATGTTTTATTAACCCTAAAAAATTGTCAAATTCAACGTAAAAGAATTTGAGAAAAATAAATACAAAAATGATGGCTTTTACTTAACTGTATTATGTAATACAACAGAACAATGTTTTTTGGTTTAATGCAGCTTTTCATATGTTCAGTCAGGAGTCTAATAATGACTGATAATGATGTTTAATAAATCTTAGATCCAAAAACATGTCAATCACCGTAATGATAATCTCAACATGTTTTAAACTTTAACTCAATGTTACAAAAGGACACAACGCAACCACTTCCAGAGAGGAAGGGAGCCACACACAGTCATAGCCTGAAGACCTGATCCAAAGCATCACCCACTAGTTCATTAAATTCCCCAATTAAATCATCATCCGAGAACATGATGTCCCCCACGAGAACATTCTCATTAAGTGCTTAGGCACCGCGCCCGGCGCCTGCACATTTGATGATGAATGGCCTTCTTCAAGTTTCATCTGTTCATCTCCGAGGACGGAAGAGGAAGCGGGCTCCATATAGAACATTTCCAGGGCCTATTCATTTTCACATTCAAATGAAGGTCATGTATGTGCCTGTACCCTCGCCTTTTGATGTGTTGAGTCATTCACATAGCACAGACGGGTTGGGGCACACAAAGCCTGCAATGAGGACTCATGACCTATGCACGCAAGGTTGTGTGAGTGTGTGATGTGAGTGTGTGTTTGATTATTTTTGAGAGAGAGTGAGGGGGTGGAAGAAAGAGAGAGAAAGAAAGAAAATAAATGTGTATGCATGTTTTCATTTAAGTGTGTGTTTGATGGGGTGGGGGTGGTCATAATATCCAGCTATTCAGGTTGTATTATCAGCTTTACTATTTGAGCAACACTTTCCCACCTCCCTGAAACCAGTTGTGTTCCTTCAGATCTGTGAGTTTGTGTGTGTGTGTGTGTGTGTGTGTGTGTGTGTGTGTGTGTGTGTGTGTGTGTGTGTGTGTGTGTGTGTGTGTGTGTGTGTGTGTGTGTGTGTGTGTGTGTGTGTGTGTGTGTGTGTGTGTGATGGAAAAGGAAGTCAGCACTGGGAAATACATTAACTTATACTATCCTTTCTCCTTCTGAGGCAAGCTGTCTAGACAGAGCAGATAAGGAAATTAAACATTCCACTTCCGACAAAATAAAAGCATTAATATGTGTCCGAATTTCTTCACTTCCCAGAGAATTCCTGTGTGTGATGAACTAGTTTCTATTGCTCAGATTCCACACACATATTGTCAGCCTGTTAACCATAGCAACATCACAGAAATCTCAGCCAGAATTAAACATGAGCTCATAAGTTTGAGTAAAAAAAGATTGGAAAAGAGTCAAAACGGTTTAACTGCAGTTTGACAAGCGGATATGTCTGTTTGTGTTTATTCCAAATGATAACTGTGATTCAATAGATGAGTGTGTGCATTAGCGAAATGGAAAGTTTTTCTTACGTCCTGCTGAGAAAAAATGCATGTTCATGTGACGCAGGGAAACCCTGACATCCCGAAGCTGATGCGTTGGACTACCCATGAGGGTCTGAGTTAAATAAATAAAGCAGTGAAATGCAGTGACTCCAACCACCCACCCACATGCACACACACACACACACACACACACACACACACACACACACCACACACACACACACACACACACACACACACACACACACACACACACACACACACACACACACACACACACACACACACACACACACACACACACACACACACACACACACACACACACACACACACACACACACACACACACACACACACACACACACACACACACACACACACACACACACACACACACACAATTCTCTGTTCCAGCAGATACAACTCCTAAACATTTTACATCACAGGAGCAGTTGAGTTCATGTCCTAACAGACATCTGTCTCCTTTAGATGTCTGTCTAAAATAGTTTAGTCTCCTCTGTCTACCATTAGATGGGTGTTATGCGGGGGGGCAGTCTCTCTCATCCTGTGGGAGGACAGTATACTCAGCATCCAGTGACGGGATGCGTTGTTTAGTCTCTGCCAAACATCTTCAACCTACTTTCATTTGTACACTTAAAAACTATATATGTGCTTATATACTCTTTTCTTCCTTGTACACATGCTTTTTCTTGAAAAGGAGATCTTGTCATTTGCACCCACCTTGTTTGCCATCTGCATTGCAGCCAAAACTTACCTAAGGGGGATTCTAACTCAAGAATATAAACAAGTTTAATGAATTTCAACCTCAATAGACTATAGCATATGCATATGCGTCTAATTATTCACTCTGTAATATACCTATAAAACATCTTGAAGAAGAACAGGCTTCTACAGCCAGGTAGACCCACAATAAGAAAGACAATCATCTTGCAGCGATCAACCATGATTTATAATTGCCAGCTGTTGCAGCGAAACTGTAGCTGTATTCAGCTTGTAAATCTGTATGCTTGTCAATGTGGCAAAATGTTTTAGACACCTACTGCTGGAAGAAACTACAGAAGAAGAGGTTTTGATTCATGTCTTCCAAATTGAATCAGTCACTGCAACTGTGCTATATGCATTCACAAAACTTAACTGCTGTGAAGTCAAAAACAAAGTCAAGGCTTACGCCAAAAATGTCAAGCAGTTGTGTTACAGTTTTTCTCGATTATACAAAAAGCACAATTATTTTAACTGACACTCAAAGAGCAAAACATCGGCTCAAATCTCCAAAACTCTAAACACGTTTTCAGCTTTTCACACAATTTGCAAATCAACATGGCACTTTTTGCAAACCACTGCACACACGTTTCTCCACGTAAGACACAGCCATCTGACATAAAGTCACGTGTTAGCTGGTTTAAAACACTGATATTCAAAAGGCCTCACACATGGACCAATGATCAAGAAACACGTTCCACCTGACCAAACACCTGATAGCATAATTGTTGGCTCATCAATCAGGATGTTAGCACTATGAAAAGACCACAGGTGAGAACTTTCTTACAGCAACAATGGAAGCCAACATGGAAGCAAGAGCAAGAGCAAGAGCAAGAGCAAGAGCAAGAGCAAGAGCAAGAGCAAGAGCAAGAGCAAGAGGAAGAGGTGGGGTGAGAGTGAGAGGAGGAAGAATGAGAGGAGGTAGAGCTGGAGGGAGAGGACGTGGACAAAGAAGAATACTCTCTAATGAAATGAAATGTTATCAACCATGGTTTGACGATGAGAGAGGCTGGACGGAGGGTTCAGCCTAAGCTGATTTACTGTCACCTCTGTAATCCGGACACTTAGATTTGAAAACAGGTTAGTTACCAGTTTGTAGCTCTGCATAATTCATGATATATCAGTGCTTATATCTGTTGTGTGAAACATATTTACTTAATTACTTTAATTTAATTGTTGGCATGTTGCATATAACTGTACAAAAATCCTGCACAATGTACTGTGGTAAACTTACTTTTATGCAACACAGACACTGACCAACCACTATATCTTTGTTGTTTATCTGAAGGACTGATAAACAAAGAGGTGCAGGTGGAAGGCTAAGGATTTCCAATGAGGCACAGTAGCAGCAGTTACACACTGGGTTTTGGCAAACAATGCCATCCCACTTAGAGAGATCCAAAGCATAGTAACTATGTGCTGAGATGCATGTTGCACAATGTTATTTTTGAATAAAATGTGATTTCTCATTTGTATTTCTTCATTTACTGTATTTCTGTAAACTCAAGCAATCTTTCTCTGCAGAAACCTCTCTGTACAGAGCATAGCCCATAACAGATGAACGTGCTTTAGAGTATGCTCAGCAGTGTGTAGCTGGTGGTCAAACAATCTAGTATTATGAATGAAGTGTGTTATATTTGGTGCAAAAGTTTGCATTTGGAAAGTGTTTATGTAGTTTTGAGTGCAGTTCTTAATTTAGCAGGAGAAATGAGGTGTTTTGCACTTTGGGTGTGTGGTTTTGTGAATTGTGTTTAGTGTTCTGAGAAACTGAGCAATAAAAAAAAAAAAGTGTGTTAGCAATCGAGAAAAACTGTAATGTAGTGAAACACTTAAATCAGACTTTAGTTACAGGGGGGGGGGTGTCCGGTGCCTTGCTCAAGGGCACCACTGCAGGTGAACTGGGACCTCTCCGAGTAGCAGTCCACACTCCATATTTAGGTCTGTTCGGGGGCTTGAACCGGTGACCCTACAGCTCCCAGTCCAAGCCCCAACTGACTGAGGCCGGGCATAATGAGTACTTTTACTTTTGGTATATTTTGATGCCAATACGTTTGAACTTTTCATTGAGTAACATTTTGAATGCAGGGCTTTTACATGTAACAAAGTATTCCTTCGCTGTGGTACTTTTACTCATGTACAAGATCTGAGGACTTTTTCCACCTCTGATTGTAAGACATTGCTTTGAAACAAGACATTCATGTACAATCTGGATTATTAAAAGCAGCCTGGTTAAACCTTTTGGCATCATGCCTAAAGTCGGTGGAAATGGGTGCACTCTCTTTGAATAACAGGACTTGGTTGCATGTTACATGACAATAAGTTCAATTTACGTCTTGGTTGGATAGAGAAGATTTTTATTTGCCAATGTTTCTCTGTTATTGAATTGTACAGCTCTTCCATTGATAACAAATATGTTTTTATATTCAAGTTCCTTTACCTTTACCACACTTGATTTGTTTTTCTTTTGACATTTTATTTGTATGCATCAAAACACCAAAGCATTTCTTTGTGGGCGAAAACCTCCTCGGCAATGATGGTTGTGCATGAGGCAATGCATGCATTTAAACTGGAAGTCTAATGTTTCGTCGCTCTCTAGTGGCAACAACTGGTAACTACAGACAACTACTTGCAGTTTCACATTGTGTCCACTATGGGGCGATGTCGTGAACGCGGAAGCAAAACCCACCCAGAGGAAACAGGAGGAAATCAGGAAGCTGCCTGCTTGTGACAGCCGTATCAAAGAAAAGCACTGTACAAAAAAAGGCCGGACCTGGTCTTGAACTCTTGTCGATTAGAAATAGACTCCTAAAACCCTCCAACAACATGGCAAAGACCACCGGGAACGCTGCCCGCTTCAGGCGTGTGGACGTGGACGAGTACGACGAGAACAAATTTGTGGACGAGGAGGACGGAGCAGAAAACCAGCTGGGACCCGACGAGGTAGAGGTGGACTCCCTCATCAGACAATATCCTTTACATGATTAGCTAGCCTGTTAGCATCCACATACTGCTGAAGAACCCAACCACAACGGTCGGTGTTTATTTATGGCTGCTATGGTTAACTTAATGTATTCTCTGGATAGTATGTTGCCGGGTATGAAAGGGTGTTTTGCAAGTAGGCCAGTTACTGTCCAGACTTGCCTGGCAGACACATTCCAGGGATTTCTGCTCCAAGACACACCAAGCTTTATATTAACTTTTAAGCAAGTGTGCATCTGCAAACAGGTTCACAATGTAATGGTAGGCCAGGCCTATATATCCTTTTTGTCTTTAAATAGTCGAGTAACTTCATCGTGTTTTCTGCCGGTTAGCTTAGTAGGTTCAGTGTAGTAGAAGCACAATGTATTGCTCATGAGCTAAACGATCTGCTTCCTCTTTGATACAGCAGTTCCAATTATAGTGTTTCTGTAAAGTGTGAAGCCAGCGGTTTCCGTCTAATAGGCCTTATAAGGCTTGAAAGTGCAGCACTTCCTCATTGAATAAGACAGTTCCCTCCCACCTCATGCTGCAGGGCAGGAGGAAAGGCTCGCGCTCGTTACAAATCTGACAACAACAACAATAATAATAATTAAAAAAAATATATGAACATGGAAACAAATTGTACGTGCTTTTAAGTAATATAAAGTAGGGCGCACTGCTCATGCTCATACTGATTTATACCGATAGTATTTATTAAGAAGTTCACCCTTTTTTCTACTAGCTGATGAAAGAAACACTGCAAAGAGGGGATTTTATGCTAACACTATTTTAACTTGTGTCTATCTCAAGAGTACTGATTATTCTCATCTGATCCTTTAACCATGCCTTTATTTTCTTCCATAACAAGGACTTTAGATTGTCTATCAATTGCATTTGGGTTGCACTTTTAAGGACTCTCTTCAAAGTCAGTTTGGACAGGTGAAACAATATCTAGAGCTTAGCAATAGCAGTTTCAACATAATAATGGACATGTGAGCCTATATTTTACATTTGAATTGTAAAACGGCACATTTTAATTACGGGTAAACTTGATGTGTTTTCTATTATGCATGCAAACACCCACCTAAAGATCTCAAACAACTGATTCTGCAGACATTAATGACACAGAAATGGAGAGATAAACCAAATAGGTTTTTATATATATATATATATTTATGAATTCATTCATAAGTGGCGACATATCTCAGGTAGCTGGAAGGATCTGTTGTTCTAAAAATAAACAAAAAAAGAGAGAGCAGCACTCTCAGGATCTTACTTTGACTACAGTTATTAGACCGCCAGCTGTTTTGCATTGCATCCTTAAGCCTCCCTGCACAGGCAATCTGATGGAGGCTCTACAAGCAGTCCTGAAGAACCCACCGATCAACACGAAGAACCAAAACGTCAAGGTGGGTCTGGTTCTCCTGGTTAATAAGAGTATTTATCACAGTCCTGTTTTTCTATAGAATCACTTTGTGGACTCTATGCTAATGAAATGAGAGGTTTGTTGGACATAAACAGTAGAACGATTTAGGCAGTATTTAAGAGTTCATGAAACAGACTAATAACGAACTACTTGGAAACTCTCCTATTCACATGCAGTGTTTCCCCTAAGATGGAGTCATAGCAGCGGTGCTAAGGCACGTGGGCTCAGCATAATGTGAGCGTGGAGCGCGTGGAATTTTTTAGTGTGTGCATGTGCGAAGTGCGCCCCGCCAATTTGTTTCTATGTGTCAGCACAAGAAAGGCTCTTGAGGCCTAGTACCAGGGCCGGTTCTAGCCAATTTGCTGCCCTAGGCGAGATTTTATATATAAAGAATAAATGAAAAATCTCTACAAAAGGCAAATACACTACAAAAACAGAAACTTATTGACATAGGTCATATACTTCAAAATAGCTTCAAATGTATTCATTATTGTATGAACATGTTTGAATTGGAGGGTGGTCACATCCTCTAGGGGGGTCTGGGGGTATGCCCCCCCGGGAAGATTTGTTTGAACATTTTAAAGTAAAATGCTTCAATCTGGTGCACTTTGAGCACACAATTACTAGAGACCTGATCTAGGGGAACTCTAAAACATCCATATGAAAAAGATCGGTTTACATTTATGAACATAACCAATAACCTACCATAGCCAATAACAAATAAATGTAGCTTATTTGATTTTTGTTGTTGATTCATATCTTATTTGACCTAGTTAACTTATTTTACTTAATTTATTTATGCATATTTTTGTATCTCCAAATTTAAACGATATTTTTTGATTACTGTCCGATAGTATACATTGGAATGATTTCAAACCTGTTTTTATTTATCCTAATAATTATAAAGGAGTGCCTTGGAAATATGTGTTTACATAATTTGTGGTCAAAACGTTTGAGACCCACTGAGATAACTTAGACTAAAATTAACTTATCTAAACACTCAGAGAGTCCTTTACCTCACTGAGCCTCTCAGTCTGACAGGAGAGCTCTCCTCCACCCTGGTTGTAGAAACATCTACTTCTTATATCCGTTAGCGTTACGAGCACTAGATTCTAATAACAACAGCGCCGGTACCGGTGCTCCCTCTCCCTCGCTCGCTCTCTCGCTCCCACGCTCGCACTTTGGCTGTGAGCTGCGGGCGCCTGATAAGCCAACATCCCCAACTTTCATCACTTACAGCGCCCATCGTACAGGGCAAATGAAAAGTGTAACCGGGGTGAAAAGGGTGTTACATTTACTTAATTATGAATGTTGTTACATCAAGGCCGAAAATTTGGATGAGCGCCAACGGTCAAAAATGTTTTTTCCCTCCCAGAGCTACCAGCGCATCGCCCCCCAGATCTGGCGCCCAAGGCGACCGCCTGTTAATACCAAAATGTTGGGTACTGGCTGGCACCCCCTAGCAGCGGCGTGCATATTTCAGCAGCGGCGCTGCGCCGCCACTATTTGTATATAGGGGAAACACTGACATGTATCTTCTTTTCTCTCAGGAACGTGCAGAGGGTTTGGTGCTGAAGGTGCTCAGCGCCTTTAAGAGCAGTGACATTGAAAAAGGGGTGCAGTCCCTCGACAAAAATGGCGTCGACCTGCTGATGAAATACATCTACAAAGGCTTCGAGAGGCCGTCAGAAAACAGCAGCGCGGTCCTGCTGCAGTGGCATGAAAAAGGTCAATATTTGCACTTCATTATCTGGCATAATCATACGGTGACACATTTTTGAGTTATGCATTCTATATACTGGCTGGATAGAGGAGAAGTGAATGTTAGATTAACACGGAAGATTGACATTTACAGGAAATGTCCTCCAGCGATGTTCAAAGTCTTGTGATGTTGTTTTCTCTGTGTTAGTAATGTACTCAATGAAAAGTGATATTAGCTTGGAAATTGTGATATATTATGGTAATCAACAATTGTAACTGAATGAATGTATCTTAACAGGATCATGTATGGCGTCATAGCGGGAAAGTAAAATACATTAATTAAATGTGGTCACAACTCTGCATACAGTATGAGCTACCAGAGTTTAACAGAGACTTAGTTTCAGTATTAAAAACCTGATCATATTTTCTCTGCGTCTCCAGGCTCTGGCAGCTGGAGGAGTCGGCAGCATCGTGCGGGTACTAACAGCGAGGAAAACGGTCTAAAAGAAGAGGATCAGTTCCATCTCAATAACACATATAGGATATTATTGATGTCGTCTAACAGATGGCACAGGGACTAAAATGAAAAACTATTCTTTAACCCAATGCGATCCCGCTAGACAAACAAATCAAATCTGCATCACATTGTGTTAAAGAAACATGTTTTTATTTTGTATTCCCATTCATGATCACAGCCCAGTCAACACAGGGTGCTACAGAGAACCTTACATGTGTACTGCTTCCTAGATGTCCTTACTGTATTCCCCTTTGTCTTCATGTCATTCCTATGCAGTCTGTAGATATTCTGCTGTACACACAGCGGTTCCCAACCGAGGGGAGATAACAAAGAATATTCCTGGATTTGATTCTAACTCAGAATAATTCTACCTCTCTTATCAGTCTAATCTAAGTAAAAGAGGTTGGGAGCCACTGCTGTACAGTACTTTATCTACACACTCATACAAACAGACACGATTGTGCTCACTCACAGGCATGACTCAGCAATATTTCCTCCATTCAAACCCACACAGGGTTTTCAGCTTTGCTCTCTAGGGAAAACTCAGTATTTGTTTTCCATCTTCTCTTCACTAGAGATTTTCTGAGGGTGTAAAAGCCAGAGTCTCTGTTAGTAAATCCTCTCATTGCCTCTCCCTGTCACACTTTAGCTGTGGGAGGCTCTTGAAAAGCGCAGTCACAGATGGAGGATGGTGGATTTGCACCCGGGGGTTGCCATTTCCCCCCCCCGTAGAGCGGGAGGGAAGGGTGGGGGTTGGTGTCATCCATCCATCCTTTCACGCTGCCTGCTGCCCCAGTTAAGGATTATTACCCACGATGCATCTCCACCACCACTCTTATTAATCCTATTTTGCTATTCCTCACATCCCTCGTGTGTCTGACCCTCTCATGCACCCTCTGTCACTGAGCAGGGCATTATGGGGCTTTTTCTGTACTCTTTGAGAAAAAAAATAACATGTCACCATTAGAGTCCTTTTTCATATTGTTTTATTTTGGTATTTAACAGAAAAACAATATCTAAGATAAAACATTTTCCGCTTGGTTTGTTATTGCTTTAAAGTTGGGTTTTGACCACAGCTTAAAAGGTTTGAATATATCAGGGTGTAGGAGAGACTTAAATACAAATAATTAATGTTAAAAAGGTATTTTTTGCATGATCCCAATCTTGAGTTTTGAGTATTCTGTCAAGCATTTCATACCTATCTTTTCTAGATGGGAGGTTTTTGTATTGAATCTGGGTTTGAATCTATGCTTGTTCATTCGAACAATTCCTCCACGCGTGGTATAGCAGTAGGGAGTTACTACCATGTATGCTTCTTTTTTTTTTTTTAATGAGGAAAACTGGAAATGTTGAAGCTTGATCTGCCTTATCGGGTAGATAACGTCTGTTGCCAAATGATCTGTTTTGCTTTCATGGTAATACTGTAGCTTATAGTGATGATTTTGTTGCCCTTATGTATTGGAGATTTTTTTTTTTAGACAAAGTGGTGGAGTTCTACGAATAAACAGTATACATTTAACATGCAAGCAAAGTGTTTTATGGTTGGAAAGATTTGCCATTTTGAAAAAATGATGTAGTGATCAGGGGAATTTCGACCCAGCATAATGTTTTGTTTCTGCTCATTTTCAATAGCTTTTTCTAAAAGACGCATACATTTGTGTTTTCTCACGAGTTATCAAGAGTTGATATTTAGACATGGGTTTTCATGTTTAAATACGGTCATCAGTGATGAAGCATCCAGGCACTAGATTCCTCTTCCTCTTGCAGGAAAGTCTAGTTTTACATGAAAACAAAAAACAGCCTGATATTTTCATGTAATCTGAGATGCTCTTCCAGCTGAGGGAGCATACCACACTGATGTACAGTCTGCCTTACTCTATATTACTTTTTTTATGTTAATGCTTTTTTGACAAAAATAAAAAAGGTATGAATGCAAATCATAAGTTTGTCTTGACTTTGTTTTACATCCACATTCATTTATCAATGCTAGAATCTAAATGTTGGAGGTGAAGGAGAGCACTTACCTGGCTCTTAGTGTATGCTGTCCAGCAGATATTTGTTCACATTTCACAGATTTCCCATTATTTTATCCTCGTTTTTTTTTATAAATGAATTAGTATTATCTAAACACTGTTGTAAATGTAACTTATCTGCTACTGAAGTTACTGTGACCTTCAAACTAAATACAATTATATATTTTTTAAATTACGATGAGATTGTTTTCTGCAGAAAACAAATAAACAATATGGCAGACAGAGTAATCCTTGTCTCTGCTTTCAGAGTGAACTTGTTGCTACTCCTAAATGTGCTCTTGTATTCTTCAGTGTTATTCTCATTAGCTTGAGTCGATGTGAAATGCTTTATAAATGATCAGGGTTTTTTATGCATCAGTGCTGGAGACATACATAACGCTTGTTTTCAGTGTATATTCATTTATTACAGTTTTATTACAAAATGGATCCAATAAGTACAGTATTGCAATACATTATGAGAAAAAAACAAAACTATTTACAAGTCGTACAAATAAAATACATCGTGATATGAACTTTTGGATTGAGCAGTTTATGGCACATTGATGATGTAGTGTAATGATAAGATAGGGTTTCTATTTACTAGACTACCTGAGGATGCAGAAGATCTAACAGTTAAGCTTTCTATCACCGAAATGAGCACCGTATCTGAAGAGTCACATTTTCACTTTGGTGATTAATGACCCAAGGGCTAAACAGACGAGGGAACTGCCCATTTGTCTAAATCAAGCACTTCCCAATAAGTTAATAGTAGGTAGATGTAAATAAAAGGCTAGCTAATATTTGTTGAGTAGGGTTGGTATCTACTATGGGAGCCACCGATGAATACTTCCGCTTTAAGGAGCAACATCTTGTTGATCTTATAAATAAATCTGAGGAGGCAGGGAAAATCACAAGGCAACATATTAAACATTTCATTGAAAAAGTCCTGACAGACTGAGGTTTTGGATTCCTGGGATTAAAGCCAATACATAGCCAGTTTCATTGTACAAGTCAACTGTTACCCTCCTGTGTCTTGTGTTGTTTCCACCTTTAATCTACTTCCTCTTGTCTTCAGGGCTGTATGCACTCACTGGCCGCTCACATTGAGAGTTTTTCAGTTTGTTTACTGATGTGGCTGCTTTTTAAAAAACACACCCACTCACTTATTTAGGATGCAATTCACCACACCTTTGTCTGACTTCATTTATAGTGCTCTCAGTAGGGGTATGCAGAGACGGCGATGTAGACGATGAAGGTTGTCTGGTACTCGATTCCTCCGTCTGCGCTGTAGGAGAGGGAGCGGACCTTCATTCGGTATGTGTGGGGCTCTCGAAGCGCCTGTGTTGTGAACAGCACTCCCTTCAGGTTCTCGTCTCGCAGGGCGAAAGGTAACGTGGCGTCCTCGTCCACCACGAGGAAGGTGGTCCTGGGGTGCATTACTCCGTCCTGCGTGTAGGCCACCAGCCTGATGAGGTCCTGGTTGGCTGCGATGCCAAAGGGAAGAGACAGCAGCTTGTACTCCAGGGCGTAAGGGCTCAGGGCACACTCCAGGTCGTTAGGAGGGCAGTTCTTCAGGCAGAACCTGGACACAACATACACAGCAGAGTTGAGTTGAGTATATTGTGCCAAAAAAATTATAATATATTTTGTCAGAAGATAGATAGAGTACTCTATTTTTTAAGGGAAACTGCAAGTGACCATCTAGGGTTTATATTTATTCATTACACTATTTATTATTGGATTTATTGATATTCTATATTATTTGGCACAATCACCATGTATAGACAAATCATAATCTTGACCAACCTGGCAGTAAACAGTTTTTAAAGAAATTGATATCTTGTGGGTTAATCCTAACTGACTGTGACTCCGTGGAGGTTTACCCTGTAGCTGGATCCCTCTGGTAGTTTGGTGGACAAGGTGTGTCTATACATTGGAAACTTCCTCTCATGTTGAAGCACATCTGGTTGGCCCCACACTGGATGTTATCCTCCAGGCACTCGTCTATATCTGTAGATACAGCAAACAGCTTATCATGATTACAGTACAAGCTATAATAAAATGAAATGATGGAGATGGAAGCAGTAGTTTTTCTCACCCTGACACGTCTTGCCGTTAGTCATAAGGCGGTAACCAGCTGGACAGAGACACCTGTGGCTCCCTGGTGTGTTCATACACTCATGCTGACAGGCATCCCTCACCTCACATTCATTGATGTCTGTCGGTGTCACACACACAAACAACCACATAATGATAGAGACAAAATTAGATAAATGCCGAATTAAGGCACATTTTTAAAGCCCACAATTAAAAAATCACAGCAAATCCTCAAGCAGCAAAGCAGAGCGTTTCTCTACAAAAAAACTTTCCTCCTCTCCCTCATCTCAACCCTGCCTGTCCTACATTGTTACCTAAGCAGGAGCCCCCCCTGGACTCAAAGCCCTGCAGACAAGCGAGGGAGCCCTGCTGCGAGGAATGAGTCTCTCTGCGGCTCCGGCTCCTTTCACGGCCCCTTGAGGTGGCGCCGTAGGAGTGGTAGCTCTGAGAGGCCATGTTGTGGTACAGTTGCTGGTGGGAGTTGTGTTCAGGAGAGGATTGTGACGCTCGGTAGCCGAATGAGTAACTTTCATAGCTGGGCAGACGCTCCAGACCGGCACAGGACTTGCCGTCCCCCAGCAGGTGGCGCCCTGGAGGGCAGGTGCACTTGAAGCTGCCCGGCGTGTTGAGGCATTGGTGGGCACAGGGCTGGGGCAGCCGCTCACACTCATTTATATCTGCCCTCAGCACAAAGAAAGACCAGCAGCAGGACAAAGTGATAGAAAAAGAGGAGAAAAAGGTGCAAAAAAAATAAAGGTGGTATTTATAAATGAAAAGAAATGAGGTGGTGCAGGCCATGAAAATAGAGATGAGATGAGGGAGATGAGAATGGGGGGAAAAAGGGGATATGTCAATTACCCCACTGTACAACAATACATGTTCATGTCCCTAAGACAGAAATGTATTGAGACTATAAAAACATTTGTCGTATTAGAATGAGAGATAGAGATAATCTCCTCTCATGTCAAATCAAAACTTTAAAGATAATAATTTTAAATGCTACTTTGAATCTAGTTAACATGTTACGAAATCCAATTCATGCCAGAGGAATTCTTCACAAAGACAGAGCTCAGCGTACAATATTAATGATGTCACGAGGGAAACAGTGAATATATGCCATTACAAAGCAACTCCAGGAAATAGCCAGATCCAGACATAAAGAGGATAGTTTGAAGATTGAAGAAGAGGGACAGGAAACAGAGGGATAGATGGAGCAGAGGTCATGGTGCTGGTCTTTTTATGGTTGATGTGTAAAAGAAGTAGACATTTATTTTCTGTTTCCCCTACCTCTGTCGTACTTTCCTACGCTTTCTCCTATCTGACAGTGTAGGTGAGCAGACGTAGCTTCAACATAGAGCAGTGTTTCTCAAACGTTTTCATACCAAGAACAACTTAACCAATAAAAAACACACACGGACCACCTAACTCCCCAGATATCCAAAAACAAAAGGCCTGCTTACAACTCCAACAGTTTATAACAAATTACAGCCTAATAATGACAGCTTAACCTTCTCTATATCAAATTCAAAATAAAAAACAGTAAAACTATGGTTGCAGTCCCAAGTTTAACATGAATTCAACATTAAACACAAGTTAATTATTTACACTGTTCCAGGTATTTAGCATTGTTTACGCACTCATTGACTGTGTGTCTCTGTTGCCACATATACTAGTCATTCTTAAACAATTTGAGAAACACTTTAAATGTATTTATTTCAAATGTGAAATGTTACCAATATACTCACGAACCACTTGGGGTCGCTCACGGACCACATTTTAAGAAGGACCTGATACCAGGCATAAAATATTTGTAAGGTATTTAATGTCATGAGTTAGTCAGTGGTTTAACCAGCAGTATATTAGAAATGTAAGCAAGCACTGACGATAATGTCCGAGCTACAGAGCAGTTATTAAAGATTTTCACCAGGAGTGAGTCACTGAAAAAAAGAGAGAAATATGCCGGCAGAAGCAAGCAAGCTTATGGGAGGTGTAAGGGAATAGCAGTGCACATTTTTCTCATATTCTTTCTTTGCTCAACATGCTGTATGGTTTGGCAAGTGGAAGTATCACCTGCCTGATCAGTGCGAATGAAACCCTTTGAATGTAATACCATTTTGGATTCAACTTTTGTTATGTTTATGATAAGCATTAAAGATGTACATACCGAGGCAGGGCCGCCCCACTCCCTGAGATCTGTAGCCACGTGGACAGGTGCAGTGGTAGCTGCCTCTGGTATTCTCACAGATCTGATTGTATCTGCACTGATGAGTGCCATCCCTGCACTCATCGATGTCTACAGCACAAAGGACACAGGAGTTAATCATAATCTCTCCCAGTCTGAACTTTAATAAATACACTTTAGCAGATGCCGTCTGGCTTAACAAGGAAGAATGTACTGTATGCTTGTGAATACTCACCTACACATGTCCCATTGCCGCCTTTAGTCATACCATTGGGGCACAGGTCAATACAGGTGTAACCCCCCCGTGTGTTTTTACACTGCTGATCTGACCGACAAACCCTCTGTCTGCACTCATTTATATCTGCAGTGATCAGAGAGAGGACAGAGGAGGTCAATGTTTCTTAAAGAAAATGATGTGATAGTATTGTTTCAAATAATTCATTATACAAAAAGTCCAAAAACAGTAGTTATTTTTTTTTTAAATAAAACAGATAAATTATATATCTCACCTATACAGCGTCTGTTTCTGAGTTGGTAGCCCGGCTCACAGGCGCATCTGTAGCTGCCGATCGTGTTCAGACAGTGTTGATTGCACAGATTTGACTCCTGGCACTCGTTTACATCTGAGCAACAACAAAGACAATTGTACAGCTTAACTTTAGCATCACTCAAAACGAATGGTAAGTTTATCTATTAAGATTTGTCATGTACCGGTGCAGCTGAGACCATCAGCTGTTCTCCTGAAGCCCCGCCCACAGCGAATGACACATCGGTAAGAGCCAATGGTGTTCTCACAGTCCTCTCCATCATGGCACACGTTCGCATCCAGTGAACACTCATCAATGTCTATGAGAATTAACAGTAGGGAATTATTAAAACAATAATATTTGTGTGCAATAATCATGCTAACATCACTGATTCAGAGGTGAGTTGTTTACCCTGACATGTCCTGCCGTCAGCTGAGATGGTGAGGCCCCGGGGACACGAGCAGTAGTACGTGCCCATGGCGTTGTGGCAAGTATGAGAACATGGGTTTCCGACCTCACACTCGTTCTCATCTGCAGCACATCATTTGCATATAAAGAACAACACCTAAACTTCAACTAACAGTTATTTCAATGTAGATGATTGTGTTGATTAATCTCGCTTCAATTGTTTGGGTGAATGTAAATGTCAGAAAATGGTGAAAAATATCAGTGTTTTTAAAAAAGCCCGCAAAAGGTCTTTAAATAAAAAAAGTTTACTGTAATTAAGGAGTAAAGACAGCAGAAAAACTGGAACAAGACATTTTTTCTTTAAAAAAAAATTGCATAAACCGAAATCTATTGTCAAAGAGTTAGGTGATACATTTTCTAATTGACATCTTATCAAACTTATGAATTTAGCCTACAATGGGTACGTTTTGCTAAATAAATTTGGATAAGCATGAAATCATTTAAAAGGTTATTTTATTACCACCATGGGAATCAAGCATTTTTAATATACGTTTAACTTAAAATATAATTTTTATAAACTAGCATTTTACTACAATGTTATTGAACTGATTCTCTATGAGTTACGGTACGTCCACACGGCAGCGTGCGTTGAAGCTTGTCGGTGGGCGTGTCTGGCGCGCGACAAACAACCAATCACATGAATCTCGCGGTTTGATTGGCTAGCGCTTGTACTGGCATATGATTTGATTGGCTGGCGCTTCCGTCGAAGCTTGAAAAGTTGAACTTTTCTCAACTTTTGAAGCGATCAACGCGAGCAAAGCGACGCGACGGAACCACAATGCAGTTCGGCAAAGCCTGACGTCACCCCATTCAAAGTGAATGGGAAGCGTCTCCGTTGAAGCAACGCACGCTGCCGTGTGGACGGGTCGTTAGCATGCTGTGTGGTGATAAACATTACCTGCACAGTAGGGCCCGGCAGACACTAACGTGAATCCCTGAGGACACTGGTTACTGCGATCTCCTGAAAACATGTTTCAGTTACATTAGTATTACAGTTCAGACAAAAACATGGCAAGAAAAAAAAGACGTATCAGATGTAAAAGTCTGACTGGAAAAGAGTCTTATATAAATTGTTCAGTCCATTTCTCACCCATAGGCAAAATATTTTTTTACAATAAGTCCTTTACAGACAGTAATTCTCACCCTGAGCAATATTAGCTTGTATGCTATACTCCAACACTTCCTCCAGGGGGTTGTAGTGAGCTCTGATGGCTGTGGCGTGCAGCGTCTCTACGAGGAAAGGCATCTTGCCCTTGGACTGGTCGTAGGTGATGGTGTGGTTCCAGGAGTAGGGCACACTCTCCCGGTCGATGCTGAACATGCGGGTGGACAGAGCGTACAGCTGGCCCGGGCCCGTCTGGATGTAATCCTCTGTGTAGTCCTGAGTAAAAACAACAGTGTAAACTTGAGGCATATTTGAGGTAATTTTACATTGTGTAGCTAAGATAAACAAAAAGAGAGCTGTAGTGTATATAACAGGGCCTATACCTACAGGGGCTACAGGGGAACAGCTTATTTATGTACCTTGATGCTGATGTCAGCGTGTGAAGGCAGTTGCAGGATGTGTCCGTTCACGACGATGTCCAGTAACAACACTCCATCTGAGTCCATGCCTCTGGAAATGTGGGTCATCCTCAGGATCTCACCTACCGAGATTACAGAACAGACAGATACATTCAAGGATTTCCCCATGATAACATAACGACAAATCCAATATCATCAGTCAATCATTCAAATACAAAAATATATGTTTATTCTTACCCGTGGCAAACTCCACCTGTGTCTCTCTCCTAAAGATGCTTCCTGTTAGCGTGTAGCCATTGACAGCCTCTCCCACTTCCTGTGCAGTGGCCCAGTAAACAGGGTTCAGGATCGAGATGAGCTTTCTCATTGCAGGACCTTGAAATAAAAGGCAGAGGAATTATTACATATTTTGAAAAGGTTCGAGAGAACAATTTAAGGTGCACTAAGTTGCATGAAGGCATTGTTATTTGATGCATATCTCATATCAAAGTAGAAGATTTAAACACATGAGCATTTTGGAAAACTGACCTAATGTCCTTGGTACATTAGTAATAGAGGCCTTGATGGTTCTCTCTCCAGACTTGCTCTCTGTGATGGTGGCATTGAGGATGGCGATGCCAAACTCAATATCGTTGATGTTCCCTATGATGCTCCCTCGTGCTTTCTGTGGTCCACCTGGAAAAAATAAAAACATATTAAGCTTTGATTACTGCACTCTACTGCACACATATGCAATATACGCATCTTGACTAAAATGGCTCACCTGGGCAGGCCTGACTGCTACATCTGGACAGCTGAGAGGAGTCTCCTGGACACAGCCGGCCACCGTTGCTTGAAGACGGACTGTTACAGAGACGGACACGTGTCCTCTCTCCACCACCACAAGAAGTAGAGCAATCTCCCCATGGCTGCCATGAGCCCCAGTTACCATCAACTGCATTGATATATCCAAAAAACATAAAATCACTACAAACACTAACACACAAATCATAAAAAAAAAGAGTATTTTCTTATTTACCTGATTAATTAAATACACTGTTTGTTCCAATAAATGTTTTGTAATTGAAAATGTATAGATATTTTCATTAAAATATTCCTATGAAATAGAAGGTGGACAACAACCCAATAAAAAGAGGTGTGCCATACTTGCCCAGTTTAGTAATACAATGCTGTTGAGTTTTTTACCAGACAGGAAAAAAGATACAGCAATCATGTTCAGTGAATTCAATGTGAAAGGCAAATACAAGTTCTATTTATTTAGATCACTTCTCATTTAAAGAGCATTTTAAAGGAACCTCTCCACCCTTAGCCTTGAACCACTTACACGTTCTTAAACATGCTGACTCACCAGGACAGTTGGCTGTGCTGCATCTCTGTATCTGTGAATCTGCACCTGCACACGCTCGCCCACCATTGGCTGATCTGGGGTTGTCACATGTCCTGTAGCGCCTCATCTGACCTCCATTACACGTCTTGCTGCAGCTGCCCCAGCTACTCCATGGACCCCAGTTACCATTAACTAATGGAAAGAAAGTGTACAAATGTAAGAGAGAGAAAAGGAAAAGCCAGGAGTGAAGCCAAATGAGCCGGTGAGTTAATTTGACTGACTGGGGCAGGGGTCATTGTTGCAGAAGTCGATCTGGACGTCGTTGCCTTCACACTGCCTGCCAGCATGCTGAGGGGCGGGGCTGGCACAGAGGCGTGTCCTCTGTCTGGTCCCGCCTCCACATGAAACACTGCAGGTTCCCCAGCTCACCCAGGAGGACCACTTCCCATCCACTGGTGGGCAAAATAAAAGAAGCATTATAATCAGTCAGTTAAACTTTAGTATTAACTCTCTTTTAATCTGATTTAATCGTAAAGTCAGATTTCTGAGCCCTTACCAGGACAGGGTTTCTCCTTGCAAAATTGAGTCTGGGTGTCTGTGCCCTCACACTGCGGCCCATCAAATGCTGGAGGAGGGTTGTTGCACAGGCGGATTCTGGACTGCATACCTTTACCACAAGACTCACTGCATGGGCTCCATGGCAGCCAAGACCCCCAGTTGCCCGAAACTGCAAGAGTGTATCAGACAGACAGTCATTATATACATGCATACACTTCCATATTCAGCCCAAAGGTAGAAAGTAAGAACCTTTCTTTAAGTACTGCAGTTAAATTACATTTTTAAATATCTATTAATTTATTTGACAGTTATAGGTATCAGCAATGCTATATGAGTAATATAATAATATCCTAATATAACACTTACAGGACCAATATTTTAGGATTATTTTCAGGATTATATCTGTGTGCTTTTACATAAATAAGGATACATTTTAAAACTATGGTTATGCTACTTTTACTTGAGTAACTAATGTGAATAATTATTTAGTCACAGAGTCCATTATGACAGATCATAGGCCTCTGAGACCTTGTGCAATTTAAAGCAAATATTAAAACCTAGAACAAAACCACAATCTTAATTAATTTATAGGAGGTTACAGAATTGAGATATGTATAATTTAAACAAATATATTCAAATCAAGCTCTGACTTTAGTATGTAGAAGTTGACGAAAAGTGTAATTCTACACAAACATTACATTTCAGCTGTTTGTATGGGACATCACATTGAGAGTAAGCAAGCCTTCCTGCCAGTTGTTCCTCCTCAAACCAGCTGTTCATACAGCTTACAGCCACATTTACAGAAAAGGTATTTTGTCTCTCACCTGGACAGGGTCTGACACTGCACATGATGACCTCCACTGCCCTCCCCTCACAGGGTCTGCCTCCATGCTGAGCTGAAGGGTTACTGCAGGTCCGGACCCTCGTTCTGTTGCCCTGCCCACAGGTCCGAGAGCACTCCTCCCAGAGAGACCACTCTGACCAGTTACCATCCACTAAGGAGGGACAGACGTTACGATTGTGTTACCCCATGTGCCCTTTGACAGTTCCCTTTACCTCAATAATCAGGATGAATCCTCTGATGTATTTAAAGCACGCTCACCTGGACAGGGCTTTCCCTGACAACTGCGTGTCTCTGAGTCTGATCCTGGGCAGTGACGCCCTCCATTAGCAGGCAAGGGATTGTTACACTGCCTGAGCCTCTTCTGGGACCCGACACCACAGGACACACTGCAAGGACCCCACTCTGCCCACTCCGAGTAGCCTCCATGAACTGGAAATTGCATGATACGCAACACGTCATCAGACATTTGGTTGATTTAGTAAGTACAACTAGAGTATCACAAAACGGAGTAAAAATTCTGTGTGTGTACTCATATCTGGCCAATATATCTAGTTCTGAAGATTTTTACTATGAAAATTGACAAAAAAATGTGGCACAACCCAAAATAACTCCCCACATGTCCTGCTCACCTCGTACAGTCACAGTGACCCTGACCAGCACTGATCCCAGCAGGTTTCTGGCCACACACTCATATTCAGCGGTGTCTTCCTTCTGGGCACTGCTGATCCTGAGGGAGCTGTTGGAAAGGGGGGAGAAGCGGTCGTTGCCCAGCAGAGGGCGCCCCTGACGGGACCACTCTATCATGGGGGTGGGCTCACCCTCCGCCTGACAGTTGAGCACAACTGTGGTGCCAGCATCCACCACTGTATCCACCGGCTCCACTACGATGCTTGGTGCACCTGAAAGAATAGTCGATCCATATGATGAAACATATAATGGGGAATTGAGTGATTTCACACATCAACAACAACCGTGATGGTGCAATATTAAATAATTGGAGTACTCTTTTAGGTTAGAGCTATTTTCACATGCTGTCTATGTAGAAAATGCAAGATGTTATGCTAAATAGGACTGACTGAATTAAGATAGACACTTACTCTGCAGGGTAAGAGTGACACTCCTCTCCACCACACCAGCATCATTTGTTGCCACACACATGTAGCTGCCTGCATCTTCACTCTGTAGAAAATGTAAAACACAGTTACAATCTATCAGATCAAGCCTACAAATATGTTTAGATTAACATTATCATTTATAAATGACATCCTACTTAAGAATATATGTATGTGTCTATGTTATATATTAGACCACAGAGCCACCAGAGCACTCAGACTCTCGTCTCATGTGTTTTCATACCACTGTTCCATAGATAGCCAGAGAGCCGTTTTGCAGCTGTCGGATGCGGTTGCTGATCGAGATGTTTATTCCACCTTTGCTCCAGCGGATGGTGGGCAGGGGATCTCCCCGGACCTCACAGTTCAGGATGGCATTTCCACCCAGAGGTTCAATACGGTTGGAGTGATGCTCCCCATCAATGATAGGAGGCTCTGGAGACATCACACATCACATGATTAAGATTGAGTTGTGAGTTCAATGTTAATATTTTACCTGTCTACTATACAGACATTTGTGAAAGAGACAACTGTGTTATACTATATTGTCATTTATGATCAGTTTCATAAGTAAAAGGATTTTGAGGGACTCATTTTACCTTTGACATAAACGAAGGCCAGAGACTTGATGGTCCCTACGCTGTTTTCTGCCAAACAGGTATAGGTGCCAGAGTCGTCTTTGCTCACTCGCTCTATCACCATCTCACTGTGGCCGTTCATGTGGTCGTAGTGAACTAAAGCATTGACAGAGGGGGGTAAAGGACGATGAAAAAAACACATGCCGCTACATAAATATGGCATTCTCTTATGGATTTTGTGGTATATGTTCAGTTTATATAAAAGATTTTACTCATCAATAGTGACCTTGCTACATACCTGGGAGGATGTTGTTGTTAAAAGCCCATGTGATTTTGGGAGGAGGGATGCCACTGACTCCACAGGCCAGTAGGAGGCGCTCTCCCTTGTTGAGGGCAACGTCTCCGAGCAGCTCAGTGAAGATGGGGTGATTGTGGACAGACAGGGTCGTCGTCTGACTGTCCTGTCCGACCGAATTTGTGGCAACACATGTATAACTGCCCGCATCATCAGGCTGGTACAAAGGGAGGGGAGAGGAGGAGAGTGTGTGCATGCAGGAAACAATCTTTAAAATCATATTTTTGATGCAGGACAAGCCACCTTAGATATAGTCAATACGTGCCAAGTTCACTTTAGCAATTTACCCATATCAATAAATAGTAAAATTATTTTAAATGTTTTTTCTACCTGAGCGACGTCTATAACTAGTTCTCCGGAGGGCAGGATGGTGTACTCCCCTGTGCTTTCACTGAGAGGATTACCGTCCTTCTCCCAGGTCAAGCTTGGCTGAGGGACCCCCTCCACCACACACACCAGCTGAGCCTGACTGTTTTCCACCACCGCTACCTCCAGCTCTCCATCACGGATGGAAGGGGGGACTGCAAAGAAGTCATTGTCACATTCAAATGTAAAAGATAGTGTAGATTTGGTTGATACATTACACATACACTCACAGGGAGATTTGGCAGCCACAAATACCCTGTTAACTACATTTTACATTTTGAGGCAAATTGGCTTGATCACGTAATGGGATAAGAGGAAACATGCAGTACACCAGAAGAAATGTGTGGAAAATAAACTGTAACAAATACACTTTGTTCTTTGTAACTTGCAGTCAGAAGTAAACACAGCTACATCATTATTTTCTACCACAGTGATGTGGTTTAAAATCCTACATTCATTGAAACTTACTGTGTACAGTCAAGCTCATCTCATGGCTGACCGTGCCTGCTGCATTGGCAGCAGTGCAGGTGTATCGTCCAGTATCACTTGGCTGGATGAAGGCGATCTGCAGGGATCCTGAACTGAGAACCCGTTGGCGCACAGATTCATGCAGCGGCTGCCCGTCTTTGTGCCATGTGACAGAGGGGGAAGGTGAGCCGTCAGCATGGCAGTGTAACATCACAGAGGAGTCCACAGGTGCCAGGTACTCTACAGTCTCTGAGCTGATCACTGGAGGAACTGCAGGACACAGAAAATAGAAATACCACATGAAGTCACAACATTTTGAATATTTACTGATAGCATAAGGAAATGAGGCTGTTAAACATGAATTTAGATGAATGAAGTTAGTTTGGGTTGAAGGTTTGTTTAACTAGTTAAAAAAAGTGTCTGTTATAAAAAAAAGATGAATGTAGCATTTCATGCAGAGCTATCAGATTTCAATTGATTTCTAGATGCATTTCTTACATGCTTGTACACATTTATGTATAACATACTATGCCTATAAATCTAGTTACTTGGAGTGTGTGCCCCACCTTGTACTCTGAGTTTGGTCTTGCCCAGTGCAGTGCCTGCAGGGTTTTGAGCCACACATATGTACGTCCCAGAGTCTGACACAGAGGCCTTAGTGATCTGCAGACTTCCATTCGGCAGGACTGTGAAACTTCCACCTGGCAGGAATCAAGGGAGGCTGTTATGACTGATTACTTATGATTGCTGACACACACATACCAGTGTTTCCGCTAGGATTTTTTCTCGCCGGTCAAATGTCCGGGCAGAATTTATTTTACCGGACAAATTTGAAACTTACCGGTCATATTTCAATAATAATAAGAGTTGTGTAGCAGAGTTTCCGTAAGCAGGTAATTACCGGACTATGAGCAGATATGCTTCAGTTTAAAACTCAGTTCACGGGGCTCAGTTTATAATCGTAATCGAAAAATTCAGATTCATTTTTCAATAAATGATTCCACAAACAACAAACAACATCATTATTACATTCAAATAAACTACTTGTAGTAGATAACGTACATTATTCAGAAGTTTACATCAACTTTGAATAATAACACGGGAGAAACGGAGCCTCTCTTTTCCCCTCTCCCTCCATCTCTCTCTCTCCCTCCCTCTCTCTATGACAGCCCGTCAGTTTCTCCTGCAGCTCGCTAAACAGAGGGCGGGGCTTCAGGTGATTATGCAGAGCTGCGTGTCTCGGTCAGACTCAGCAGCTGATCTGATCTCTCTCTCGCGTCCGGTTATACTTCACTCGCGTTTATGTCCATATCGATCAGATCCAGCTCTCCTGGTCGGCCTTTATAGAGAGCACCGATCAAACTATTAAGAGTGAATATCGACGATAATGACCGGCGGCCGATCTATCGGAGCCTCCCTAATTATTACCAGACATTTTGACCGTCAGCTTTTGAATTTACCGGTTTTTTATAAATTTTACCAGCTAAAAACCGGTAATTACCGGCTAACGGAAACCCTGACACATACATGTAGACAGGAGTAATTACCTGAGGTAGGTATGTTGATGCCTTCCTTCTGCCAGGTGATGGTGGGTCTGGGTGCACCTGTGGCCCTGCAGGGCAGAGTGATTGGGTTGTTCAGGATCACATCCAGGGTGGAGGGATGAGACTGGATCACCGGGAGCTCTGAGGAGAGGAATGGGAGCAGAGGGATTCTCAGAAAGATCCCAATAATAAAGTCAAATCACAACAGAATCACACAGTTGTTATAGCTTAAGGAAATATTCACATTGGATCATTTACCCACAACACAATGATATGAGTAGCAACTTTTAACAATGAATATTTTTGGCTTGCTGCTCTCTCAGACAGCAGTTTATCTCTTGATTAATGGATCCTCAGGATGTTCTTACGCTGCACTGTGAGCTGCACATGGCGGTGGGTGGAGCCTGCAGCATTCTTGGCTGTGCATGAGTAGCGTCCAGAGTGACTGAGCTCAGCTGAGGTGATTTCTACTGGACCTGCGCACGCACACACACACACACACACACACACACACACACACACACACACACACACACACACACACACACACACACACACACACACACACACACACACACACACACACACACACACACACACACACACACACACACACACACACACACACACACACACACACACACACACACACACACACACACACACACACACACACACACACACACACCAAATCAACCAATTTAATAAAGCTAATTAATCACACAGGACACATTTATCTCCTATAATCTTAACTGCAGTGTTATGGGAGTCACAGCTGTAGCCTTTCTAAAACTTAGCACAGGTTGAAGAATGAGCTGAAAACTAAAGCATTATTAACTCTAGTTTGCTGTCGATTTAGGAATTTTGTTGGAAGTTTGGAAGGTCATGTACTAAATACAACACATGTATTCTGATTCTGACCTGTAGGTAGGATGCTGTAGCCTTGTCCCTCTTTAGGAAGCCTCGAGCCATCTTTGCTCCAGTGGATTGTGGGCGCTGGGACACCAGAGGCAGTGCAGGCGATGACCACTGGGGACAGTCTGGTCACAACCAGCTCTGTGGGTTCATCTGCTATAGATGGTGGAACTAGTAGGACATACAGTCAAACTTGTTAGCAAAATATCTAATACATTTAATAACATATTGACACACCCTTAATGGACGTACCAGAATAATAATGATCACATTTTAAGAGATTGCTCACCGTGGACAGTGAGGTTGATGGATCTGGAGTCTTCTCCTGCCTCATTAGAAACCACACATTCATACACAGCTGTGTCCTCGACTGTTGGTGCTATAACTACCAGGGAGCCTGATGACAGCAATCTGTAAGTAACTAAAAGTTAATTATCTAAGAGAACATTCACTATGATGTGCACCACTATGAAAAATGTATCTTACAAGGCAAGGCAAGTTTATTTATATAGTACCTTTCAACACAAGGCAATTCAAAGTGCTTACAATGAAACGGTCAAGCAAATAATGTTATTAATGTGGTACTACGTTCCATTTTTGCATTACAGAGTTTTTAATCTTGAGTTATAGAACAGAGAGGGAGAAAACCTGGATCAACCTGTACATATTCTGGTTCTGGTCAGTATTGATGGTTCGACCATTTTTGATCCAGCTGACAGTGGGTTTGGGTATGCCTGTGGCCTCGCAAGACAGGGTGGTCTGAACGTTGACTGTAACCGTCACATTGGTGCGACTGTCAGCGATGGAAGGAGGGACTGAAAGATGAAAAATTAGGATCATAAAATGACTGGGGGATTTTTGCTTGTGGGTGATTGTTTAAAAGTATTCATGTGTTTTACCACCCACCAAATACTTGCAGATCCACTCTCTTGCGCTGGGTCCCAGCCTGATTTGTTGCCATACACAGGTAGCGGCCAGTGTCTGTCACCTGAGCAGAGTGGATGTGTAATGACCCATCCTCTGCAAATGTATACCTGAACACATTTGTACAAACTGATTAAGATACAGCTTCGAGAAAATGTCAATAAATAGATATTGCCTATAATATTTTAACCTAATTTCTAGATGTAATATCGTGGAAATACATGATGTTCATCAGCAATCGTCATTTAGTAAGGAAAATATTGCTCATTGAGAAAGAGAAAGGCATCCTAATAATATATTTTGATTTACCTGGGGTTGTTTCCTGCCAGGATGGCACCGTGTTTCCTCCAGGTTACACGAGGCGGTGGCACTCCACTTACAATACACTCAAGCACTGCAGGCTTGTCAATGTGCACTGACACGGTCTGGGAGCCTTCCTTGATGGTTGGGGCCACTGAGGACACAGGTTACATCGTTTTTTACTTGAGTAATGAATTCAGCTCTATGAATAATTACGGAGAATTAGTCAATTAAAAATACTCTTTTATTTATGCAAGTATAGAGAGTATCTCATGATATATATTAGTTTTAGATCAAATATGTCATTGTACCATTGACAGTCAGGTTAAACTGACGCGTGGTCTTGCCAGCGATGTTGCTTGCCACACAGGTATACTGAGCTCTGTCGTTGAGCTCGGCCATGTTGATTTGTAAGTAGCGGCCACCAGACAGAATACGCACTCGGGCAGAGGCCTACAAAAAGATAGAAAATCATTTGTGAATATATTTAGCGGGAAGTCATATTATTGTGGGATATGTTATTTGTTTGGTTTCTGACCTGCAATGGTTGGCCATCTTTGAGCCAGCTGAGAGTTGGAGGTGGGACAGCATCAGACTTGCACTCCAGGATAACCTGTCTGTTCTGCAGCACTGACAGGTCCTGAGGTGTGCTCTCCCCCGCAATGTTAGGGGGGACTGTTGGGGGAAATCCAGAAAGAGACAGGGTTACCTGGATTTTATGTCAACTTACATTACATTTTATTAATTGTCCAGACAAATATTACAGAAAAAATATTAGTACAATTGTTTCATGCGCATGAGTTGATGAATTATCCTTTTTGTTGTACATTTAATATAAGGTAATTTAAAAAACCACCATTCACTCGAACCAGGAACTCCTTGTCGTCATCTCCTGCTGGACTGTTTGCTAAGCAGCTGTATCTGCCTGTGTCCTCCAACTGAGTGTAGAAGAGTTTAGTAAACATTTTGTATCATATAGAGCATTTAAAGATGTTTTGTTCATTTTTGCTGACAAATAATATATATAACAGACAGAGAGAGTCTGCCGCGCAATTAACAATATTTAAAAGGAAGTATGTTTTTGATGCTTTCATTGGAAAGGGTAAACACATTTTATATATGAGACATTTTATTTCACATCAAACTTCCCCTGTCACTGACCTGTGCTGAGGCCACACGGAGAACCTCTCCCCCCCGCAAGAGGCGCACACTGTCTGTCTGTGGCAGCGGGCGTCCATCCTTCAGCCAGGTCAAAGAGGGCGTAGGGATACCTGAGGCCTCACACTGAAGCTCCAGGACATTATTAACCACAACAGAAACTTCTGCAGGTACTCCAGAGCCGTTGATGTGTGGAGGGTCTAAATATGAAAACATAAACAAACAATATGTCTTTCCATACTGTATATATAATTCAAAGGCTGAAGCTGGATAAAGAGTAATAATCTCCAATTACTCACCCAGCACTTTTAGGTTGAAGTGGCGGCTAGCTTGGCCAGCGCTATTGTTAGCCATGCAGGTATAGCGTCCTGTGTCATTGACCTGAGTCTGGATGATTTGGATCGTTGTATTCAGGTTTAGGAACTTCAGATGAGGGTCAGTAAGTAGAGTTACCCCTTCTTTAAGCCAGGACATAGTTGGGGTTGGGGTCCCATCAGCAATACAAAGCAGAGAAGCCGAGTTTCCTCTGACTACAGTCACATCCTCTGTGCCGCCGGCTCCATCCAAACCAGGAGGGACTAAGGAAAGTAATACAACATATTAATGACTATTGTTAAACAGTTTGATTGAATTGTGTTTGGTAATAAGTTTCATTTTCAATTTTTACAAGCAGGTAATGTTTTCAGACTCACCATGCAATTGTAGTTTATAATGTCTGTTGTCCACTCCTGCTCTATTTGATGCAACGCAGGTATAGGTGCCACTGTCGGACACCTGAGTGCGTGTAATCCTAACAGAAGCCAAAGGTACAACATATAAGTGTCCAATTGCAATTGAATTAGGACACAAAAAATACCCAAAACCAATGGATCAGCATGTCAGAAAATGAAACACTTTCTAATGTAACTCATTACAGTGAAATTGCATTAAGCAGGGAGAATTTCCATACTCATGTATTAGTAGGAATACCTGCAGGATAGTTTTAAAAAGATAAGCAACTTATTATCACATTTTACAGAAAACGAATTAAACCTATGGCTCACACAACGATTTGCTACAATTTCTGACTAGAATTTTTCCCACAAGAAACACAAGAAGTTGTTCTTAATGCAGCACCATGTGAAACAAACTCTTCTTGAACCCTGTCCACTGACCTACCGAAGCACCTGTCCAGCAGAAAGAAGCCGTATGTGGGAGGAGACTGGCAGAGGCAGGCCGTTTCTCAGCCAGTTGAGCTGGGGCGGAGGAGAGCCTGCTGCAACACACTCAATGTTGACAGAACTGTCAAGAACTGTGGTCAGCTGCTCAACTGTCTCACTGTTGCCGTCTATCACAGGAGGCACTGAGAGAGCAAAATGGAAAGCAAAGTCAGTGAAAAACAAACTCCTCATGCTATAAACAAGTTTGTACTGGACGACACAAATAGAAAATAAATGAAACCCACCATACACATTCAGATTGAATATCCTGTCTTCTTCCCCTGCAGTGTTGGTGGCCACACAAGTGTACTTGCCACTATCAGGTGTGTTAGCTTCGGTCAAAGTGAGTGTGCTTCCATCTGGACTGATCCTGAATGCAAAGGCATTATTGCACCATCATCAACACACTCACCCATCACTGGATTGGACTACTGTGAGATCTTTGTTCATGCAGCAAGCATTACCTGAGCCCTTGGTTTCCTGCATTGGTGATGACTTCGCCATCCTTTAACCACTGGATGGTTGGAGCCGGGGTTCCCCGAGCCTGACAAACCAGCTGGATGCTTTCATTGAGAAGGACTCCCATTTCACGCGGCATCTCTGATCCAGATATGCTGGGAGGGACTAAGAAAGAATAACTGGTCTTAGCACAATCCTATAAACACATGTATTTGTATGAGAGCATACTGTCAGCACATTAATCCTGATGCTGTAATTTTCTATGAGGCTCATGGGAAGAGAAGCTTTTACATGTCTTTAATTTGCAAAAGGGTTAGAATTGATTTAAATATATTTATAGTATAGTGTGCATGTACCTTGTATAGAGAGATGGTAGCTCTTGCGTGCCTTGCCCTCCATGTTGGAGGCCACACATGTGTAAGTGCCGCTGTCAGCAACCTGTGACCGCGCAATCTGCAGCTTGCTTCCTCCTGCGAAGATGTGCATCTCCAGAGACTCTGAGTTCTCTAAAGAAATACGAAGAACATATGTTTGGTTTATATGAAATGACCATGGTGTTACAGTACCATGTTATGTAGTAGTACCCCTTTCCCTTTGTCTCATCAACGGTTACTTGTGTTAAAACAGGTTATTTGATTTAAATGTAAGAGACAGATGAAGAATAACTTTTCTGTCCCAGGAAGAAATTGACAAAACGCAGGCTTACCTATAGGTCGTCCATTCTTTAACCACGCGAGGCTTGGAGGAGGGATTCCAGTAGCATCACAGGCAAAGGTAACTGGGTTACTTATGGTTTCCACAACACTCTCCTCTGCTGGGCCATCAATACTGGGAGGCACTGAAGAGAGAAGTAGAACGATTTGTTTCAATATTATAATCTAAGTGTTAAGCAATTCAATGTGTGTTTTAGTAAGTTTATATTTTTGAAGAATTAAAATATTTTGTGAGCTACCATAGATATTCAAGTGGAAGTTCTTGTCCACTTGTCCAGCAACATTGGTGGCCTTGCAGACATATTGTCCTGTATCAGACACCTGAACGAAAGAGAAGACATTCAAGAAAGATGGGAAAGAAAAACATTGAAAACAATATTATGACAAACACAAATAAGGTGACAAAGACAAGAGTTGCTTTCATCAAAAGAAAGAAAAAAGACCTCACAGTAATGGCCACTCCATTTGACTTGCTCAAAGTTTGTTAAAAAAAAGATCAAGAACAAAAAACAGTGCATCTCTTACCTCGGAGCCTTTGATCTCAAGCATCTGTCCCTCTGCCACTATGCGCAGGTTTGCCGTTTCTGTCACCATCCTGCCGTTCTTGTACCAGGTGATGGTGGGTGGAGGGACAGCGTTGGACTCACACTCCAGCTTTACTGATTTCCCAACGAGCACATTCACCACCACAGGAGAATCCCCACCACTGTCCCGGATACTTGGAGGAACTAAGAGTCAAAGGACAAAAACATTATTCATCAGTTTATGATGAATAATGGTCAGGGCTGTACATTCAACACAATATGGGTTTGTACTGACCAAAAACGGTGAGATAAATTTGTTTGTATGCCTCTCCTGCTGCATTCATGGCCACACAGCTGTACTTTCCTCCATCAGAAACTTTGGCTTTCAGAATCTGTAGTGTACGACCACCTAAAGGCACAAATGAACACACCGATACATTTTAGAATAAACTGTTGTAGATATTTTTTCAGGCTCAGATACAGATATTCTTTGCACATGTAAATAAATTAAATGTAACCCAAGTTGCAATACCTGGCATGATGAGTGCATTGGTGTTGGCCTGAATGGGACCCCTGTCATTTAGCCAGCTTAGGGAAGGAGGGGGGAAACCAGTAGCTTCACAAGAGAGTGACACAAAATGGTTCACCACCACAGTCACAGTCTCAGGACTCAGGCCGATAATGGTTGGAGGTACTTGAAGGAAAAAGATAATAAATATTAAGTATAGCAAATAGTATTTTTAACACAATTAAATCATGTATAAAGTAGATAGAAATCAGTGCTTTCCACATGAAAGTAAATGTAGATTTCCTCTTTGCACAATTATGATAATAAAAGACAATTAAGAATGGAAATGTGACTCACCATGAACATTAAGGTTAAAGGACTTGTCTGCACTTCCAGCCACATTGTCAGCCACACACACATAGCGCCCTGTGTCCGACACCTGAGCAGTCAACACCTGATGGTTGGGAAAGACAGTGAAATGTGGAATCTAGTAAGAGCACAGATCTACTTAAATAGACAGGATCAACTAAGTTAAAGTGATGAAGCAATTGTTTTGTATTGGGAAAGATATTCCACTGTCTGTTGTATCCGTACCTTAGAGAGTTACACAAAAGAGAATGAAGCCAATCTAATACCAAACAATTTAAGTTTTATAAATATATTTATGGAAAGGACCTTCTGTTGATTTCATTATATTGTACAAGGGTTTCTATCTTTGGTTAATATTATAGGCTACTGTTATATAAGAGTAACTTGTAATGAAAATGGGCTAGGAAACATGTGGAGAACAACTCTCTTTGCTTTCTAGTTTTTACCTGAAGTGTTCGCCCATTGGACAAGATCCTATGTGGCCCATCAGAACTGACTGGCTGGCTGTCTTTAAACCAGGTGATCTTGGGCGCGGGGTTTCCAACCACGTAACACTCCAGTTGGGTAGTTTTGTTGACTAACACAGTGACCTCGTTGGGCAAATCACTGTCTACTCCTCGTATGGTCGGCGGCACTATTGTAGGACAGTAACACACAATGAGAATGAGAATCAGGTTTGTTGCCAAGAAAGTTTTTACATAGGAAATGAATGCAATAACAATAAACAGTAAACTGCTTTTGTGGTGGCAAGTTTTGGTCCTGATTGGGCCGTTGCCTCCTGCCAGAGGAGAGTGGTTGAAACGGTTCATTGCAAATAAAAACACTCCCCCCAACTGTCTGATACTTTAACCATAATGAAAATAGTTTTTACTCACATAATACTCTGACATCATACTGAATGGAGTCTTCTCCTGCTTCGTTGACAGCCACACACGTATACCTTCCTGAATCTTCAGCCTGGGATCTGGGATTCTGTAACACTCGCCCACCTGTGAATAAAACGTCAACGATTAGTACAAACTCATTCTCCATCTTGCTCCCTCCCTGTTTTGTATGTCAACTCACCCGGCAAGATCAGAACTCTGTCATTTGAGGTCTGCAGTTGTCCGTCTTTGTACCAGGTGAGTGTAGGAGGAGGCACAGCATTGGTCTCACAATACAGAGAGATGGGATTGTTGAGTATCACATCTCGAACTTCCCCTCCAAAGCCTGGGGGAGACGTGCTATCACCAACTCCACCAGGCCTGTTGAAATTAGGCGGAACTGAAAAAGGAAAAAGTAATCATTTTTGTCATCTTTATTTTTGATTTTAGCTGAGAGCACACTTTAAGGCAGAAATTGTTCCTTTATGAATTAAGGATGCTGTAAAATGAATGGTGTTTTTCTTTTAAAGCACAAACTTTTTTGCAGAAATTACCATTTTCAAACACACACACACACACACACACACACACACACACACACACACACACACACACACACACACACACACACACACACACACACACACACACACACACACACACACACACACACACACACACACACACACACACACACACACACACACACACACACACACACACACACACACAAAACAACAGAACCAGAATACACTTTGAGCCCATGAAATGCATAAATAGTCTCAGTTAACACATCAGCTTCAGTCGACCCAGTTCACCTTGTATATTTACATCAAAGTCCTTCTCATCCTCTCCAGCTATGTTAGTGGCTACGCAGGTGTAGCGGCCGGTGTCTGACACCTGAGCATGCTTGATCTGAACAATACGACCGTTGGCTGTTATGGACACATGTTCATCCGTGCGCAGGATCTATGGAGGAAAAGTAATTACGAGAGTGAGGAATCAGAGCAGGTTTTACAGGTCATTTTTTCTCCCATAATCACTCATAGAATGAAATCAGATTGCTACCTGTCCGTCCTTGAACCACTGCAGTGCTGGGGTAGGAAAGGCCTGAGCTGCACACTCGAGTGTCAGCGTGCTGTTGACCTTGATCTTGACCTCTTTGGGTGCCATTCCCTCCCCTGGAATATCATTCTTATTGATCTGAGGAGGAACTGGGGTCAAGAAACATGTTTAGAATACATTGATATTGTTTATATGATCATGTTTCATCCATCACCAAGAATGTACAGATTTAACACGTAATCTCTGATCATTACTATCAGTATTTGAGCTATATTAATTTATATTATACTCCCTCTCGTAAATGTGCTTGACTAATCCGTCTTTTCACTCTTAATTTACCAAGATTTCTTTAGTCAGTAAGTCATTGTTTAATGATTTCTTAATGATGAATGACTTATGAGCTAACCTGTGGTAAACAACATTTCAAATGGGGCTTTTGAATGATTCGTTGTGGGAAAATCAGTTTTCAGATATTTTAATTACATCAAATCATCAATTATTTTTCAGTCGATAAAGATTGTCTTTGAGGAAAGCTCTATTAAGTTACAGCATGTTCTCAAAGAAACATAAATCTCACCATAAACCTTGACCTCATAGTGCTTCAGGGTCTCTCCAGCCTCATTAGTGGCCACACAGGTATATCTCCCGGCATCCTCTTCTTTAGCGTTCAGGATCTGCAGGGTGCGCCCACCTGTGAAAGCATGGGTGATGGATTACAGACCCTACTGCTGTATTCTATTACATTTCAAGTCTATTGTTATGTAAGTGTGATTTCAAACCTGGAAGGACTCGGATGCTGCGACTTGACTCAAACGGAGTGCCGTCCTTGAGCCAGACGATGAGAGCAGGAGGGTAGGATTGGACTTCACACACGAGAGAGGTGGGGCTGCTCAGAGTGACGGTCACCTTCTCTGAAGAACCGTCAGGACCTGATCCAGCAATGGTGGGAGAAACTGGCAAAAAAAAGGAGGGAAAAGCACGGTAATAAAACTAAAAGTAATACACCTACCAAATAGTTTTATTCATACTGTAAATAATACAAAAAGGCATTGTGTTTGTACCCAGGACATTGAGGTTGAAGTGCCGGCTGCGTTCCCCTGCACTGTTGGATGCCAGGCAGCTGTACCTGCCGGTGTCTGCAATTTGGGCCGCAGATATTTGGAGGAAACGGCCGTGAGACAGAATCTGGTGCCGTGTGTCAGGCACCAACAGCTGTCCATCCTTCAGCCATTTAATCTCTGGTACAGGGTTACCTATGAAATAAATGAAATTAGCAATACTCAATTGATCAAGTGAATTCTCATTAGCAGAACACGAGATTTAGACGCCAATGTGTTCTGTCACTTACCTGAGGCCTCACAGCTGAGAGTGATGTTGTGTTTCTCCTTCACTTTAGTGTCCGCCACAGTTCCCTCGACCACAATGCTTGGTGGAACTGTCGAATCAGACTGAAAATCAATTACAATGTTCTCACTGTTTTCCCATTCATTAAAAAGTGATCACAGCAAGATACATGTTTATCATATATATATTTTTAATTAATGTAAATTAAATCCAATGTCCTATAGATGTAAACACATTTTCACACCTGACACCAGATTTGTTATTTTATTTAATTGAATTGGATTTGAATCTGTATCGTGAAGTTTTCATTTTCACTCAATATGATGCCATCTAACAAACAAAAAAAATAGTTTTTTTATATCTTTACCAAGGATGTCGAGGTCAAAGTTCTTTCTTTCCTCTCCCGCGATGTTAGACACAATGCAGGTGTACCTCCCAGCATCCTCCACTGCAGCATGCATTAGACGCAGGCTCCGGCCACCTAGAGATATAACAAGCCAATTATTTCCTTTTATTTGGTGTAATAATTGAATGTTTTCAAACGCAATGTAACCATTAATCTACCCGTTATTTTTACAAATATTTCTCCAACCAGTGAGGTATAGGCACATCTTTATATGATCATTATAGTTATCAAAAAACAAGAGAATAAAGTAAACAGGTATAAAATACTATATGACAGTAAACAAAAGTTGTTATTAATAAACAAGAATACAGTTTGAAAGGGGAGTGATTTGTAAAATATCCATAAAGAAAAAGTAAATCTGTTTACAGTTCTGTTTCATATGGGTGTTGAGAGATGTTTCCATAGATCTCTTCATTTTGCTCTCAAAGTGCACCAGAGTGATGCTTTCAACTTCAATATTTAAATCTTAATCTTCCCGGGGGAGCATGCCCCCCTGGACCGCCCTAGAGGAGGTTAGGTCCCCCCCCACTTAAATCATGTTCACATGGATAGGAAACTAAATGCATTTTTTGCACACATCTTGTGTCCATATCTTTCTGTTTGGTGGTCATGCCACAACCGTGCACGTGAATGCATGCACGAGTCATGGCAAGATATCTGGATTAAGAGGTTGCTTTTTCTTTGCAAAGCATGAAAGAAAGGCCAAATGAATGGGCTGTGATTTTTAAGCAGAGGTTAATAATTTGTACGGCCCTCGGAGGATGTTGAAAAAATTGAAATGGCCCTTGAGAGGAAAAAGGTTCCCCACCCCTGACTTTGACAATGGTTTTCAAATCCTGAGCTCATGCCTAAAAATGGCGAAAAGTCGAACACAAAATCATATTGGCAGGGAATGGTATGTTTAACTCGAGGCAATGGTTTAATTTGGAGACCTCAATATGTCTTGTAAAAGGTTTAAAAACACAATTCAAAGCAATTGCTCCCGTTTGACTTGTTTCACAATTCCCTGTCAGTTGAGTTTGGCCCCAGTGGCAATGATCCTATTACTGGTGATGTATTGCAACTGCTTGGCCTTGGAAATCATCTAGGAAGCCAAAAGTTCAAGTTGTTACTCTGTCTGAAATCGAGGCTATCATTTATATTTTTGGTGGCTTGTTTTCATTGAGTCCTTCATGACTAGCAAGCTAAAGTATATATTTGTTTAGATGTTTGAATATATCTGACCTGGCACACAATAACATGGGGAGATAAATCTTGAAAAATGGTAAATAAGGTTGTATAGCTTTTGTAACATTTCAAGCTCATTAGGTCACACAGTTACTCACCAGAGAGGACACGCACTGAACTCGTAACTTTGATTGGCCGACCATCCTTTAGCCAGGTGATGGCAGGTAGAGGGATACCAGAGGCCTCACAGCTCAGAGCAACTGGGTTCTTCACTACAACACTCACATTCTCTGGCTGCTGCACCTGACCAATTATGCTAGGTGGGACTGAAAAAGAGGAGAAATTAAAGAAAGAAATATAAGACCTTGAAATGGTCTGTAATTCTCCTAACTGATGAACAAAATAGACAGTTTTTTCGTACCATGTACACTAATGTCATGCTTGCTGTCAGCCTGTCCGGCCAAATTGACAGCAATACAGGTGTAGCGTCCTGTGTCTGACACTTTAGCATCTTTAATCTTTAACAGCCTCCCCTCGTTCAGGACTTTAGCTCCGTGCTGGCCTGTGATTGGCCGGCCATCTTTCAACCATGTGATGGCTGGTCGGGGCACGCCCTCTGCAGCACACTGTAGGGTCACATCACCTCCTTTTGTGAGGGCAACGTTATCCGTGTCGCCCTCGCTGCGTCTGATGGAAGGGCGGACTGAAGTGGAAGAGAAGCAGGTGAGTTGGTGCTCTAATCCTTCAAGAGATGCTAAGCACATGACAATCTAGTTTTTCATACTGTATGACCTGCATAAATATATACATTTCTTTTAAACTTAGAGGCATAATTTAAGTGGCTCCAGTTACATGCATGATGTTTTAGTAATTTTAAACACGGTAAAGTCTAATAAAACATACACACATTTTCCCCCTGCTTTCTTTGTTCATAAAAGGAAACATCCATTTAATGTCTTACACCTAGCCTTGGTCTAAAATACTTAAAATACACTTTCTACACGGTTTCTTCCTTTTTAACTTATTTACTATTACTCTTTACCACAATGCTGTTACCTACCAACATGTAAAATGCATCACATTTTTGCCACATGTAACGGATTTCTCTGGCAGTGCATTCTTCTAAAAAGGCAAATATTTAAACTGAAATGAATTGGATATCTAGATGTCACAGATCTGGTAGAACATACACACCATAAACCTGCAGGCTGTACTCTTTTGAGGTGGTGCCGGCTGCGCTGGAGGCTGTGCAGGAGTAAGAGGCTGTATCTGTCCTCTCAGCGCTGGAGATCTGCAGCTGGCGACCTCCTGACAAAACCCTGAGCCGTTGGTCCGACTTGATTTCAGAACCTGGGATAAATACAGAGGACAGGTTAGTCTGGTTTCTCACAGTACATTAAACAATGTCCACATAGAGTAGCAATACTTTTGCTCTTTGTGTCTCTACAAACAAATAAGACACGTACCATCCTTCCTCCAGGTTAGGCTGGGGGGCGGTATGCCACTGGACTCACACACCAGAGTGATGAGACTTCCTTCAGTCACAGTCATAGGAGAAACCTCCTCTGAGCCACGGATACTGGGAGAAACTGAGATAATGACATGCACCAAAAGGAGGCGCTCACATCACATTCAATGTACATGCTGGTTCATTTCCCTGAGGTGAAAGTGAGAAAGTCCTAACAAGTTCCTAACAAATCCCTGCTGCAACATCACTGAATGTGAGAGGAAAATGAAATGTTAACATGTAAATAACACTGTTGATATCATGTTTTTAAACCTATGAGGCCATCACTGTTTTTCATAGAGATTGGGTGCAGGTTAATCAATGGTCTTTTACAACTAATCAAATATATTATATTAATATCATACATAAATAACACAAATATATATCAAATCTATATTATATTTTACTTTTTACTTTCAGATTCAGCTTCTTAGCCAACACAAACGTATTCTTATAAAGCAGTTTAGCAAACACCCCAAAGATAAACTCACCCCAGACGTTAAGATTGTAGTTCTTCTCTGTTTTCCCAGCAACATTGGTGGCTTCGCAGGAATACCTAGCTGAATCCTGCACCTGGGCACTATCCACCTAACAATATGAGAAAAATCACAAGATATGGTACACTGACAAACTCTGAACTCCAATTAAAAACAAGGTGAATAGTATAAGTACAATGATTTTGTTTAGGAGGAACTTAAAATACACAAGCTATATCAAAACAAAGATTACGAAAACTGTTTTATGATTCATAATTTCGGCTGTACCTTAAGCACACTCCCATCTGCTGACACAGTCAGACCGGGCTTCCTGAAGAGTGGGCGGCCATCTTTGCGCCAGGAGAGGGTCGGTGGAGGGATTGCATCGCTCTGGCACTGCAGCTCCACTGGACGGCCGAGCATCACCGTGGCATTCACCTCCTCACCCTTAATGTTAGGGGGCACTGCGGGAGACATGAAGGGAAAATATTGAAGAAAAAAGTATGTCTGCGAAATGGAGAGATTTAATGATCTGGGCATACACACTATTCAAGTGTTCTTTTACATGAATTGAACTTGAAAGCTATCCTACAAGGAAATTCTAAATCCTGTAAACTCCTTCATATGACATCATTAGCAAAGAGAACCATTGCTTCCTGAGATCCAAAGGCTCTGTTAAATTGGGCATCTGGTGCTCTTTAAGTACTAATTATATCGTGGGCTATGATTGTATCATTAAACCAGTTCAACATTTTCTGTGGTATTAACAATCAAAGTTGCTTAATTTCCAAGAAGTTCTTGAAACCTGATCTCAATGCAAATTGCTAACATGCACTGCATAATGACTCAAGTGCAAAGAAATATGGACAATAATGTTTTTGCGCACTGTGACTTTCTAAGCAAAACAACAAAAGATTGCTGAGATCGGTTAACTAGATTTCTTATTTCTGGGACTTTTGAGCAACGGGGAGGCAAACAGTGGGAAATGCTGTGAAACAAGTCAGGAAGTGTCTGCAGGTCTCCACCCCATGAATGGCTCTATTCTAACAAAAAACTGGACCAATAAAAAACTTCGACATTATGTGGCGATTTTGATCATTTAAGCTTCTGTTTCTGAGGCAAGACAGTCAAACGTTTGGGTGAATCTGGCCTGGCCTAGAAAAGGACTGCTGGCTCATTTCCCTTCAGTAGGGTCATGGGAGAGAGACTGACAGGCCCTCAGCTCAGCATTTGGCCAGACACAGGAAGCTACAGAAGAATGGTAGCAATTACCACAACAAATCCGCCTTTATTTCTTCAGACAAGCTTTTTTTGATCTTTCGGAGGAAACACACGTCATGTGGATGTTTGTATTGAGCATACATATATTGAAACAGACATACAGAGACAGACACACGGGCACATATTCTATATGTAAACTACTTGTCTCCTGTTACTACCTCAGTGACAGTAGCTTTGATCAGACTTGTATAACAAATCATCTGCTCAGCTCTGTGTAGAAAACTGACATGGTTTATTGAAATGCTAAACTTAGTCAAAGCATACTTCCTTTACAGATGCATGTTTTGCTTGAGGCCCTTTTCAAATATAGCTTCACTATTTTATTGATAGATCTGGTGCTCTAGTAAAGGACATTTGAAAGTCGGCCATAATCATAACTAATTTAAACAAGAAGGGAACAAAGAGTGTTATGAACATGACGTCTTGAGGAAAATCATTTAAATATAAAAGCGTTTCTTTCAAGCATGCCTGCCTAGAACATGCCAAAGGAAGCCAATGTTTTACAACCATTTTATTGCTCATATTAAAGGATTCCGATATAAAAATGTAATTAATGGCTGATATAAAGCTCAATCTGTAATCTAAAAGTTTAAAATGAGAAACCCCCACTATCCTAAATCAAAACATAAGATTGAAACATCCTAGAGCTGCAAATTCTTTCCATTGTTGATTCATCTCATGGTTATTTTCTCAATTATTATATTAATCGTTTGCCTGCTAAATGTAAGAAAATAGTGAGAGTCCCTGAGTTATAGAGGACATACATTATTTAAATATTATTTTCTCTGTGACTAACAGTCTACATCACAAATATTCAGTAAACAATCATTGAGGAAGAAAAGCAAAAATCTGAAACCATAGCATTTCAAAAATGTTTTTGTTTGTTTGTTGGACTTCATTCAATACAGCAGTTACAACTTCCTACTATTGATTTTCTCCTATTATGTCATATGTCTTTTGTAACATATGATATGTAAGATTATGTATATGTAGCTATTATAATATATTTCACATATAGGTAATCTTTGCACATGTAAATGTTCGTAAAAACTTGTGATCTACTCACCATAAACCCTCAGGTCGTACTCTCTGTGTTGTTCCCCTCCTGCATTGACAGCCACACAGGTGTACCTGCCTGTATCACTAACCAGAGCGCTGTTCAGAGAAAGCACTCTGCCACCAGACAAGACCTAACAGGGAGAAAGAGACGATTAGACACGGCTCACATGCAAGTACACAATAACAGCCAACTAAAAACCTACAGAACAAATCCATCTCTATGACACGTTTAATGAAAATGCAGACATATTGTAAATATCGAATGTAATGATGATGAATGAAACATTAAACATTACAATTTAAATCAAAGTACAAATCCATAGCATCATATTGATATGCGTTGACATAATGTATACACACCTGTATGCCATGTGATACACTTGCCACAGGGCTGCCATCTTTGAGCCATGTGAGGTTGGGCAGAGGAACACCGGTGGCCTCACACTGCAGCCTGGCAGCCTCGTTCACAACAACTGTCACTGTGCCCCCTCGACTGGAGATGATCGGAGGCACTGCAAGGACATTTAAATAATTGCATAAATCCATGACAGTTAAGCAAAACAGATACATTTTACATTACTGAAGGTTTATAAAGTCAGATAAGATGGATAAATTAATGTTGTCTTTACCCTGTGTCACCTAACTGTTATTAAGGAATAGCCAATCTCAGTTGTAATGTGTGCTCACCGTACACCTGCAGACTGTGGGATATCTCAGCAACTCCGGCCAGGTTGACCGCTACACATCTGTACATCCCAGCATCGGACAGTTGAGCTCGTTCAATCTCCAGCACCTGGCCACGCTTCAGCATAGTGACCCCAGCAGCACTTGTCAGTGGTCGGCCATCTTTGTACCAAGTGATAGCTGAAACACAAAGGTTATTCAAGGCTTTACATAAAGCAAATGGAAAATACATATTAATAACATCTTATAATGGTGAAGTTGGAGTGTGCAACAAATGTATTAAAAGCAGAAATGTGTTTCAATTCTGTCTGACTAGCAATGGACAATGGAATCTCAAATCTAATTAAATCTTTATACATACAACATTGTTCACATAAATCAGATTTGTGTAGAGGAACACGTTCTGTTAATTGCAGAGAAATCACAAGAAAAGTGTTAAATTCCACTTGAACTTGACTTCTTAACTGCACTGTTTTACATTGGAAAATAAAGGCAGTGGAAAGAGAGTAAAGCTGCCTGAAGGGAGTCATCTGAGATCAATTTTCTGCTGTTCCATTAACGCTTAAAGATAAGGCAAGCAGCAGTATAGACGGTTCCAGCACAGCGGTCAGAGGAAACTACGCCCTGGAGCCTGTGAGTGAGCGCAGCGGGGACGGAGGAGGAAGCCCTCTTACCGGGTAATGGGCTGCCTGTGGCCTTGCACTCCAGCTCGGTGGGAAAGCCTGAAAGGATGGTCTGGTTGATGATCTCTCCAGAGTAGGGAATACTGGGAGGCTCTGAGGGACACACACAAGTGCAGTAATATATCAGATGATACTCTCCTGTCTCCACCTAGTCCCTCGACACAGAGCACAGAGAGAAACCTACATGACAGAGACCAGAGATAGTGCTGTGTGTATCTTTACGTTACCATGGACACTGAGTCGAATGTGCTGTTGGGCTTCACCGGCTGCATTGGTGGCCAGGCAGGTGTATTTTCCAGAGTCCTCCAGTCTTGCCTCTTTGACCTTTAGCAATCTGCCCGCCGACTCCAGCTGTTACATACACAAGCAGAAACACACACAGGATATACAACATTAAGATGTTGAGCAAAGACAGATATTCCACATGTTGCAATATTGTGTCAGTTTTAGAATCAAACAGCTGATACCAATCAGCCAATGACTTCACTGCTTTGCCTGAACTAATGCTATTCTTTATTAGTGTCCTCAGGCAAACGCAGACAATTACTGCTAAAAACTAATCACAGGCCAAGGGGCAACTGTAATTTGTTCCCATCTAGATTACAAAAATAGAACAGGGCCTCGTTTATTTTGCGTGGCATGCAAATTCATGAACGACTTACATTGTTTGGTGCATTTCAGGAGCATCAGTCTACATGTTATGTTTGCCTGAAGCTGTGTCTACTCAGGTGGTTCGTCATATAAAGAAAAAATAACCAACCTTAAGGTGCCCCTGTGTTGAGTCGACAGGTCGGCCATCTTTAAGCCAGGTAATGCTGGGAGGAGGGATGCCGCTTGAGATGCACTCTAGACCGATGGTCTTGTGGAGAACCACTGAACGTTCTGCAGGCCCGGTGGTACGAATGGATGGAGGAACTTGGAAAATTAAGAGGATAGAGTTATTCTACTAAAAACAGCAAATTGTGAAAGAGAGACATTAGAAAAAGGCAAAGAGAAGTTTTTACCCAAAGTGGAAGTGTCCATGTGGCTTGCATTTAAAGCACAAGTTACATTTATTACAATTATAGTGTGTGCAAAATTATCAACCCTACATACTGTATAGCATTGGTTGTCAGAAAACTATGCATTCTCAAAGAAGAATTTAAAAGAAATGTATAATTTTACCATGGACAACTACTTTGAAGTCCCTCTCGTGGTCTCCTGCTTCATTAGTGGCCACACATTGAAAAGGCGCCGTGTCAGAGACCTGAGCGCGGGAAACGATTAGCCGTCGACCGCTGGCTGCCACACGCAACCCCTCACCCTGTCGGACTGGTTTACCATCTTTATACCACCTGCAAAAGAAAATATTTTGCAGTGAATATATGTGTCTACATGTATATTTTAACCAGTTCACATAACTGCTTGAGACGTAGATCTTACGTGATGACGGGTGCAGGGGTTCCAGTGGCCTGACACTCCAGCTCCAGAGGGCTGTTGATTATCACCGTGCTGTCCGTCACATCATCAGCTCCATCAATGAAAGGAGGGACTATGAAAAAATTAAGAGTTGGGACATTTTTTTTATTGTATTTAAATGTAGTCAATGCTGGGAAATTAGAATACAACTATGTGTAATGAAAGAAATTATTTGCTTATATCTGAATTAGTTAAAGTCAACTTTTATTTTACTTGTATTAACTGTTATTCCATACATTTATTCCTTTTTTTCTTTTGCTGATAGTGACAAAAACACAAAAGATAAATCAAATCAAATCAAGTTTTATTTACATAGCACATTTTTAAACGATTTTTGGTCAAGCCAAAGTGCTGTACATATAATAAAAATACCCTACAGTAAAGATACTTTACAGCAAATACAACAGCACAGTTTGGGCAGAATATCAGTATGAGAAAACGACACCCTCTGTCCTTAGACCCTCACATCGTACAAGGAAAAACTTCCGGAATAAATAACAATGGTATGAGGAATTTAAAGATAAGATCTCCAGCCTGGGGTTTGCTTTTAAACTGAATGTCCTGTTTTTCTTGTGAAGAATTCTTGTGAGTATATCACTCACACATGCAGAGCCGCGGTGAAGGGACAGGTGTCCGCTTCTCATGTGGAATGCACACATGGTGCAGATAGCAACAGCTTTAATAGGAAGTCACAGTGTTAGATCATATTTCACAGTTGTCGTGGCCGAGTGGTTAAGGCGATGGACTAGAAATCCATTGGGGTCTCCCCGCGCAGGTTCGAATCCTGCCGACAACGGCACAAACCTTTTCCAGCTGACACGAACTGTTAAAGGCTTTGTGTCAGCTGGAAATGTGACAGGCTTTATCTTTGGGTAGTGATTAGTATTGCTCAGAGTGACTGAATACCAGAGAGGTTACTTCCTATCTGTAATCTGTTAACAGAAGTTTGAAAAACACATTTAGACAACTCAGTTTTCTTCATACCCAGAAGATAGTCCTGCTTTGGCATTTACTGATGGGCTTTGTGAACGAGTTAGAGGAAATACATCAAAGTATATCAATGTTTATTTCAACATGATTTAGTCCCACTTTGAGCCACATAGAGTGCCGTCAGAATAGTTTCTGTTTTATGATGTCAGCTCCAGCCACATACCTGATAAAATAAGAGTAAGGATTAAATAACCTGGAGCAAAATAATCCTGGCTCTTAGCAGCTATAAAGCACTTGTGGTTACCACCTTTTCTGAAGTGTCTTCTCTCTGATGTTTTTACCCGGCATTGACTGAGTCAAATGTTTGGCTTTCTGTTCTTTATATTTCTTTTGAATCTGCATTTTTTTTTAACAGGGGAGACATGCTAAACTGCTGTTCAAAAACTAGGTACTAACATTTATGTCCAAAAAAGAAATGTATGTCCAAATAACAGTGAGGTCAGGCTTTAGAATAATGATATGACAACAACATGAATGCACACAAACAAGCCAGCCTTGAAAGTGATTTTATATAATGTTGAAAGGTATTGTATGATTTGTTTGTGCTACTTATTTCCCAGAAAGTCTAGTTAGTTTGGGTCTGTGTGTGTGGGTGCTGTGCATGCTACTGTCAGGAGAGGATAGAGAGTGTTTATATACCCAAAACTCTGACGTCGTATTTGACTTCCTTCTCTCCAGCGATGCTCGTAGCCACGCAGACGTAACGTCCCGAGTCTGACACCGTGGCTGAAAGGATTTCTATTTTACTCCCCTGCTCGAGAAGACGGACGCTTTCACCATCGCGCACAGGAACTCCGTCCTTCAGCCATGTGAGAGAGGGGGGAGGGTGTCCCCCAGCCTCACACTCCAGAATCAGAGGCTTACTGAGAACCACTTTCCTCTCAGTTGGCCCGTCCTCACCCCCAGCAATGGTAGGAGGCACTGGGGGGGAAAGAACATTAAAAAGGGAACAGAACAAAAGAAGGGTTAAGGCTTCAAATACTTTTTCTGCTTAACTGATGTCTTATTTACATCTCACACTCAAGGCTTTCAAAAGCCAACTACATGTACAATTGCTTTATGCATCAAGTCCTGTAGTCTGTATCCATTGTTGTGCTCCTAGAAGATCAAGGATTTTATTTTCGCATTTAATTGTTTGCCAAATATGCACAGCTGTTTGAAATTATTCTTGCCTGTTGCAAAGGTCTTTATGGTTTGTGATTGAAACCAAATGCCTTAAAGCCTTGAAAATCTGATTTAATGTCACAATGTGCTCTCGATTTTTTTAACTCACATGGTAAATATTAACTTCTAAAAGCCTTTTGTTTTAGGTAGACAAAAAAAGACACAGAAAAAAACAAATGTGTATAGATTATAAGATGTCAGATGTGAAATTCTTACAGTAGACGTCCAGTACAAAGCTCTTCTCAGCGCTCCCGGCCACACTGGTCACCTTGCAGGTGAACAGGCCCGCATCTGATGCCTGCACGCGGGGGAACTTCAGGTAGTGGCCCCGCTCGACGTACTGAACCTGTCTGTTGGACAGGATGGCCTCTCCGTTTCGATACCAGGTGATGGAAGGAAGCGGCACTCCGCGAGCCTCACACTCCAGTGTTACTGTCGTGTCCAGCAGGGCTGTGGCCTCTGTGGTGATGTTACCGCCTTTGATGGAGGGGGGCACTGGAACAATACCACAAGACTGTGTGAGTAAGCTGTATTTCGTCATGTGAGGTTACCAAACAAAGAGTAGGCTCTGCATATAAGTACATGACTGTGTAGTATGTGTCAAAACTCACCATAAACACTGACGTTAAAGTCCTTGGATTGTTTGCCGGCTGTATTCATGGCACTACACTGGTAGCGGGCCTTGTCTCCAAGACGAGCACTCTTTATCTTCAAAACCTGACCCCTGTTGGTGACCTCCAGGTTTGGATCACCAAGGAATACCAGCCTAGAAACAGATGTTTTAACTGTTTTTCAACTAATTTGACCATTGTTACCATAATAGTGAATGATATATTATTGGAAGGCACTTACTTCCTGTCCTTGTACCACTGGATTGTTGGAAAAGGTACACCTTGTACATTGCATTCAAGACTGATCTCCTGTTTTACAATGGCTGAAACATCTTGGGGAGAGGCTGACCCCACAATGGTTGGCGGGACTGGGGCGAATAAGATATTGTATGTTATAGATCTAATCCCAAATTACATTTGTGTATCAAGGTTTGTTCTGTCTGAAACTATGCAGACAGTGTTTTTTTCATTAGGAGTTTCCATAGACAATCAATCAATGTCATAACTCACCCAGTATATCCAGGAAGAAGTCCTTTTCTGTGCTGCCAGCGATGTTTATCGCTTTACAGCTGTAGCTGCCTGCATCTGCTGTGGCTGCCTTCAGTAGTCTAAGAGATTTTCCCATGTCAAGAATCTGGATGGTGTTACTACCAACTACCTGTCATTCAATACAAATAAATAAATCAAACACAAAAGCAAAGACAACAGCATAAGTTACAATTTAGGAAATAGTGCCTGACAGTAATTATGGGGCTAATTGTAATACATCATGATAAAAGGATCTAAAAAAAAAAGAAAGAAAAGCTGCTTGTAATTGAGGCATGAAAAACAAAATATGAATAAGGAAACATTACAAAAAACATTCAGAGAGCATATTGGATTGCTCAGAATTAGCTGATGAAAGTAAGTGCTCTGAATTTCCCTTCTGTGCCCAGCAGGAATCATGTGTGAAGCAGCCAAGGGAACAGAAAGCAGCCAGCAAATTAGACGTTACAACAAAGTGTGTGCTCACTCTCTGTTCTTGCATCAATTTATCATAATTATTCTGTCATGAATACTTTGATTGTGCTGGCTGGTCAGGTCAGTTCTCTTGGACAGTGCACCCTGTAATCACAGTTTATTCTGTCTTTATGAGAATTTGTATTAAAAGATGACAGGTCATGAAAATGTCTGATTGCTGCTATAGTTTTGTGAGCCAAACCTTGTTGATTACTTACTCCGCCACAGTTCAATGGGCAAAGAAAAGTATAAGGCAGCATACTTATACTTGAATAAAATTAATTTGCCCCCAAAACTCTAAATATATGCATCTTTGATGTGTGTATTTACCTTTAAAAGTCCTAACATTTGAAAAAAACACAGAATCTCCTCAGTGTTGTAAATGACAACTGCAAACATTGTCAGTATGAAATGTGTGTTAACAGCTTAGTCAATGGGACTTCACTTACAGGCGTCCCATCCTTGTACCAGGTGATGACAGGGGTCGGACTTCCTATGACATCACACACCAAGCTGGTGGACTGACTCAGGACCAGGGACACGTTGCCTGGTGTTTCCCCGTCACGGATAAGTGGGGGCACTGTGGAGGTGTCAATGAGGAGTTTTGAGCATTAGTTTCCAAGAGATTAAATGTATGCAAGACATGATAGAAGTAATACTTCATTTATGGATCGACAAATAACTTAAAAAGGTTTTTAAAAAGTCAGAGGTCAGAAGAATAGAGAACTGGTCACCGTTAACTTTGAGCTGGTACTTCCTCTCAGTGGATCCAGCATCATTGACCGCAGCACAGACGTACTCTCCGTTGTCCATTGGCGACACAGAGGCCAGAATCAGCAGTGTACCGTCCTCCAGGATGGACACGCCGGGCTCATTACCTGACAACTCCTGGCCATTACGCATCCATCGGATCACTGGCTTAGGAAGGCCTGAGAGAGTGAAGAAGCATAAATGAAAACAAATTCATTTTAAGTAACCATATTGTGTGTTTTACTAGACAAAGTCCTCAGCATTTGTAAATAAAAGTGTATACTTTAATCAAAAATAACTTTTAATAGCAGTGTAGGTATGTTTTGTTCCTGCAACAACAACAAAATAATTATCAATCCACTTCTTGTTCAGAATATAAATTACCTTTGGCAGGGCAGGGGAATGCGATTCGCTGGTTTGCAACTCTCTCCTGCAGCGGACTATTGAAGGGCGGCTCCAATATCTCGACCACAGGGGGTACTGGAAACCGACAATCACATAATCAATGACAAATGTATACTGCAAAATATATTTTAACACACTATAAAGCACATTCAACAGTTGGAGTATGCATCTTAGAAATATATATGCATTGAATAAGTCGCCATTCAAACAAAGAACTGCAAACTAAACTGAACTTGTGGTACATTGTGTCTTATTTCAACATGTTTACAATACAGTCATTATTTATAATCATTTCAAATTAGAATTGCTTAAAAAATACTGCCATGAAAAAAAAGTACAAAATATGATGTGATGTTTCTCAAACATTTCAACACACATAAACATAATGAACACAGTGCGAGCACGTTAGCTGAAGGACATGAATTGGATCCCACCTTGCACCAGCAGCCTGACTCGGGCCTCGGCCCTGCCTGCGGTGTTGGTGGCTATGCAGGTGTAGGTCCCTTCGTCAGCCAGACCCACGTTTCTAAAAGCCAGGCTGCCATCAGGTGAGACTTGGAACCTCTGACCATCTCTTGTCCAGGTGAGGGTGGGCTCCGGGACCCCTCTCACCACGCAGGGCAGCTCCACAGGGTACCCCATCTGAACCTTCATTACCCTGGGGCCAGCCTGGATACTGGGGGGCACTGCAGGACAGAGGACCAGATTTAATAAGGTTTAGAGGGAGTTATGTTGCCCTGGATGTAAAGATTGTATAGTTTATGTTCTACTGTCATTCAGAAGAACATCATGTTATCCCAATGACAGTATGTCTTTACTGCAACTTCCTCAACTCTCTTGGCTTATGTGTGATTATTGAATAGGTTATTTTTAAGAATTCCAAATGATTGCATTACGTTAGATCATGTGATGTTCTTTTGAGGGGCCATAGAGTGCCTTTATTGATAGATATAGCATTAAAAGGGGGGAGACAGAGTGGAGGAAATGGCCTTATATTATTTTGAGCCAGTGTCGAACCTGTAAAGGGCAGCTGATACAGTATATGGGCCGCCAACCCGTCCTTAGAACAAATAGCCTTAGACAAACTCAAATCAGTGCATTCATAACATAATAAAGGTTATACCACTGTTCAGTAACCCTCAATAACATCAATATTAAACCTTTGCTAGAAATTCTGATCTCTGAACTTACCCAAAACACTCAGATCAATGAATGTTGTCAGGTTGCCAGCAATATTCGAGGCAACACACACATAAAGCCCACTGTCTGACACTCTGGTCTCCAAGATCTTCATAGAGCCAGAGGAAAGCTGAGTGTGCCTGTGAGGAGCACAATCAGAAACAGAAATAAACTAAACTGCAAAGTGAAAAATTGCTTCATTACTAGACCTCAGCAGTGCACATGGTGTTGTTGGATTATCTTTCAAAAGAATCAGTGCTGTGTTCTGTATGTGTTACCGGGGAGAGAAAGGGGAGATGAGCTGCCTCTCCTTGGCCCAGCTGATGGTGGGAGGGGGGACACTGTGGACCTCACATAGCAGAATGGCGTCCTCACCCTCAACCACCGTCATTGGCTCAGCTGAGCCTCCAGCACCACCAACACCGGATCTAGGACGGACTACACACACATAGACAAAACAGCAACTCAATTCAAAGGCCTTAGATTAATGTGACACAACATATGAGATGCAAACAAAGAGGGTTAATTACAAAAGAAAAAAATAACAACAAATATTTGTTAAAATTCGCTCTTGTTGAGTTGAGTGTGTTATATAGTTCCTTTATTCAGTACGGAATTTGCCATAGCTCATTGTGCATTTATGTGCTTTTACATATCCAAAAATACAAAGTCATACAACGCAATAAACATGGACAGTAAAACTGTGAGGAAAGTGGTAAAATTACTTTTCCCGCACCTATAGAGCCATGGAAAATGGGTGTGAGTGAGAGCAGTTCATGTTCAGAAGTTTGGTCTTAAGAATCTATAGGAACGGGCATTTACTACATTGGACCTGCGCCTGGACATGGTAAACTACAATTAAGTTGAAAACAATTATCCAAAATTAAGAATAGCTGTTTAGTTGTGTCAAACATCTATCCTTTATTAGTGGAGTTACTTTTTTTTTGTAAAATCTGACATGATTAAAGTTAAATGCTACTTATAGGTCCTAACAGACTTGTCCAGATGTTACTTAGCATTTAGCTGGTGATGAGTTTTACCATAGACTGTGAGCTGGACCTTCCTGGCTGCATGGCCTGCAGCGTTGGTAGCTGTGCAGAGGAACTCTCCAGTCTCGTTTCCAGAGGGGGAGGTGATGAGGAGGCTGCCGTCAGAGTCCATGGAGAAGGCTGGACCACCCAAGTTCAGCAGCTCCCCACCCTACAAAAGAAACCACAGCAGGGAAAGGGCAGGGAACGCGGTTTGTTTCATTAACTTAGCTTTATTAACACTCAAGATGGTGACCAGGAAACAGGAAGGCTGTGTGACCTACTAAGCGTTCTTAAATTGATTATTTGATATTCTCTCTTCTACTTTTGAATGCAAAGGCTTTAAATAAAAGTGTTATAGTTTATACATTAAATAAACCAAAACACAAAGCAAATGTGACGTCAGTGCATCAGGATTAAATCATCTCTGCATTGTCCTAACTTAACTTGATTGATGTTATACAGAACAGCAAGGGAATCACATTTTAACAGCTGGTGCAAAACTTAGCAGGGTCTAGTTTTATATGTCCCTGCAGCCCTGTTCACTTTAAACGCATCACTTTTACAACTCAGAGAAACTAATGAAAAATGGAAAAAAGGGAGAAACTGTTCATGAACACACATTTCACAGGGATTATTCCCGGTGTGAACGCGATCTGCTCTTTAGTTCATCAGAACTCTTTAGTTCTGATGAACTAAGTACGGCAAAGTACTTGGTGTGAAAGCGCCTAATGGCTTACAGTCCACACTAACACACAAAAGTGCACATGTAAAGACGAAGAACACATCCTAATGCACAGAGGTAGAGCTAATTTCACAAGCATCCCAAGGCAAACACACATATCCTCAGAGACACACAGAAATGTTCCTTGTATGTGCTATTGTCCTGCCAGAGCCCATCAATAAAGTAAGTATTGTACTGAAATACAAATAGAAACCCTGACTTTTGGCAACACAATGACCTGTTCTCTTGTAGTTCAAAAAGTAGATTCACATCTGGATTTTTTTTAAGTTGAGCTTATCTATGTCCAAGACTGCACAACTACACTCCACGAATACACATAGTAAATGTTTGGAATATTAATGAGCTGCACAACAGCATTCACTTAAAAGTAAATAGTATATTTGTGCAAGGCTTTGTGATTCAAGACATCATATAATTGACATGTGAAGCTGTCATTTAATCAATATTTCTATAGAATGTGAAGACATTGCCTACTTTGGAGAAGGAGCTTTACTAATGCTGCATTTTTGTGGAGTTCCAACTTGGGCAAAATAGACCAAATTGGATGAATAATGTACTTTCATGTGGTTTCACTCGTTCTCCCTTTGAACTTTTTTTCCATTTATGGAGAGAAATTAAGGTCTTTAGTTGCAGGAAATGAGAGCATCGCCGCAATCACAGAACTGGCTCTTACTTTGGCCGACTTTCTACTAAGATAGGTAATGCCAACACATACCTTGGCCCAGGTAATGTCAGGGGGGGGAACTCCCCTGGCACGGCAGGGCAGAGTGATGGGTGTGCCCTCAATTGTGTTGAACACCTGAGGGCCATACTGAATTGTAGGAATTACTGCAAACATAAGAAGAAGAAGACGAAGAAGAAGAAGAAGAAGAAGAAGAAGAAGAAGAAGAAATACACAGTAGGTTAATATTTTTTTGTGAATGTTCATGTGTTTATCTCTTCTGTGTGTTTTTCTGTGTGTGTCTCTTGTCCCTCCCTCCACTATCTATCTTTTTCTTGTTGTTTTTTTACACCACCAAGAATCTGCAGAAAAGATCAGCCCTGGGAGGCCTGGAGCATCTTCTTGGAAATAAAAAATGTGATTCAACTAAACAACAAAATCACAACAAGCGTACACATTACGAACAAGTATTGCATGTCATTCTTCTTTCTGTACTCTTTGCATGTATTTAGCATTAAGTAGCCTCTATGGAAAGTATTTCAAATATATTATATCAAATGTAACCTATTGTCTGAGCTACATATTGTAAATGTCCAGTGTGTTGTGAATGGACAGCTGAAAATTACTGATTTCATGAGGGAGATTGTATGTACTTGCTGTGGACAATTGCGATTTAAATTGTTAGAATCTGGCAATGACTGACTTTAGTATAAATAGAGAACACATTTTCCCCTTTCACTGTGCTCTAAATGTCGCTATCACCTTAAGCTGCTGGTTTAATGTATACCTCAAAGATAATCCTATTCATGAGGGTTAACAGCCCTCTGCAGGGAAAGGAAACATTTAAGCGGCACATTGACAAGAGGAGGAGGTAGCAGAATAAAAGAAAGAGGAAAAACAGAGGGGACATTTCATATCCAACAAAAAATGTATAATAGGCCTTTTTCATCGAAGACATATTAGCATTGACTTGGAAGAAAAAGCACATGGAATGTTAACATTAAACCTGGCTCATTTACATGAAGTGCCCCAGTATGCACAATACCAACCTGGAAGTATAGTGTGTTCTAATCCATATATTACATGTTTATAAACTGCTTATAACATTTTGATAGGGAGACTTCATAAATGTTTTGCTAGACAGAAGTATAAAAGCACAAAATACATATTTATAATGCGCAAAAACCAGGCATTTGCATTACACCCCTTTCTAATCAGCAGAAATATCCCATCTCCAATTATTTATTCAATGTATGTCCAGCTAGTGCTCAAACAGTACCTGGCAGACACACACATTGTGTTTGCCATCATGTGTGTGAATATGCATGTCTGTTGACAGATGGTTTGTATGTATATTTATGAACATTACCATAGACATTGACAGTGGTGGTATGGTTGGTGGCCCCGATAACGTTTTCAGCCAAACAGATGTAGTCACCAGCATCATCCAGCTGGACTCTTTCAATATGCAGACTGCCGTCCCTCCTCACTGTCAGATACTGGTCTGAGGTCACCTGAAAGTTATTTTTGGGAAATTGTTTAAACACATTAAACAAAAAAGACACGGAAAAACAAACTGTACATTTTCTCTTTGAGTACTCACCAGACCGTAGTTGTGTAGCCATTGCCTCTCAGGCAGCGGATTCCCAGCCAATAACACACAGGGCAGAGTCACCTGCTGGTCCTCGACCACACTGAGCACAGCCGGGCTCATGGCAATGACCGGCGACACTGCAGATTCCACGCAAACAATCATCGTCACAGGAAAACTCACCAAGACAGTCATAACATGCAGAAATATGACAGATGTTTCAAGAGTGGTTGGATTTCATTTAAAAAATATATATAGCAGGGCTCAACACTAACTTTTAAAAGTGGTTGCCAGGCTGGCAACCAGGCATCAGCTTTTGGTTGCCAAAACTGAAAATACGGTTGCCATTTTTAGTCACCTTATATTTTTAAATAATTAAGATACTATACAGTTATACATCAACTTAATAATGAACATGTGACACAAAAGAATGTTCAAATTCTTTACAATAAGTAATTAACACAATTAATTGAAACTTAAGTGGTAGTAAACTTGTCCACCCTCAATTGCTGGTATACTAAATACCAGCAGTGCAGCTGTTGTCATGTTCTTCACAGATCCCTCACAAATGAATTGAGAAAGTCACTAGTTTCTTGGCCATCCGTTGTCTCCCTTTCAAATGTGGGTTTTCTTGACCTTTGTGCTGACCCCCACCATAGGTCCATTGGCCCTTCAGGATCAAAGTCTTGGATTGGCCAGACTAATACATTTCTAATGTTAAATAAATGAAAACCATTCACAGTTAAGAATTAGATATTAATTATTAATGCTGTAAATTATTTATTAATATGTCTAACTATATTTAAAATGTGTCACCTTTTTATAGAAGTGATTATATTTGTATGCCAATACAATGCCTATGGTAAAGTTTCGTTTTGCACTTTTATTTTGGTAGTAATAAGTTCGGGACTCTTATTTTGAAGGAACTTTTACCAGAAGTGAATGCACAACGAAGCATAATGTATATATTTCGCCTCCCTAGACTTTACACATTTCCTCTTTGCTTTCGTTCGGGTTTACCTTGCGCTTCATCAGTTGAATCACTTTGAACATTCGTTTGAGATGTTGACGGGTTGGCAGAACTTTTTACCCCACAGTCAAACAACTTAATTTGCTTCGCCATTTTTTGTAAAACAAACACACGCCGCACCCATGGATGTATAATAAGAACTGGATACAGCGTGGGAGGCGGGGCCTCATTCATTCCTATGAAAGTTGCGCATGATGATAAAATGGCCCAACTTTTGAGAGAGTGAAACGTCACAGATTACCCGGCATGCCTGAGAAGTACCCGTATGTGCGCTCATAGCGCATGCGCAACTTTAACCTACATGCTCGTTCACATCAAGCACGTCTATAGAGAGGCGAAGTCCCTCCCTTTCCGGGAGCCTCCATGGGACCCCGGAAGCGTAAAATTATACATTGAAGTCAATGGAGAGAGAAAGGTTATCTTTTGATCCCGTTTGAATTGTGCCACGAATGACACATATGATGTTTGTCAATTTAAAAGAATATTTTGCAAGTCAAAAAAATTAAAATGTGTCGTAAAACTGTGAAGTTACACGTTTTTTTTTGTGTGAAACCGCTGAGTGAACTACAGGTCTCTAGAGAGGCTTCTCAATACTCAAATTTCCCCTCCTCGACTCCTCGGTCCTCCGGTAGTGACCCGGAAATGAATTTCAGCGCGCCATTTTGAAGGACGTCTCATTTCTCTAAATGCACACCGAGGACCGAGGATCGATCATCGAGGAGGCTCTCTGGAGGAGCTATAACCGAGGATACACTGATGGTTCCTCCACGGCTCCTCCGCGGATGCATTTCCGGGAACGGTGGAGGCGTGACGCACGGCCGGACTTATCTCAGCCAATGACAGCTCTGCATGCATCCCCTGGATATTATTTGAGAACCTGCTCTCATCGCAACGCGATGTTTACAGTGAGAACAGCTGTGAGGTCCTGCAGAAAGCAGAGCAGTGTGTAAAATATATATCACTCAGTATAACAGGCCTACTCTCTTTATTTGCTTTAGTTTAGTAGATATCTACAAAGAGTCCATATTTTTCTAAAACCATTTAGTGCTTCACATAATAAAATACACAACGGCTGTAGCCTGATTATGCTTTAGCAGCTGTAGGTGTGTGTGGTACAGTATGTAGGTGTGTGTTGTACAGTGTGTAGGTGTGTGTTGTACAGTGTGTAGGTGTGTGTTGTACAGTGTGTAGGTGCGTGTGTTGTACAGTGTGTTGTACAGTGTGTAGGTGCGTGTGTAGGTGTGTGTGTTGTACAGTGTGTAGGTGTGTGTTGTACAGTGCGCAGATGCCGCGGACAGACGGGTCTCAGTTGGTTTGATGTCCTTACTTTTAATACTTGCAAATACAACTTTTGGCCCGTAATTTCAATTCCCCATTTCAGCGACCAGAGAGAGAGAGGGGGGGGGGGGGGGGTATATCCAGTCTCTGACTGTGTTACGTTATTATGAGAGTGCTCTCATACTTTAAATTGTATATATTTATATAAATATATTTGTGTGTGTGTGTCCGCATCTGTAGCCTGTTATTGTCTCATTATACCGCACTCTCAATGAATTCAAATAAAATATGTGGGGGAACAATGTTCAGCTGATCTAACAGAGATTATAAAATATGACAAAACACTCGACAGCTGATGCAGCTGTTGCCACGTCATAATGAACGGACGTCGCTTTAATATGACCGCTCAGAGGAGAGGAGTTCTCATTTCTTTAAACGTCTGCTACTTCCCCTCCTCTCTCCTCGGTTCCCCTCCTCGGTCCTCCGCTCGCATCTCCTGTGGGCGGGTCTAAGTCTCGAGGAGGGGAGTCGAGGAGGGGAAATTTGAGTATTGAGAAGCCTCTTAGGTCTCGCACAATACGCGTCACCATCACAAAGATGGCCGTCACGTTAGCAAATTTCACCTGTTTCTTTCAGAATGAGAATAAAAGTATAAAACGAGGTGACTACAAGTCTGGACACGTTGAGAGCTGTACATACACGAAAGGGGAGTTAGTCGGTTCTGTAAGAGCAGCGGGACCGGCTTTACAAGATGTTGGTGAGTAATATGAGTGCAATGTGTAACGTTAATGTCAGCTAGCTAACATTAGCTAACAAGGTACACTAACGTGTTTTGTTTCAGTAACTAGTGTTCTCCTTTAGAACTTCGTGGTCTCTGTGTATGCTGTGGTGGATAACATTAGTGTTCACAAGAACAAGGTACACTCCCGTGTTTTGTTTTAGTTGCTCTTCAGATTGAAGCGGCCAGTTTTATATCGACTATACTGTATGTGTGATCTCCTTTTACATCTCGTTGTGTCATTTGAGTTTATTTGCTGTGTGTAGATTCAAGGGTTTTGTTTATCTTGTCAATTTGTTTGGTTATCCAGGCACAGCTGTGTGTGACTCCCTCTGGTACACTGGTATGTGTTTTCCTAATGTAGAGAGCATTGATTAATTAATAAACTACACACTGAGTCTAGATCCTGACCAAATCCTTTTTTATTGTTGATCAAATGTTTTTCAAAAATGTATTCATACACATTTAGAAAAATACAATGTACAATCACAACCAGTACAACACACATTACAAAAAATACAGAAAAAACAAACAATAACAACAATCAGACAAAACTATGGAAAAATAACCCCTCCCACCCCCAGATCCAGACCATCCTTGTATTATTGCTCATTCAATCTATTATAGCATGCTAACAAACATGGTACTTACTTTATTTGTACAGATCTGCATGGGAGACGATGGCGCGATGCAGAGCGCTGTCTGTGATTGTGCACGGGGGATGTACAAATGCAGCCACGCTGCAGCATTGGCAATATGTGCCATGTGGCAGATCAGCTCCACAGATGTTGAGTGCCAGTGGAGGAAGCCTGGCACTTCCAAAGTAGTCCAGCCGGTGTCTCAACTCTACCAACAGTGAGAGGAGACATACAACCCACTGGCCAGAGACATCGCCACTCAGGATGTAGACTGGTTCAGGTCTGCACTGAGGGGCGCACAGTGTGGCATGGCATGGCTTTTGTCACCTGAGCCAGAGCCGCGGCCTCAACATCAGGCCATTGTCACCGTGCCGGAGCTGGTGAAGGGGCATGGGGGCTTGAGGCAATTCTTGCCTCAATGCGACTGAGCAGAGACCAGCAAGCTGCCATCCAGACAGCCACCGGAGGACAGCGGACAAAGTGGCAGTTACACAGGCGGGGCAGGTTGACAGCCAGCAAGTTTGGTGCTGTGCTGCGGTCGGGACTTTCATCCACTCCATGCGCGTCCCTCATGAAGAGGGTGCTCGGGGGGTACAAGTTGGACGGAGTCATGGCTGTCAACTGGGGGGTTGTAAACGAGGCCGAAAGGGTGAAGGCTTTTGTGCAGGCCTATCAGGAGACAGTGTTCGAGTCTGGTCTCTTTGTGAGTGAGTCGGTGTTTTGGGAGCATCCCCCGATGGACTTGTGCAGCCATCTGCCCTGCTGGAGGTGAAGTGTCCACCATCATTATATAGGATATATATATATATATATATATTTGTATACATATCTATTGATATATTGATATATTGATTTAAAAGTATTTTTGATCTCTGTCTATAAACACAAACTGAGTAAGATTGACAATAAAGTTGACTTTGAAAAATATATATATTCTTTATGAAAATAGTTGACTGTTGGAGAAATGAATCCAAATGAAACGTTGGACTGAACTACAACTACGCCTTTAAATCTCTACGGACTGTTTTTCAGTGGGATGGCAAGTTCCTATCTTTAAACATTTATTAGTTTTTTCTCAGAACAGATTTGATTTTCTGAAGTTAATTTAACTTAACCATGTAAGGTCATTATTAAAAAGGTACAATCAATTTGTTTAGGGTTGAATAAAATAATGATAAACATTTCATTTGGATAATTTACTGACAGAATAAGAAACTCAATGATGCTCTACTCACCTGTTCCTTTTTATAAAGTGAAACAATAGATTTTAGTAAACTTAAAAACAACCTTCTCCAAAAGCTATCAAGGAATATACAGAATACTTGTTTTAGAACTTTATTACATATTTTTATATAAATAGTTTGAGTGATCCATAATTGACAGAAGCTGGTGTTTACACTGACCTGTTACTCATATATTAATGTCTTTGTAACTTCTTTAAACCACTACCTCACTAATTTCTTTCATTCATCACGGTTCAGTAAACTAAGTGATACATGAACCAGTTTAATAATTATAATAACGTAGGATTGCAACTCTTTGAAACTGTAGGTGGCTCTTAAAAGAGCAGTTGTGTTTGGGTGTGCTGGTCTCAGGTCAGTCTAAGCCCTCTCTCCGCGGATGCGGCAGGCCAGCTGGATGTCCTTGGGCATGAACCTCTTTGCTTGGTTCATCTTACTGGGGGGCAGCTACATGGATGTCGGTGCAGTCCACAGTCATTGTGCAGTTGAAGGCAGAATGAATTTATTATTGACTCCGAATGAAGCACAACTTCATGTCATACAATACATTGACTTTGTTTGTAATTGTGTAAAAAAATAAAGCATTGATTAGCAAGCAGGACCTGCAGGAACAGAGCACGGTGATGGATGGAGCTGAGAAGAGAGAAGAATAAAGAAAACAGATCAACTTCATTATCGGATATTAAAAATTCAATTTCAAAACAAGTTGCCACTCCTGCAGTTTTCTAGTGTGTAAAGATGATTTCACATGACCTATGCACAATATCACACTCAATACATGTGTGTCTCTGGGGGTGCATTGTGCCTTTGATGTATATAAATAATATACCATAACCAAATACTATTACGTACAGTGGAAATCAGGTTGCCAGGGCAGGTCAGTGTGCATGTTCCTCAGGGTCTCAGCAGTTACAGGTGAGGGAAAGGAAATAAAAGAGAAAAAGGTCAGTAACAACACTTTAAAGTAACAACACTTTGAATAATTATCTCTTCTAATAATTTTCTCTCAGTAATCACTCAACTACTGTCTTTCCAACAAACAGATTGACTCACCCTTACTGTCATCACAATGAAACACGTCCAGAAGAATGTCATGCAAAGCTATCAGTACTTGAGATTATATTGGCCCCAAAAAGAACCTTGAAAAGGGCATGTGTGTGTGTTTGGTAAGATGAAGTGTGTGTGTGTGTGTGTGTGTGTGTGTGTGTGTGTGTGTGTGTGTGTGTGTGTGGGAAGATGAAGTGTGTGTGTGTGTGTGTGTGTGTGTGTGTGTGTGTGATCTTGGTCAGGGAGTGTATTGTGTGTGTCAGGGTGTCTGGGAAAGTGTATGTGTGTGTGTGTTGATATCTTGGTCAGGGAGTGTAGTGTGTGTGTGTGTGTGTGTGTGTCAGGGTGTCTGGGAAAGTGTATGTAAGAAGGTTTATATATATAGGATTACTTTAAAACAGTCCCAAATAATACATGTTCACTTCAATACAGTTCAAGATAATACCTGTTTACTTTAATACAGTTTAGAACAATATCTGTTTGCTTTAGTTTACTTCATGTAATAAAATAATAATGTCATGGTAAGGCTACCATCACTAAAGTAATGTAATGCTAACTAACGTGCTCGCTACTCGTCGCTACTAGCTAGGTAGCTAGCTTGACTGTGTTCCATGCACAACATGTGTATTACCTGAGATGTCTGATCCGGCGACTCCTGGTCCTTTCATCAGACGGGAAGCGATAGAACGAGCAAGTGGTATGATCACTTATGTGATTACAACCTGGTACAAAGCACACAGGCATCTTGTACAAGTGAATTTATTTTTAGCAATCTCTTATTTATTGGAGGGAATAAATCAGTTATGAGATCTTCTTCTTCTTCGCTTTAATTACGAGTCGCAACCACTTGGAGCATTATCGCCTGTGACATCACTTACGCGAGCCAGAATGGGATTTGGGATTTGTAGTCTTTGTAGTCGCGTATTTTTCATAGTCTTATATTTCAACAGTTTTACGACAAAATGTGACTTTTTTGACATGGAACTTATTGTTTAAGATTGACAAACATCATATGTGTAGTTCGTGGCACAATTCAAACGGGATCAAAAGATACGTGTTCTCTCTCCATTGAATTCAATGTTAATTTTTCGCTTCCGGGGTCCCATGGGCCGGAAGTAGATGGGCGTGACTTCGCCTCTCTATTTGCGTACATGTAACAGCACCGTGCGCTCATGACAGCATGGTAATAGCTTGTTATTATGCAGTTAGCAGCTAGCGACTAGCTAGTAATTATGCTAATGTAATCATCAATCGTTATGTACTTCTATATGCTGTAACAGGATCTAGTGATATCCAACAGAGCTTCATTTAGCATGAAATAATTATTTCACTGTATATATATATATATAAGAAGCTACAGGAACGTTAATCTACGTCGGTAATATTAACTTTATTTAATACAACATTTACGGTACAAGATTTACATCATACAGCCCATGTAGTATAATATTTTACAAATGATGAATTACAGCAAACATGTGCAATATATCCATTATTACAGCTCCGTGGGCTGGCAGTAAGGCGATATGGGTCTGTTGTTATTGTGCATCCATGGGTAAAGAGAAACACATGTAGTGCTGAACACGTAACATGAACGTGCCGGGTAGCGCGGTCCCGTGGGTTAGATGCGCGTTCATAATGCCGAGGGAAATAACTCTCAGAATAACGTTATTAGCACATTATTACAACTTGAGGAACGAATGTTTTTAATAAGAGCTATACAAGTGTTCATACTGGGTTGTTTATTTAGTTTAAAAAAAATTATCCAACGAGTTACAGACCACTCTTTCCCCATGTAAGTCAATGGGAAAAAGTGTGTCCGGGCCTGGCAACCAAACGGATGTGCAGTACCGCCGTTTGGCCACCACGAATATTTCCATCTGTGTCCGGCGCACTTCCTGGCGGCTTGGCCGCACCGCGCACGCGAGTAAACGTGCATCGCTTTCTGGCTCCGTAATCACACCAATGCACGTGCAACTTAAGTATCAGGTTCCGACTGGTCACAACAATAATTAAATATCACAACAAATAATTAACATTTATCTATTTTGGGGTGCACATTTAGCTGTTTGCTGTACTTATTTCTTTATGTTAAAAACTGGTTGCCACTGATGGCAACCAAAGGCCAAGAAGTGGTTGACATTTTTTCTGAATGGTTGCCAATGGCAACCGGGCAACCGTTACTGTCGAGCCCTGTATAGTAATGATCAAATGTCGTTAAGTCTCACTCCACCACTCACTCACAAAGGAAGACGCAGGGCTGCCAACACTCACGCATTGAGCGTGAGAGTCACGCAATTAACCCATATCTCTCACGTCCAAAATAAATGTATATAAATATAAAAATAAAGTGAAGGAACAGCAAACCGAGCGGGCTACGAAATGAGACGGTCTTCTGGCTTAGTTCAGTAAAGTTGGAACGACATTGGGAGATTCTGATTTCACGGATCAATAACTCATGAACAAAACGTTATTCAGACACAAATGACGTCTCTTAAAGGTGGGGTAGGTAAGTTTCAGAAACCGGCTCGAGATACACTTTTTGTTATATTCCATGGAATGCTCTTAACATCACGATAGCAATGAATATCTTAAGTGCTTTGACAAAAAATCCATAAACAAATTTCATCTGTAGAAGCCGTAATACTGTAAAAAGTACAACCAATCCGTTTAGCCGGCCGGCTAACGGATGGCCTACCTGCCTGTCAGCCTTCCATCGGGGCACAAACTTATCTCGTGCCCTCATTGGTCATGTGCGCGTTCGTGTGTGTTGGAGGAGGGGCTCTATAAGGAAGTGGCAGATTTTCTCGGGTTGTGTATTTTCAAATTCTAGCAATCTCGAGCCGGTTTCTCAAATTTACCTACCCCACCTTTAAGTACTGTGGTAAGGTTGACAACGAACTACAATCGTCAATCGTCAAACCGTCTGCAAAGTGCAACCCAAAAAAGAGAATACAATAATATTCAATCACTATTATACAGCTTATTACTACCAAACTCACTACACACATCAATAGTTTCCTGTGTGTCATACTACAGCAGAGAGTTTGGAAGAATATGCTTTTGAATAATTTTGGGGAATATTTATAATGTAAAATCTTCAATAAATATGGCATCATCTTAAATAACTTTACTATTATACAGTATATTTCTACCAAACTCACTATTTGCATTGTTGTTAGCATCTGGTTAGCTTAACGGATATTAAAAGCTGTTTCTAAAACAAGGAAAAGGAGAGCTCTGTCCTGTCATACTGAGAGATAACTACAGCTCAGGGATGTAAGGGACTCTGTTTAGATAGTTAACTTTAGTCTAGTTATCTCAGTGGGTCTCAAATGTTTTGGTCACCATTTATGAGAATAAATGAAAAACAGTTATGAAATACTATATGACAGTAAAACAAGAATACAGTTTAAAAGGTGAGTGATTTGTAAAATATCCATAAAGAAAAAGAAAATCTGTTTGCCATAAATTCATTTTGCTCTCAAAGTGCACCAGGTTGATGCATTTAACTTCAATATTTAAAAAAAACTCTTCCCGGGGGAGCATGCACCCGGACCACCCTAGAGGAGGTGAGGACCCCCCCCCCCACTTATAAAATAGCACTTTACCTCTGCTTACACCGATATGCCATTTTATATGCTGTGAGCTGATTGTCGAGCCTTCATTGTCGCGGGTGCACTGTGAATGTGCGTGTTCCACTGTAGCGCCCGGTACATTAATGGGAAACCCTAGTTTGTACATGTTCAATACATTTGTAACACTGTACACATGAACGTTTCTTTTTTCGGTTCACCAAAACAAATCTCACTCCAAGGTGAACTCAAATGTTGGCAGCCCTGGAAGACATTACATCCGATTATGCTCAGACGGATACATCCTTAACTAATATTCATCTACCTAGAGATGCAATTATGTGTAGTGATGTTAATTGTAAGGATGCAAAGCATAGGAGTGATATCTGCTCCATGTACAATGATATAGTAAGTGCTCTGTATGAAGGCAGTAAGCCTTACTATAAACGTAACAATAAGGCACATAACATCAGGCCTGGCTAGAATAGGTACAGTGGGGCAAAAAAGTATTTAGTCAGCCACCAATTGTGCCTGTAATTTTCATCCTAGGTATACCTCAACTATGAGAGACAAAATGAGAAGAAAAAAAATCCAGAAAATCACATTGTCTGATTTTTAAAGAATCTATTTGCAAATTATGGTGGAAAATAAGTATTTGGTCAATAACAAAAGTTCATCTCAATACTTTGTTATATACCCTTTGTTGGCAATGACAGAGGTCAAACGTTTTCTGTAAGTCTTCACAAGGTTTTCACACACTGTTGCTGGTATTTTGGCCCATTCCTCCATGCAGATCTCCTCTAGAGCAGTGATGTTTTGGGGCTGTCGCTGGGCAACACGGACTTTCAACTCCCTCCAAAGATTTTCTATGGGGTTGGCATCTGGAGACTGGCTAGGCCACTCCAGGACCTTGAAATGCTTCTTACGAAGCCACTCCTTTGTTGCCCGGGCGGTGTGTTTGGGATCATTGTCATGCTGAAAGACCCAGCCACGTTTCATCTTCAATGCCCTTGCTGATGGAAGGAGGTTGTCACTCAAAATCTCACGATACATGGCCTCATTCATTCTTTCCTTTACACGGATCAGTCGTCCTGGTCCCTTTGCAGAAAAACAGCCCCAAAGCATGATGTTTCCACCCCCATGTTTCACAGTATGGTGTTCTTTGAATGCAACTCAGCATTCTTTCTCCTCCAAACACGTCTAGTTGAGTTTTTACCAAAAAGTTCTATTTTGGTTTCATCTGATCATATGACATTTTCCCAATCCTCTTCTGGATAATCTAAATGCTCTCTAGCAATCTTCAGACGGGCCTGGACATGTACTGGCTTAAGCAGGGGGACACGTCTGGCACAGCAGGATTTGAGTCCCTGGCGGCATAGTGTGTTACTGATGGTAGCCTTTGTTACTTTGGTCCCAGCTCTGTGCAGGTCATTGACTAGGTCCCCCCGTGTGGTTCTGGGATTTTTGCTCACCATTCTTGTGTTCATTTTGACCCCATGGGGTGAGATCTTGCGTGGAGCCCCAGATCGAGGGAGGTTATCAGTGGTCTTGTATGTCTTCCATTTTATAATAATTGCTCCCACAGTTGATTTCTTCACACCAAGCTGCTTACCTATTGCAGATTCAGTCTTCCCAGCCTGGTGCAGGTCTACAATTTTGTTTCTGGTGTCCTTTGACAGCTCTTTGGTCTTGGCCATAGTGGAGTTTGGAGTGTGACTGTTTGAGGTTGTGGACAGGTGTCTTTTATACTGATAACGAGTTCAAACAGGTGCCATTAATACAGTTAACAAGTGGAGGACAGAGGAGGCTCTTAAAGAAGAAGTTACAGGTCTGTGAGAGCCAGAAATCTTGTTTGTTTGTAGGTGACCAAATACTTATTTTACCGAGGAATTTACCAATTAACTCATTAAAAATCCTACAATGTGATTTCCTGGATTCTTTCCCCCCATTCTGTCTCTCATAGTTGAAGTGTACCTAGGATGAAAATTACAGGCATCCCTCATCTTTTTAAGTGGGAGAACTTGCACAATTGGTGGCTGACTAAATACTTTTTTGCCCCACTGCATGTAGCTGAGTATCATGCTGAAGCCTGTGAAGCCACTAAATCATGGGCTATGGCAGGCAGACCCAGACAAGGGTCTGTATTTGAGTACAAGAAGCTTACTAATGCAAGATACAAGTATGCTATTAGCTTCATCTGTAAAAATGAGCAAGCTATGAGGGCCGATTCCATGGCTAAGAAGCTGCTAAGTAACAATGTTATGGATTTTTGGAAATAAGTGAGGGTTATTAATAACTGCAAAATATCTCTACCATGCACTGTTGACGGAACATCCGGAACAGACAATATTGCAGAGTTATGGCGACAGCATTATAGAACCTTATTCAACTGTGTCCAAAGTGAACTGTATAGGGTAGATGATATTGATAGCAATGAGTCAATGGTGATAATGCCACATGAGGTATGCCAAGCTATAAACAAGCTGTCTGATAACAAAGCAAGTGGTGTAGATCATATTTCTGCTGAACATCTTAAATATGTCAGTCTGAAGATAGCTCCTCTCCTTTCTATTTGCTTTACTGCCTTTGTGAGTCATGGCTTGTTACCAGACTCAATGTTGTCTGTTCTGTTAGTGCCAGTTATTAAGGAAAAAACCAGTAAAGTGGGAAGCCTAGATAACTATAGGCCCATAGCATTAGCCAGCATACTGTCAAAAGTCCTAGAAAGAATTCTGCTGGACAGATTAGATGACTTTATTAACTCAACAGATAACCAGTTTGGCTTTGACATGGCACTGACTTGTGTATATACGCCTTAAAGGAAATTGTTAACAAATATAGAGGTAATAACTCATCAGTTCTTATGTGTTTAATTGATGCTTCTAAAGCCTTTGATCGTGTTAATCATAGGAAGTTATGTGTTAAACTGAGTCAAAGAGGGGTGCCCAAATACATTGTGAGAATTCTGGTCAACAGGTATGGCCACCAGACTATGCAAGTAAAATGGGGCAATAGGGTCTGAGCCCCATTTGGGGTTAGCAATGGTGTCAGACAAGGTGGAATTATGTCCCCAGTTCTTTTTAATCTTTATATTGATGATCTGTCCACGCGACTGAAAGCCTGTAATACTGGATGCATGATCGGTAGTACTCTAGTGAACCATATTATGTATGCAGATGATCTTGTAGTGCTGAGTCCATCTAGCGCTGGTCTTCAGCAGCTTCTTGCTGTTTGTTCTGTGTATGGTGTGGAACATGACATCAAATACAACGCCAGTACTGTCATGATCTTTAGAACCAAAGAGGATAAATGTCTAAAATGTCCTGATTTTAAATGGTCTGATATTAATCTTAGTGTCTGTAATACGTTAAAATATCTTGGACACTTTATTACAGAAGAAATTACAGATGATGAAGATATTTATAGGCAATACCGCATGATGTATGCACGAGCAAACATTCTCCTACGTAAGTTTGGTGCATGTACAGATGGAGTGAAGATGTCTCTGTTCAGAGCATATTGCACACCACTATACTGCACATTTGTGGTCAAACTACAGAAAAGCAAGTTTACGGAAACTTCAAGTAGCTTATAATGATGCCATGAGAATATTGCTGAAGAGACCTCGATGGTCTAGTGCAAGTGAAATGTGTGTGGCTGCAGGAGCCAATACTCTACAAGCTGTTTTAAGAAATCTTATGTATAAATGTATTTGCCGGCTTAATGACTCTGATAATGAAATCCTCTTGGCCTTATCGAACATAAGGTTTAGTACTACACGCTACCAATCGCAGCTGTGGAGACATTGGTATAGTTGTCTCTTTGTAGGACACTGATTTAAATTATTCTTAAACTATGAATTTTTTTATGCTGTGTATGTAATTTATTATATGTAATGTCTTGTCTTTTATCTGGACCCTGAGTCTGTAATAAAGTTTTCATTCATTCATTCATGGCAATTCCTTCAGTGTCACTAATCATACTGACTCATCAGTACAGTGACATTGGCCTTGTTAACCTGTATTACTATTCAAGTTTGCTGCATTTAGTCCTTTCTTGCTCTCCTTATCTATGTATTGTATCTTTTTATTTACATATTTTGAGTTGGGGCGTATGTTCTGTGTGTGTATTTGTGTCTATATCACAAGTAATAAACAAAGTGTCCGTCAAAAATATGTCTATATCGCTGGCAAAGCTTGAAGGAAGCACATGTGTGGTGTGTGTACCATACAATCAATAAATAGGGAAAGCTTGGTTGCTATAAACATACTAACAATACAGCATATATTTATTTCTACACCTGATTTAAGTATCAACACACCTATATCTTCCTTCACATGAACACAACACATACATGAACACGTACACACACGATGACATTGCATAAAATGTTGTCAAAATAGTTTGGCGTTGTTCACACAGATAATGATGTCATCTGTGGGGGATGTGATAGACAACAGGGTGTCGTCAAATTAGAAGACCGCCCTGACTGGACTGAAAACACAACCTCACACACACACACACACAACATGCACACACACACACACACACACACACACACACACACACACACACACACACACACACACACACACACACACACACACACCACACACACACACACACACACACACACACACACACCACACACACACCACACACACACACACACACACACACACACACACACACACACACACACACACACACACACACACACACACGCATGCCAAGTTCATTATGCCCAAAGAGGCTACTTAACCTGTGTTTCTGCATTATGTGCTTCATGAGATATATTGTCAGTAGGGAAGTGGGGCAGTAATACATGTCATCTGGGTGGGTCTGTGGTTTGTAACCTTTGATCCACATATAAGAGCTCTGTGTGTTTCCAGTGTAAATAAAACGGTGAAACAGAAAAAGTGCTTAACAAGGCCCATGTGTTTTCAAACACACCCACTGAAATGTGCTAATGAACTCACACTCACGTGTAGGACCGAAACAGAGCCTCACAAGAACATACAGACAGACAGGAGGAGAGTATGTTGTTTTAGAAAATGTACGGACATGGAGTGTAGATATGATCTCTGATTTGACACACACAGAGACAACTGCATATTCAGCCAAAGGGTATACAAGCATGCGTGAGGGACTGAGTGTGTATTATCATTTTGTGCTCCACATGTCTTAGAATTGCAAAAGCATGTTAAGGCAGACCTACAGTATCTGAGCACTTTTTCAGATCAGCTACACCTCTGTATTCCTTAATGTCCACTAAACTATAATCCATTATCAATGATCAATTAATAATAAATCACAGAGAGCCTACATCTAAATAAATAAATTCCTGCTTTATTCTTGAATGACCAGCACTGTGAATCCTAGCATTCATTTAAAGATTAAGAGACACTACTCTGTGTCTGAGAAAGAGAGACAAACACACAAAGAGATAGGCAAGACTTTTTAAATGTTGCACTTACCCAGTCCAGTCACAGTGATTCTGGCCTGGGCCTGGATCCTGCCGAAGTGGTTCTGAGCCTCACAGATATACACCGCCTCATCCTCCACCCACAGCTCTGAGAGAAAAAGGGATATTTAGGCGTAAACATAGAGCACTTATGTGTCTAATATGTATTCATATATACCACAGAGGAACTCACTGGTGATACGTAGGGCTCCCGTGCTCTGTGTGACCGTGCCATGTGTGCGGCGCCTGTTGAATATCGGAAGTCCATCCTCTCTCCTCCAGCTGACCTGTGGTTCGGGGTGACCTTGGGCGAGGCACAGCAGGGTCACATTGGAGCCGATGTCAGACCCCACATCTGACGGCTCTCGGGTGAACTCGGGTTGGGCTGGAACATTCAAGATGAAGATGGGAAAGGTCTAGGTTTAGGAGATTCCTTTATATCTGTATCGCATCCTACAGACAATCAAGCTGTCCATCATGTAAGCTTGGGATGTTCATGACTCATTTTAGGACCAGATGCTTCTAAGTGTTCAACATAAATTATACAGTAAATAGAGATTTTTTTCATTTCATTATCAAGTATTATTACATGGCTTAGTTGAATACTCGATTCTGATTGGTCAATTTGATCCTTTTAGAGGTTGATATGGCAGTAGAACAGACCACTGTTAAGCACTTTAATGACCATTGCTAAGGAAGATCAAGAGAGAGAAAGGAAAAGAGGTTAAAAGACAGAGCGCTAGACGTCAGATAAATCAACAGAAGCCGACAGACAGGAAGTAACCACTTACAGGAACACGGTATGGGCTCTGTCATGTTTAAGGACTTGTTATTGGAAAATAAACTGTGAACAGACTTGGGCAGCCGCAGAAAACATAAATCAGAGCTGCCTTCATTGTAAATGCAGTTGTTGTTGTTGTTGTTGTTGTTGTTGTTGTTGTTGTTGTTGTCGGAGTTCCAGCCGTTGGTGCGCCATGGAACCGACTTTTTTTGCGGAAGCAATGTGACAATTTTTAAGTCAATAAAATCATTTAAATTAATATTGGGAGTCAAGTTGTCAATTTGTTTACCATGTGGCCGTGTAATAAGCGGGATAAAGTGCAGCGAGGTTGGCATTATTGGAAAAATAACAACAGGGTGATCACGGAACATTTAGGGGTTCAATATGTGACATCTGGGTATGCAATTCACAACTGTGGTAAGGCAACACAAGTAGTAATCTACCCATTTATTAAGATCTTGTTCTTGGTTCATAGTACTGAATAGTGCGTTTACAAGGTTAACTAAACTTGTTCTCACCTCCAACATCGAGAGAGATCTTTGCTGACGAGGTGCCGGCAGCATTAACAGCTGCACAGGTGTAATCTCCTGCATCCACATCCTGCGTCTCCTTGATGGTCAGAGTACCTCCTAATGCGTCCACTTCCAAGAAGGATGATGAATGCAGCTGGACATCACCTAGAATTAAGAACAAAATCCATCAGAAGAGGGTGGTTAGCTAGTTTTTTATATGGATTGTGTAAGCAAATAGGGAGGGAAAATCTAAACTTCTCAAAACTCCTGTGCAATAAATGTGTATGTGATTTGAATGGGGTTATATTTTAACTCCACGCTGCAAACTGAATTCACAAAATGATTACGCGGCTTTTGCATATGCCAATGATGCACAATTCACAGTGCTTTCAGTCTCTGCAAGTCATTCTTCATGAATTCTTCTAAGCGTTAATTACTTTTAACAAGCATATATTGTTTTGTTGTACTTCATTTATTTTCAACGGTTACCTTTGTACCACAAGATGTCAGGCTGTGGGATTCCAGAAGAAGAGCAGGCCATCACTGTGGTTTCTCCAATGCCAATGAGAATATCGCTCAAAGCCACTGTCACCACCGGAGATTCTAGAAGAATTGTTGAACAATAGACCGAGCATCAGTATGATATAGAAAGGAAAATGAGATGCAGTGCATACTGTAAGGAGGTGCTTATTGCAGATTAGGTTCAGTTACATTACATTACATGTCACTTGTTAGACGCTGTTATCTAAAGCGACTTACATACACAGTACACAGTACTGTGGACAATCCCCACAGGAGCAATTTGGGGTGAAGTGTCTTGCCCAGGGACACAACGTCATGCTGACTGCAGTGGGACTCGAACTTGCTATCCCCTGATTCAAAGTTCAGCGCATTAAATTCAGCGCACTACACCACTGAGCCACAGCACTATCCCACTGAGCCACAGCCTCCCATTTCAAACATTGAGGCTTTGTTAATTGGTTATCCCAATTTGGGATAAATAAAGTATATATCTATTTATATATCCATCTAACCCTAAGAATTGACTGTAGATATGAATGATTGTCTGTAAGTATGTGCTACCAATGACTCTCCAAAGACAATATGGTTATGCTAATTATTCAATCTGAATTTTTCTTCTATTAAACCGTAAAATGTCCCTGCTGTGTGACTGATGAACTGTTAAGTACTTTTATCTTAATAATTGTATGCATGTGCTCTGTGGCACTCACCAATATAAGTAAGGATGGAGGTCACTGTGTCAGTCCCAGCCTGGTTGCTGGCCAGGCAGCCGTACACTCCTCCATCCTTTTTCTCCATGTTTCTTATAACCAGAGTGCCATCAGGAGTCATCCTGTGTCTGAACACAAACAAGATTCACAATTTATTATTTTTATTTTATTATTATTTCAAAAATGGAAGAGAGAAGAAGTAGCAAAAACAAAAATCTGCTTATGTAAAGTATGAAAGGAGGACTTCACCTGCTGGTGGCCATGATGAACATGTCGTTGTGGGTCCACACGAGACGGGGGGGAGGGTATCCGCTGGCCGAGCATCTGATCCTTTTTTCCTCTCCTGCTGTAAAGCTTTGATTCCAAGGCTCTGCCGAAACCCTGGGCACCTCTAGAGAAAAGAGAAGGAATTCAATAATATTTCTAATAAGTAAATCAATATCCTCTCAAATTAAGTCAATAAATAAATTACATTATTCCGTAATGACATAAAGGGATTTATTTGTAGGTATTTATTTATTTTCCTATAGAAAAACACAACAGCGTCTTTGTGATGGCTGAGGGTAAGTACTGAGTAATTACAGGATCAAAAGGGTGACGCACATACAGCAGGTGTGAACAAATATATAGACTTTTGCACTTATGCTTCAACTTCAAACATCGGTGATGAAGTTTTGAGAGAAATACAGTGCATTTACCAGATGCTGATAATAAATCTACATGGAACATTCATGATATATTACTACTTTGACCTGAAACAAACCATATTGATCTTAATCTCAGCGGCCTGGGCCTCAGGCCTGTGCTGATCTGTACTGTACAACCCAGAAAGTACAGTCGTCAGAACAACTATACGAGCCCAGCCGGGCTCACCTGTTTCATCCTATTCGAATGTAACCCTGCCCTTAGGGGAGTTAGCGACACCCCTGAGTTAAGTGTAAGGGACTGAGAGGCAGAGTAGTGGGAGACACCTACATTCCCAATAGGTGGCTCCACCCGCTGCCAATTAACAGTATTGGGAGCAGGTGGGGAGACCGCACACCTGGTGCTAATCACTCCCTCAAGGGAGACAAAAGCACCTAGAGTTGCTCAGTTGCGTGTGGCACATGGAGGGAGCAGGAGACTCCCAGACTGAGGAAACAGTTGTAAGCTGGCAAGTCGGTTAGCGGCCCGGCTACGTTAGCCTTTCTATCGTAAAACGTATTTTTTAGTTGAACAGCAATAAAGCCTCTTTTTTGATTTGAACACTGCCTCTGTCGTGACTGCTTCACTACCACTTTTCCCTTTATCTGCCCCGGCCTGTTACACTGGTGGAGAATGCGGGCCTAAGGACTCTAGTGGTGGTGTTGCAGTTAGTGTATTTCGGTTTCAAGATGGAGGATGTACTAAGGGAGTTGGTGCGTATTTCTACTGAGCAGCAGACTCTGCAACGGCAGATGATACAGGAGCAGCAGAAACAGAATGCGCTTCTCCATGTGGAGGTCCAAAAATGCCTAACAGCAGCCTCTCCTAGCCAGAGGGAAGCAACCGTACAGCCTAACCCAGGTCGATTCATCCCCAAAATGACGGAGAGTGATGAGATAGAGGCCTACTTAACAGCCTTTGAGCGCACTGCTGAAAGAGAGGGCTGGCCAAGGGATTCCTGGGCTGATCTGGTTGGACCATTCCTCCTGGGCCCGGCACAGCAAGCTTACTTCGACTTCCCTCCTGACCAAGCAAAGGTCTACGTCGTCTTGAAGAGGGAAATCCTGGCGAGGTATGGCTACAGCTTAGCAGCTAGAGCCCAGCGGTTCCATGACTGGAAATACAAGCCAGAGTTGTCAGCCAGGGCCCAGATGTATGACCTAGGCCGGGTAACCAGAGCCTGGCTGACCCCGAAAAGTTGAGTGTTTTAGAGAGGATAATGATGGACAAATATATTCGGTCTCTGCCCTATGAGACCAAGAAAATGTCAAGCCAGCAGAATCCAACCAGTCTGGATGAGTTGGTTGACGTAGTGGAGAGCCACATGGTCACAGCGGACCTGCTTAAGTCCACACGACCAGACACCGAGTGGGGCCGGAAAGCCAGTGGGGAAGCATCACGGACTAGACGGGCACGAGAACCACGATGGGAACCCGAAGAGGTAAGGCGACGACAGTCCTACCTGCCAGAGGGCCAACCGCGTTGCTACCAGTGTGGGGAGATAGGCCACATTGCCGGGATTGCCCAGGAAAGGATGAGCTAATGCCGACCACCCACTCATCTGGTGCAAGGCTTTGCCACCTTCTTAACTCTTCCTGGGTACAGGAAAGCTCCCTGGCTCAAATGATACCAGTCAAGGTAAATGGAAAAGATGCAGAGGCGCTAGTGGACTCAGGAAGTGTGGTGTCCCTCATTCAACCCCACCTCCTCGACCATTTGCCATCTGAAGAGACTGTGGCCGTCTCCTGTGTCCATGGGGACACTAAATTATACCCCACTTGCCTCATCCACCTTACCACAGTTAAAGGCAGCTGTGAGCTGAAAGTGGGGGTGGTTCCTTCCCTACCAGTCCCAGTCTTGGTGGGGCGAGACTGCCCACTATACAAGCGCCTGCGGCACCAGAAGGAGGGGAGGCCCAAAAATCCCAGGCGTGCCAAAGGAAAGCGAGAGAAAGGACAAATTGCCACCCCGGGTACGTCTCCTCAGCAGTTCCCCAAAGTTGTGTGTGCTGTACCGGAGGAGCAGAGAGGCAACCAATCTTCCAGTGCAGACGAGGCAAATGATAACCCTTTTGTTGCTTTCCCTGGAGACCTAAGCACAGGGGATGAGGAGGGTGAAGTCGCATTGATTCTAAGTTTGAAGGGCCAGTTCGGGACCGCCCAGATGGAAGACCCCAATCTGCTGCATGCACGCAGCAATGTTACGGAAATAGAGGGAAAACCTGTTCCAGGAGTAGGTGAGCTTACATGTCCTCATTTCCTCATCAAAAATAATCTGTTATACTATGCCAAAGAGGTTGAAGGTCAGCGAAGAGACTTGTTGGTTGTCCCAAAACAATATGTGTCCACACTGTGTTGCATCTGGCTCACAGCCATGTCCTAGGGGCCCACCTAGGGGTTGAGAAGACAAGGCAGCGGATTGGGAGCCGGTTCTACTGGCCAGGGGTGGTAAGAGCTATAGAGGATTATTGTCGCACCTGTGTTGAATGTCAAAAGATGAGTCCCAAGCCACACTTTAAAAATCCCCTAATACCTCTACCGATAATCGATGTACCGTTTTCTCGCATTGCCATGGACTTAGTGGGACCGCTGGTGAAGTCTGCCAGGGGACATCAGTATATTCTTGTGATCCTTGACTATGCAACCAGGTACCCGGAGGCCATTCCCTTGAGGAACATGACAACGAGAGTGATTGCACGGGAGCTGCTTCACCTATTCAGACGAGTTGGGATTCCAAAAGAGATACTAACAGACCAAGGCACTCCCTTCATGTCCAAGATAATGAAGGATCTCTGCAGACTATTCAAGGTAAAGCAGCTTCGTACATCTGTCTACCATCCTCAGACAGACGGATTGGTAGAACGCTTTAACACGACATTGAAATCCATGTTAAAGAAGGTTGTTGACAAGGATGGTCGTAACTGGGACCAGCTTCTGCCCTATGTCCTGTTTTCAATCAGGGAAGTTCCACAGGCTTCAACCGGTTTCTCCCCCTTCGAGCTGCTGTACGGCCGACAGCCCAGAGGACTTCTCAACATCGCGAAGGAAGCCTGGGAGGAGCAGCCAAGTCCCCATCGGAGCCTGATTGAGCATGTAGAGACGATGCAGACGCATATGAAAGATGTTTGGCCATGGTCAGAGAGCACATGGCTCAAGCCCAAGAAGCCCAGAGGAAAGTGTATAATGCGGCTTTCACACCAGCGCTTTTCAGTTTCTAGCTCCGAGCGGGAGCTTTTCTGGTTCAGCTCCGGTTTCCCTTTTCAGCTCCCGCTCTGTGCACACCGCCCACTGGCGCCCCAGAGCTGCCCTTGCTGCGTCATGACGTCACCGTTTACATCGCTGATTTGCCATCCAACGGCAGCCATTACGGCAGCTCACAACAACAACAACAACTGCGTCGGGTCGATGATCGTGTTGCTTTTAATCACACGAAGCCAGAATAAATTGAATAACGACTTCTCCAACCTTATACTTTTCTCCAGAGTGCCGTGGTTCATTGTTTATTAATGTGTTTCTGCAGCATTTACCGACCGCTGCAGTGCTGCTCTTCCACGGAGTTTATTCTCCCGTTAGCTCCCGGTTAGCTCACACTGCAGCGGCCGCTCTAAAGTATTCACTGTCCGACTCACACAAGCAGCTGATGCATATCCCCAGTTCCCCTTAGTGAATGTGTGTCAGTCTGAATTGACGCTGTTTGGTATCACAACGCTGTTATGAAAGTTTCTCTGGTATAAAACGGGTGATGTTAGCATAGCAACCGAAGCTAAACTGACTACCTCCGATAGCTGCAATAATACAAAACAACACGTCTGCCTCTCTCCACAATGATCGATAACTGTGAACGGATGGTCAAAGTAAGGCACAAATAAACAGAATCACACGAAGCCTGATTAGTGTTGCCTGACTTTATAAAGTGTGTTTATAGGCACTACTGCTTGTAGGCAGGCATGACAGTCGACCCATGGGAGGTGGGTTTAGTTTCCTGCACGCCTCGACGTAAGAGAGACGTAAGCGACGTCACCTCTTAGCTCCAAAGCTCTTGCCTCTGGACCGACAATTTTTTGGAGCTGGAAATGAAGCGGATTCCGGAGCTAAGAGCCGGCGCAGCTCCAGTGTGAACTGGAAAACCCGGCGCTTTTCAGGCTCTAGCTCCGAGCCGGAGCTGAAAAGGCGCTGGTGTGAAAGGGGCATAACAGAGGTGCCCAACCTCGTGAGTTCCTGCCCGGGGATAAAATGCTTCTCCTGGTCCCCACCACAGAACACAGATTCCTGGCATCGTGGCAAGGTCCCTATGAAGAGGTAGAGAAGGTGGGACCAGTCAACTACAAGGTACGTCAACCTGGCCGTCGCAAACCATCCCAAATATACCATGTTAACCTGTTAAAGAAATGGTACGCCCGAGAAGCACTGCTGTGTTGTGGTTCCCCGGTTGTGTCCCCCTCTTCTCCCGACCAGGAGGTGGCCGAAGTGGAATACGGTCCAGGGTTGTCCAAAGCTCAGTTACAACAAACCAAGGAACTGGTTCAGCAGACTTTGGACGTGTTCTCACTACGACCTGGACGCACAACGATGGTGGAACATCAAATCCACACAGAGCCTGGCCAAAAGGTAAAGATGCGGCCCTACCGGGTGCCGGAGGCAAGACGGGCGGCCATTGAGCAAGAAGCGCAGAAAATGCTGGCTATGGGGGTGATTGAAGAATCTCACAGTGAATGGACCAGCCCTGTCATTCTGGTTCCTAAGCCCGACAAAACCAACAGGTTCTGTAATGATTTCAGAAAATTGAATGAAATCTCCAAGTTTGATGCGTATCCTATGCCCAGGATAGATGAGCTGATTGATCGGCTTGGGGAAGCCAGATATATCAGCACTCTGGACTTGACGAAAGGGTATTGGCAGGTCCCACTTGAAGCAGCCTCAAGAGAGAAGACGGCCTTCGCCACCCCCACAGGGCTGTACCAATATACTGTGCTTCCCTTCGGGCTTCATGGAGCACCAGCCACGTTCCAGAGACTGATGGACAAGGTTCTGAGGCCACATCGTGAGTATGCAGCTGCCTATTTGGATGACGTTGTGATCCACAGTGACTCATGGGATAGCCATCTCATAAGGCTTGCAGCAGTGCTGGAATCTCTCCGAAGGGCGGGCTTGACAGCCAATCCAAGAAAATGCAAGCTTGGACTGGAGGAAGCCGAGTATTGGGCGGGGCAACGTTAGACCACAAGAAAGGAAGGTTCAGGCGATCCAGGACTGGCCACGGCCGTCAACAAAGAAACAGGTGAAAACCTTCTTGGGTCTGACTTCCTACTATTGCCGTTTCATCCCAAACTTCTCCACAATAGCCTCTCCCCTTACAGACCTGACCAGAGACTCACAGCCGCTAATGGTCAAGTGGACAGGAGAGGCTGAACACGCCTTTGAGGGACTTAAGAGGGCTCTCTGCGCACGGCCGGTGTTGGTGACCCCAGACTTCAGCCGGGGGATGATTGTGCAGACCGATGCGTCAGAGGTGGGCATAGGAGCAGTACTATCCCAGGAGGTTCACAGTGAGGAACATACCGTCATGTACATCAGCCGGAAGCTGAACACAAGGGAACAAGGGTATGCTACTGTGGAGAAAGAAGGCCTAGCAATAAAATGGGCGCTTGAGCGCCTCCGGTATTACCTCTTGGGACGACACTTCACTCTGGTAACTGATCATGCCCCACTGATCTGGATGGCAAATAAAAAAGACACAAATGCTAAAGTAGGAAGGTGGTTTGTCTCACTACAAGAGTTTAACTTCTCTATCATCCACAGAGCCGGAGCTAAGCATGGGAATGCTCTGTCCCGTAGAGATGCCCTGTGGACCATGGTCACCTCTCCTCGGCCAGAACTGAAGGGGGGGGTGTGTAAGGGACTGAGAGGCAGAGTAGTGGGAGACACCTACATTCCCAATAGGTGGCTCCACCTGCTGCCAATTAACAGTATTGGGAGCAGGTGGGGAGACCTCACACCTGGTGCTAATCACTCCCTCAAGGGAGACAAAAGCACCTAGAGTTGCTCAGTTGCGTGCGGCACATGGAGGGAGCAGGAGACTCCCAGACTGAGGAAACAGTTGTAAACTGGCAAGTCGGTTAGCGGCCCGGCTACGTTAGCCTTTCTATTGTAAAAGGTATTTTTTAGTTGAACAGCAATAAAGCCTCTTTTTTTTAACACTGCCTCTGTCGTGACTGCTTCACTACCACATTTCCCTTTATCTGCCCCGGCCTGTTACATAAGGAACAAGGAGGTTCCTGAGAAGACACATTGTTTTTTTCGGACTCAGCAGCATTAATGTGTGAGTAAGAAGCCTGTCTTTAGCGCTCCTTCATTACCTGCTCAATCTTTCCCCCTTTCTTCCTCCCTCACTCATCAGCACTCACTACCACTCAAAATGCATCCTCCTCCTATCTCAACTTATTCTCTTCTCTGACTCTTTCTTCTAGTCAACTGTGGGCATTCACAAGAGCACTTTCAGGTTGTTTTCTAAAAATCTCCCTTTAAACAAAAAAATGGAAAACAGCGACAAAATTGAATTTCTCCCTATTTCTGTAGCATGTGGCCATGCACTCAGTTCCACTGTGTTCTGTCCAAGTGTTGTAAGATGTCAGCAGACTTTACTCACTTCAAAGTGAGGCTAATAACTAGGATGGGACTGACCAGGGGGTAATTAGGAAAACCCAAGGGCCTGCTGACAGCTGTTTTACACCGAGAAAGAGATAAGGCCAAATAATAATAATAATTAAGAAACAGTAAGACATTGGTATGAGAAAAGAATAGCAAAGAAACATGTGACAGGATAATGTGAGAAATGACAAACAGCGAGGTGATATAAAAAGACAAAAATATCCTGTGAAGTATAAAGGGTCAGCTGTGCAACTGATCATGCAGTGAGACAAGCACAATTATAGAGTTCCCCTCACAACCTGTCTGTAGTTCTGGTAATAAACCTAAAACGTTTCAATATGTGTCACCGAGGTTTAAGTCAGGTGGAACTTTTTAAGTAGTCCCATTTAGGTCAAGACAAAAGGTCAGCTTAAAGTGACGTGAAGGAATTGTCTTTTCCTTAGAGCATTAAAACCTGGCAAAGCACATTGAAGGAGGCATTTAAGCGTTAGCGCAGCTTTTGAGACAGGCATAAATCGTGTTCACACGTCCCAGAAAACATTAAGGTGAATTATAGGCAGCAATGGAGGGAAGAGGGGCGGGGGCACTTGGGAGACGATCGTGTATTTGGGAAGGGGGTTGTGTTTGCCAAGAATCCTGTTCCCCCACGGTGTAAATCACACCGAAAAAAAAGTCTCACAAACACATGTAAGCACACATTCACCCCAGTTACACAATTGAACTGTAACCTTGTAGCCCCAGGAAGCCAATGTGGGCCACTACGTACTTGAAGAGCAACCATTTGTTTCTTACCACACATTTCGGATCTTACACCTCAGAATTGTATTAAAAACATGCAGATAAAAACACCCACTCCTCACCTTGCACTGTGAGGTAGATCCGCTCTGCCATCACCCCTCCTTCGTTTATAGCGATGCACTCATACCACCCCGAGCGCTCTGGGGTCACAGGGGTCACCTGTAGCGAGAGGTTGGACAGGACGATGACCTGTGGGTCCAGCCGGGCGTCGTGACCCCCCCTCAGCCAGGTGAGGTTGAAGCTGACGGTGCTGACGACGTGGCAGGTGAGGACAGCGCGGGAGCCGGGGGCCACGGTCACGTTACCCCCCACTGTGATGGCTGGAGGCGGCTCTGCAGGATCAGGGCATAATGGTGTTAGCAGATGCCAGGAACTTTACATCATAAAAAAACAGGAAGTCAGAGCAAGTGGTTATTTTCCTTCTGACATTACACATATGTAGAGGCATGCAATATTATCCAGTCATTGGAAGGAATGTTGCAGAACATAGTGATTTTTTAAAGTCACAAGTTATTCGATATTCTGCATTACAAACCTTTACTAGAGGCACAATTTCTCTGGCTATGGTCTATCGGTTTGGGTCATTCTTTATTAAATATGTCTTTTGCAAGTTGAAAAACGTACTAAACAAAATCTCTGGAGTACCGCTTGAACAAAAAAGGAACTACGACGTTTTTGTTCTATTTGTAGAGACTACATATTAAGCTTGTTTGGGACCCACCTCTTTAATCTACATGAGCAGTTTATCTTAACCATATTTCATCACCAAAATCATCACATTGATGTCTCTCAAATGATGCTGAGTGTGTTTTGGTGTAAGTGCAAGAAACGTTTTATCATCATTATTCATCTTCTTCATATCTAGTTTTTTGTTCTTTTCCTCTATCTCCATTTCATTTGTCGCCATGTCAAAAACACTCCCCATTGTATCTTTAATAACGTTTTCAGGGCTGAGCCAGGAAGAGGTAGCAGAGTCTTTAGCTCTGATACAGGGAGGATGCTGGGGATTTCAGCACAGCCCCTTGGGATTATGTGTGTGTGTCTGTGTGTATGTTTTGTATGTTTAAATGTGGAGGCCTGTGATTCTGTTGGGAACATCTCTGGCCCAGTAACAACGGTTGTGGCTGAGTAGGATTAATTTCACCTAATTTGATGGACGTCATCAGCGGTACATTTGGACCAACTAAGTACCCTCTCCCCCTTTGGACTGCGAACAGGGTGGGTAAATTGCAGTATAATGAGTTACGCTCATATATTACACAAACCATTCCTGGCTTAGTCTCTTCTCCTTCTGTTTCCAAAGCGTCTTTCAACTACCTCTCACTCTTTTTCTCTGCACTCCACCTTCTTCCTTTCTCCTTGGCATTCATCATATTGATGGAGCTCCAGTGAATTTCACAAAGCAGGAGGTTTTTTGGAAATAAACATTTGGAAAAAAAGGCTTTTACTGACTGCATTGGGACCCGAGGTGTCAGCTCTGAGGCCTCATAATGCTAAAGGATCAGATTGAAAAATAAACGCACAACAGAGAATTTTGGAAAAGGGAAAAATGTGTATTTGTTCAAGGGTATAAATCATCTTATGATCCCTCTAGTTATGTCTGCACTCAAAGCTTGTCATGACACAAATAATGTATTACCTTGATTATGAATGTTTCTGTGAGATCGTAAATTGTAATGCATTTATTACAGCGGTGACATCAGAGAACTTGTGTTTAAAATAAGCTGTTGTATTAAAACGGTGCACCCAAGTCACGGTTTTGGCAGCTAAACTATCATTACACTGTGTTCTTCTTGGCGCCTGGAACTTATTTCTAACTTGTTTTAATATATTCTCCTCTTACATCATATTTACAGTCCATTGCTTTTCAAATCAGGCACACAAACCATATCATAAACTCCATGACATGATCGCTGTGAAGCATGTATTACAACATCATGTATGGGTCAAATTTTCCTTAAAGCTACATTAATTCTGCCAGAATGTAGGTTCTCTGCGTGGGATCCACAGCACGAGACAGTGAACCCTATGAAATACAACCCACATCATCTGGTGCTTAGATTCCAACCATATGTCCATAAGTAGTGTAAGTGTATGAGTTGTACAAGTGAGCATGTGAGTAAACCTATTGAGCATGAACTTCATCTTATTGCATCGGTTCACTCAAGACATTTCGTGTTTTTATACGGTAAGTGTTATCTCTAAACATTATACAGTTCAATAAAGATACGTTGAAGGCCAAGGGAAATCACAAAATTGTCAATGTGTTTTTTTAAAAGTACTGGCAGGCTGCCAGACTGCCATGTTGCACCGTGGGGAACGAGGGAAATAGAAAACGAACTTGCAGCCTACATGTCATGTGCAAAGAGCATGTTGTTAGTGGTATTTAAGAGTAAGTAATAAAGCAATTCGGTTGACTAATGTTTAAGCGAGCAGATATGTATGCTGTATCATACAAAAAAGAGCAATTTAATTTCAGTTGGACTTTAAATTGCTCCCTGCCCTGCGAGTAGATTCATCGCACACCAATTTTTGACAGTCTAATACTTGCCAGCCCTAAGCATTCCTGTCTAAGAGTCCCGCCTCATTACACACAGTGATGGATGGTGGCTCACCAAACACTGTTGATAATCATAAACTACAGTATTACAGTCCATTTACAAAAGTCAACACTGCTGTCTATGTAGCATGACTTTCTGCTATGTTGTAACAGTGTCGTAATACCTCATTTGTCTTATTATTCGGCAAATGTATTATGCTTCAGTTGATTTTGTGTTAATAAGATGGGTACTAATCTCACTGTCAATAATACACCCTGTTGCCAAATGAATCTTGGTATGTGTGCTCACCTGATACATCCAAGAAGGTGTGAGCTCTTCCTGTCCCGGCACTGTTGATCGCTATACACTCGTAAAAGCCCTCATCCTTGAGAGTTACCTGGGCTATTTCCCATGATGCATTGTGAGAATCACTAGAATCAAAAGAAAGAACAATTTCTTTTCACTTTTCTCGAGAATAATGCTGAAACCATTTGATCTGCTTCTCACTCAACTGGTGAAAATCCATTCAGATGTTATCATACAGTAGTGCACAGATTGAAACACAATATGCAAGTTTGAACCTCCATCAGAGTCTGGGGGAGGGAAGTATCACCGTTTGGATCCATTCTGTAAGTCTTTACGTCTGCTGAAGACAAACTTGAAGCTATAAATATATTTGTATCATATGTGGAAACATTATTATTGTCCAAACACGGCCGATTTTTTTCTCCAGAGCTAGTAGGGTAGTATAATGGCAAACCATAAAAGTGCTGAACAAACAGTTCTGACTAAGCAGATGTTATTGACTTTAACAGATGAATCCCACGGCACGTTCATAAAATGTGACTTTAAAAAAGTTTGAAATGGAACATGGATAAAATAACAGTTACTTAGTTTTGGAAGAGGTTTGCATTTTACAGCATGCCTTTGTCTCTCTCGATATTTCACTTTTGGGACTTTGGGAGGAAATGAAAAGATCTCCCTCAGCTGGATTTTAAGATAGAGGGACTGACAGACTGCAAACTAGTTTGTGGCAAATGTGTGATTTGTGACATTGGGTTATATAAATTAAATCGGCTTAACATAACATGAATTTAATTTAAAAGACAGTCATACACACATATTCCTCCCCAGCCGTGCTCACCTGAAGAGCTGATCCTCCCCGAGTCTCCTCCCATCCCGGCTGAAGCGCAGAGTGAAGGGGATCAGGCTGTCTACCTGGCAGTGGACTCCCCCTCTCTGGAGGTAGTAACCACGACTGATGGCTGGCATCAGCACCTTGGGAGCCTCTAAAAGAGAGAGAAAGACAAACAAAGGTAATCATCCAATAACAAATAACAAAGCAATCCCCCAGATCTTCATCTAAAAGTGGATGCCAACCTGCATCACTCACCAGGTATCATGCTGGAGAAGGAAACACTGGAGACTCTCTGGAACAGGAAACCATCGTGGTCATATCCTGTCACCCGCAGGAAGAAGGCCTGGTTGGGTGGGATGAACTCGGTGATGTTCCAGAGGCCGGATGGTTTGCGGTCAGGGTAATAGCGGATTGGCAACGTTTTGATCACTTCACCCTTGATTGACAGGAGCTCTAGCCTGTCGGCCCGAGCAGGAGGTAAGAGCCCGGTGGTGTTCAGCAGGATGTAAGTAGGAATTCCTGGAAAGAGGTTCAAACATATACTGTACACTTTAATGTCCCAAAGCTAAAGGTGTAAGTGAACACAACAGGTGAGGCCTTTTTTTCTTTTTACAATTTGGTAAGGTTGACCTCACTGACCTTGAACTGGCCTAATGGAGGTCTTTTTGAAGTCCAGGGTGGGCTTTCTGGAAAATCCGGATCGAAAGTCAATGGGGCTGAGACCTGAGATGCGGACCGAGTGTCTTCCTTCACTAGAGGTCTGTATCAAAGAAAAAAGGGGAAATATAGCTTTACAGATACTTTATACATTCAAGACTCAGACTAGAATGTCTTAAAAAGTAATGGTTATTACATCTGTGTTTATGGCTTTATTTAAAGATGTTCAAGGTTTGACAAAAACAACCACTTTATATGGCAGCATCTTCAGAAGTAATAGTTATTTGGTACAAATTGGTTTATTAAAAACCCAGGCCGTTACTTGATACTGTTTTATATAACTCAGGGAGACAAAAGGAAGAAGGGTTGTTGCATCAAAGGCAGCACTGAGTGGTCCAAATGACAGACACAACACTGGGCCTTGTGTAACAGCCTTTTGTGTGCCAACCATTCCAGCATGTATAGACAAGCCATTATAAGTAAGTCAAGTCTGAGTGTCGACGCTTAACATCATAGCTTATAAAACCTTCACAATTCAGAGATGACCCACTCATTCTGACATTCATGCTTTAATTAAATAAAGACAACTATAATCAAAGAATTCCTCATGTGTTCTTCATCGTGTGGAGGTCTTTTGAAGCTTTGCAGAAATAGAGACAGAGTAATTACAATGAAATATAGGTTGGTGAGAGGGGGGAACTCCTCGTCTTAGGTAAAATACCTTGGAGGTTTCACAGACTCATAATGCAGAATGAGGCACGCAAATCTACACTGTCATTTGCAATTGCCTGACATGAAAGAGAATGTGTACATTTAAAATGACTGAGTTCTACCAGACATAAACTTAAATTCCCTGCCAAAAGAACACCAGCAGCAGGATAAAGCAGTGAATTAAGGCAGACACATAACACAGCTAGAGGTGACATTTCTCAAACAATGAGGTAATACCGGGACAAAAGGGTTACGCCACAGCCTTTAATGCTAATGCCGGCCATTATGAAAAACAATACATGTCCTGGTCATTAAACCTGCCCTAATGGTTGCCATGGAATTATCCTGGGTCATTAGTTGGTTGTAAATGAGGCCGTAATTAGGGGAGAGGTCTTTTAAAGGTCACAAAAGACAAGAACAGTCCCTGTCATTAAAGCTACTCATTTCCCAATTTCACACCCACACAGACAGATTGACTAGCGGCCGGTCTGAGATAAACCCTCACTCACCAGAATCAGCTCACGTGTAGCTGAGGGGAGTTAAGTGGGACGGGTTTTAACGCCTGATACTTACTGATGGGATTCTTTAGGACACATGCAAAGAGAAACACTATTTTAAAATAAGGGTTTGATTTTCTTGAAAGCTGAAAGAGACTCAGTATTATTATGAGTCATAACGTGACATCAACTTTCAAATTGAACACAGGATTTACCCATCGCTTAGATTAGTTAACGGTAATATTAAATCCCATTTTATTAATTAACTTCATGTAGGGCTTTGAATTGCCTTTTTATCCAAATACATCTTAAGGGTTTTAATGATTTTTTTTTAATGTAAATGTTTTAAAACAAAGTTGTATCCTATCAATCTATTAAGAAAGCCCAGTTGTTAACCATAATCTGTAAAATATAGCATATAAGCAAATATAAGCATCAAGCAGCATAAAGGAATATGATGAGTTAAGTTGAAGATGTTGTGTTAAGTCTGAATACATTGTTTAATATTTGTTTTTATACTCTCTTTAAGTCATTTAAAATGTGCGTTCTGCTTCTTTACCCCACATATTTAGATAATTTGATATGTTGTTTTGTCTTCAGCAGGATACCTGGCTGCTGTCTATTTACTGGACAAAATACAAATAAAAAGTTTATGGAATAGAAAAAGCAGACACAAAGAACAAGGGAATGGCAGATCTTCCTTTGAACTGTTTTTAAAATTACAGCCTTCCTAAACTATCATCATGGGCTATAAAACTCAGTATGGAGCTTAATTTCACAATGATGAGGTCACAGGAGGACTCATATACTGAAACACAAATACTCACAAACACACGCACATCGTATGCACACACAAAACAAACGCACACGCACAACACGTTTTCACATTTTTAACTGACAGAAGATCTGTTCACACCTGTGATAATTTCCTCTTAGTGCAAAAAGAACATTATATTATGTCTTCTGTTTTGATTTCCAATACAGAATTGGCACGTTGATTTCATATGAGTAGTATACTGTATACTGTATTTAGCACAAAGCAGCAATGTAAGGTGTACACATATGGGCCAAAGTGTAGGAGGGTGATACAGGGGTAAGCCACTTTCTACAGTCCAACATAACATCCAATTAAGGGCAGATTAAAATGGATCAAATTCCTTTTCACATACTATCTGTGGCCCGGGTCCTACACTGGGGTGTCATGGGCCATTACACAGTGGACAGTGAAATCTCCCTGAAGTATTTATCCACATTTCTTTCCTGGGAAACACAGCAATAGATTAGAGGGAGATTTTGTAATCTGCAAACCAGATAGAGAAGTTTGTGGGACTGAGGCTAAAACAAGTCCAAGAGGAGAAACAGGAAAAACAAGATGTTTTGGGACTGAAGAGAGAGAGAGAACAGAGGACCCTACTGTGCTCCTCTGGAGGAGATAATTAGAGGAGTGCATGTGTTTGGAGATGCACGAGGAAAGAGAACAGTGACAGAAAGAGATTTAAGAAGAGACAGGGAGCAGAACCACAGGAGAAAAGAAAGCAGAATACAATCTCTCCACATCATATCTGTCTGATATCCTTCAGCACTTCTGCTACCACCTTGTTACAGCACACCATATCAATCAGCTGAAGTCTGAAAGCAAAGACCTTAACGAAAGACTTCTGATAATAATCTGATTTTAACAGCCCTCAATGTTTAACTGAGAAATGTTCTCAGCTCAATGAGCTCCTGCCAGTTGTTCTGTGTGTGAATAGAGAAAGGGCTCTGTGCACCGGTGTTTAGTGACAGACTGCAGCATGAGGCTAACCTGAGGGTTAAGTGCAGACACAGCTGGAAAGGGCTATTCTCATTATAAACAGTAAATCATCCAAAGTCCAAAAGCAAAAATGTATTACACATAGAATGTACATTCCACACCCATGTTAGCTAATTGAAATACCTTTACTTCAAGACAATTGGCGGATTTGCCTTAATACCATTACTGAGGGCATTAAAAGGGAATTAAAAGGGATAGAAAGAAGAAGAGGCACAACAAGAGGTAGACACTATCGTCTAGTCAGGAAAGTTTCATGCTGTACAAGATTAAAAAGAGTGTGTAGTGGGTGTAAACGTGCCAGAACAAATCATGGGAAATCCAATCCTTAAGGCATCCTCATCTCCTGCACTTTCCTTTGGGAGGAAACACTGAGATGACACAATTCTTCGTCTAATCTCTTTCCCTTTAAATCACACACATAACACAGCTATGCAGAGATGAGGGACATTTCCAAGAAAGAGTCTACAGAGAATACAGGGGCCACTGGGGCCCATTCCACAAATCACTTAGGAAAAAATGCTTGTCATTTTCCAACATCTGGCATTGACAGCCTGTGCAGTCAACAGTGTGACCATTTTGCGTTACCTTGACAGCAGGGTGCCAACAGTTTCAACAAAACGACAGCAAAGGGTGCCCCAAACCAAATGTAGCTGCACGTGTTGACAGCAGTGGCTCTGAACATACTTTTTCTTCATTTACCTGAGGACTGTCTCAGAGCTCAAATGACCATGTTATTGTTTGCTCAGAGATGCTTTCATCGGACATCATGTATGTGAAGTTGATTACATATCACTGTATCCTAACATGCTGAAACGCTACTGCAGTAATTCAATTTAAGAACCATCCTCAAGCGCACAGCTCCCTCCTGGGGTGTCAGTTGTGATCTTATCTCAAGATTATACTACTGAACTATTTGCAGTAAGTCTTTTGAAATGACAGCTCAGCTCAGGGAATTGTGAGGTAAAGCCTATAATTTAACACACATTCCCTGAAAAAAGGAATTGTTTACCTTGATAGACCACATCCCAGGCATTGGGTCCTTGATGTTGACAACTTTGGCGGAGTTGGGAATGTGCAGGAGCTCAGTCAGGCTGTCACTCTTCCCCACCAGCTTCCCTGGAGGCCAAACATTAAAACTGAGACATATATTCACCTTTACTGCAGCCTTGAGTGATCCAAATCATTAACACTCCTAGCATGGTTTTAAGTTATCTTAAATATTGAACGTTGGTTGTCAACATATAGAATCAACCCAGTCCTATAATAAAGATTTTTATTATTTTTTGCACTCACTTTAACTTTACCTCTCTACTGTATTTCAGCTTCTAGAAGTTCCTTTCTTCTTCACTTCCTAAATGGTAACATTCCTCTTATTCTTTAAACTCTTACTGTATGATTATCTACAGTCTAAAAAAAGCTTCTATTTGATTTAGAGAGACTAACACCAATACATTAAGTTTACACTAGGATTTGATATAGTTTGTCTGCTTTCAAAATCCACAGAATATCTATACTGGAATTACCTGCATTATCCACTTGTGAATCAATATCTAAACAACATTATCAACGGGGGAATAGTCCGCTAACTGTTTTTTGTTTGTGGTAAACTGTTTATTTTTGTTACATTTTATAGTGATTTTTTGTATAAAAGTGCTTGTAAATAAATGTTGTGGTCTTTCCTTTTTAAATGTCGTCACGCTTTTGGTTAATTTGTATATACCCCACATTTCAAACCTAGAGTTGCTTCTGCTGCTTGTCATTCTCTTTCATTTTAAAATGATTCCCTTTAGCAAAGAAAGATACTCGTTTCAAAAGATAGTTCCTCATTGAGTGTTATTACAATGTGGAAGAGAGCCATGGATTCCAGCTTTGGGACCTTTGATTCATGTCTTAACATTCCCTCTATTTCAATTATTTCTACCAAGGGCCAAATGCCCCAAAATAATAAAAAATAAATGAATAAAAGGTGTTCAGACGGGTGGAGATCTGTTATCTGTTATGATGACCATAACATATGATTCATGATATGTTTTTTTCACTTCTGTTTTTTCATTTTCTTTGTCTTCCTTCTACAGCATAATTTCTAAAACATACACCAATCTCAACAAGGAATACTGGCAATTGGGCTTATGTATGGTAGAACATATCATACCCTGGGGGTTCTTTATCTCAATGGTAGGTGCTAGGCCACTGAGGGCCACAGTAACTTCCTTCAGGCTGGGGTCAAAGGGTATCTGCCAAGTGTTGCTGGCCCCACTAATGTGATCAGTAGACAGCAGGTGGACCTTAGATGACTGCACCGCCTCCTCCACCCATTTCAGAACCTACAGCAAGGGAAATGTGAAAATTCAGTTTTAAGGAGGGAAATGAGCACATCTCTATTATTGTATAGAGGCCATATACACAATGCTAAACAAATGAAAATAACATGTAAATAAGTATTTTTTATCATTTTTATACAATAAATCTGCCAACTGAAAGATACGCACATGCACACACACACACACACACACACACACACACACACACACACACACACACACACACACACACACACACACACACACACACACACACCCACCCACCCACACACACACACACACACACACACACACACACACACACACACACACACACACACACACACACACACACACACACACACACACACACACACACACACACACACACACACACACACACACACACACACACACACACACACACACACACAGAGAAACACACACCCCCTCAGCTGCACAAGGTCATACCCTCAACATGTGCAAAGCTTTTTTCAAGAAGTTTCTAACATTCCCCCATGTCCTGCCCCCCTGTTTCCCCCCTGTCCCTATGGAGAACTGAACAGCTACTGTGTGAGACCCTGACCTAGACGCTATTGAACCCAAAATATGTAAAACAGGTTTTTCTTATGTGATGGTAATATTACGTGATGGTAATATGATACAGCAAAAGTCTTTGGGCAAAGCTTGGTGCACAGGGAAACATAGTTAAATTGACTCAAATGTCATACATTTAGAGAAAAACACTGCAAACAAAAAAGCTATTGTCACTCTTTTTAGTATTAAAAAGAGTGACTATAGCTTTTTTTGTTTGCAATGTTTTTCTTTAATGTTTATAAAAACAACAAAATTAAGAAATGAAAGTAAAGCACATGAGTCTCATGCAGATTTAGATGTTATCTTTAACAGCAAAACTTTTTAAACTTTAGATGTTGCCCAGTTTTATACTGCTGGTTTACACTTCTTGGAAACGTTAGAAAGAGCCACGGAATGCATTAATCAATCAAATGTAGTCCTGCACATTTGATCTGGATTCCAGACATGCTCAGCTAACCTTCTACTGCAATCTCATTCACACAGCTTAGAGGTAGAAACCAGGCCAAGCTGAAATTATTTGAATAAGGTGACCAAAGCATGTCTATTACAAGAACATTTCCATTCAGTGATGCCGTTACCTCATTGACTTGCTTCTTGTCTAGATGGAAGACCTGCCCAGAGCTGGTGGAGGCGATCTCCTCGTAAGCCTTGTAGCCGATATGAGTCCTGTCATCACAGTCCCCGGTCAGCACAAACACCACCTATACACACATGTATGTAAAACTATTATAGCTATTTGTCTCTAAATCTGTAAAACACTGTAGATTGCAATGCTATCAAACCTGTGATTGCTTCTGCTGGATGAGCTGCAGGACTTCATGGGTCAGCTTGTAATCTTTGGAACGGGCGTCCGTGAAGACATAAATAAATGATCCTGGCAAGGAGATCTCCAAAGCAATTTTAATGGCGCCAATGCTCATCTCTGGACAATCCCCACCTCCCTGAGAAAGACAAATATATCATCAGAAAATGGCGTGCATACAGTATATCCATGTTTGATTGATTTATTAGCCTCCAACACAGTCTTTTGAATTCTACTGTAAATATGTCAGTTATAGTATAGTATGCAGTATAAGGTAATACATGGCCACTTTATTAATTATACTTGAACAATGATCATTTCTACAAAAACAGAAAATGGCAGTTGAATTGTATTGGATTACATTATACAGATCTACCTAATAAAGTTGCTATCAAGTATATGTAATATGATGCATTGTTAAATTACATGGATACTTTCAAAATTAAAACTATAAGTAAAACTACTATTTTGCAAACTTGCAAAACTCGGTAATGATCTGTTCACATTATTTGTCCAGATTAAAATTGTAAATACAAAAAAAAGGTTTGAATGAATCCTAGGTAATGTATTAGCATCCTTTCATCAGCAATACACAACATAAATACCCAACATGTAATGCCTCAATGAACTTTGTAGCATTTAAAGATATGCCTAGACAATTGCTCCAACAAAATAACAGCCACAGCCAATACAGTCTAGGAAACAGTGTGATTGTATGTATAATTATGATTAAGTATTCAATCTGTATTTCTTATACGCTCTGTGAAGTTGTTGGGGTATAAGACAAATAGTGTCTGCAAGGGGTTCAATAACCAGCTAGGACGCATAACCCCAAGAGTAACATCTGGAATGGACTGACCCATCAATTTAGGACATAAAGGGTCGGTGTGGAGTGTTAGGTGAAGAGACAGGAATCCTCTGTCTCTGCTGGACCCTAACATCTCGCCTCTAGACAGTTCCCCACTACCCCCCACACTATGCCTGATAACCTCTCTGTGCACTTTTGTTCTTTTGGCTTAAAAATACAGTATGAAATGCTTCTTAAAATCTTCACAGATTAAAGTAATGTCACAAGAATTTCCATTGCAAGACAAATGCAATCCATCTATATTTTCCATGCACTCTGTCTAAAACTTATTCAGGGGTTGTCCAGGTGAAAAGGTGATAGGATGAAAAACAGACCCAGGAATGAAGCAGCTAGTGAGAGGAAGCTGGATCTCTTCCAACCTACACACAACACGCTCGCACACAAGATTAACTGGAGCACATGCCAAGGATGCACAGGATTGCCAAAATCTTTTTCTTCAAAGGACATTCTTATCTCTGTCCGTGTCCGTCCATCTCTCTGACAGACTTAGGCATGAAAAGTACCAGCTTTGCATTTGTTCTGCTTTGCTACACAAAAGTGTTTCGGCACAACTTCCTTTCTTTCTCAGAGTGATTACACAAACATTGGAACTCTGTTTAGCTGTCTGGCCATTGTATGTTTTTGTTTATACATGTGTTTGTAATGGTGCAGGAAGGCAAATTAATTTGCAACATAAGGGCAACATATGACCATATGAATTGAAAGGTTCCCATAAATAAAATGCATTAATATTATTATTATTATTATTATTATTATAGCCAAGTGTGATAGTCGAACCCCTACACTATATGAATGAGGAAAACTGGGAACATTCATCCCAAGTATATTGTAAAAATAAAGAGAAAAAACATTGCTTGAAAAAACGTTATTCAATGTCCTGTACACTAACCAATCAGGTGGTCTTAATCAGCTAACCCATGTTTCACCCATATATCTTGCATGGTCAAGGCCAGATGATTTAATGCTACAGCGATAGCATCCAGGCTAATGCTGCTGTTTCCTTCTCTTGATGAATGTGATCTCAGAACCCACCTGAACGTACAGCTCTCTCAGCTCATCCTGGAACTTCTTGGGGTCTGTTGTGATTGTAACGGGTCCAATCTCTGCAAAAGAAACAACAGAAAGAAGCTCTGTGATTAATAGGGCCACAGGCTGAACTCTGCATCAGATGAATAACTCAAAGCATTTTTGTTTCCTAAATCCTTGTCCTTAGCCAAATATTGCTTTTGGCAGTTGTCAACCGATATCCAGATTCAAATGTCACAGTATGAAATGCAGTGAGGAAAGATTTCAGGAAAGGAAATACATTTAAACTAACAGAGAAAGGAGGGAAGGAAATGTGAGAAAGGTGCTTATAGAGAGATACATTAAACATACAAAAATAAATGACATGGAAAGTTTGAATTTACTCTTAACATGTTTATCAAGACAGATTCCGATTCAAAGATTCAATGTTTTTAATGTCATATACAGTACACTGCTACAGTGTAGTTGAAATGAAAAACTTGGGTCCCAGGTTCCTCAAGCAATGCAATATAAATATATAAAAGACATAAAACACATTTTAAAAAACAATAACAAATTGTGCAAGCTTAGGTGTTTAGCAGTCTTATTGCCTGTGGAATGAAACTGTCACTGAGTCTGGTGGTTTTAGTTCTGATGCGGCGGTACCGCCTGCCAGACGGCAGCAGACAGAATAGTTTGTTGCTGGGGTGATGGGGGTCTTTGATAATCATGTGGGCCTTCTTCCTGAGCTGCTGGGTGCAGAGGTCCTCCATGGATGGCAGCTACGTCCTGGTGATGTGCTGTGCAGTTTTCACCACCCTCTGTAGAGTCTTACCATTGAGGGTCTTAACATACCAGGCCGTGATGCAGAAGGTCAGGATCCTCTCTATGGTGCTCCTGCAGAAGGTCAGGATCCTCTCTATGGTGCTCCTGCAGAAGGTCAGGATCCTCTCTATGGTGCTCCTGTAGAAGGTCAGGATCCTCTCTATGGTGCTCCTGTAGAAGGTCAGGGTCCTCTCTATGGTGCTCCTGTAGAAGGTCAGGGTCCTCTCTATGGTGCTCCTGTAGAAGGTCAGGATCCTCTCTATGGTGCTCCTGTAGAAGGTCAGGATCCTCTCTATGGAGCACCTGTAGAAGGTCAGGATCCTCTCTATGGTGCTCCTGTAGAAGGTCAGGATCCTCTCTATGGTGCTCCTGTAGAAGGTCAGGATCCTCTCTATGGTGCTCCTGCAGAAGGTCAGGATCCTCTCTATGGTGCTCCTGTAGAAGGTCAGGATCCTCTCTATGGTGCTCCTGTAGAAGGTCAGGATCCTCTCTATGGTGCTCCTGTAGAAGGTCAGGATCCTCTCTATGGTGCTCCTGTAGAAGGTCAGGATCCTCTCTATGGTGCTCCTGCAGAAGGTCAGGATCCTCTCTATGGTGCTCCTGTAGAAGGTCAGGATCCTCTCTATGGTGCTCCTGTAGAAGGTCAGGATCCTCTCTATGGAGCACCTGTAGAAGGTCAGGATCCTCTCTATGGTGCTCCTGTAGAAGGTCAGGATCCTCTCTATGGTGCTCCTGTAGAAGGTCAGGATCCTCTCTATGGTGCTCCTGTAGAAGGTCAGGAGGATACTCTCTATGGTGCACCCGTAGAAGTTGCAGAGTATCCTGGAGTCCATGTTGAACCTCTTCAGCCTGCGGAGGAAGAAGAGCCGCTGTCGAGCTGTTTGGGTGATGGTGTTTGTGTGATGAGTCCATGTCAGGTCCTCAGTGATGTGGACACCTAGGAACCTGAAGCTGCTGACTCTCTCCACAATGAAAATGTGAAGGTCTTTACTGACTTTAAAAAAGACTTCCAATTATTTCACTAATGCACCAATGCTGATATCATCTCCATGTCATAAACCAACATTTAGTCTAGATAGTAAGAAGATAAAGGAGACAAAAGTGCTGATTGATTAATCACACAACTATCATGTTACTGGCGTTTCTTTGGTTGCAGACAAAATACTTGTTTTATTCATGTATTGTTTTGTTGTCATTTCAAAGAATGCTTTGAATTTTGCCAAAGTGGGGCCATCTTTGACTTTACCATAAAGGGAGAGCCCCCACCTCTATATAGGGACAACATGGCCTCTCACAGTGTTTCTCAACTTACTTTGTTCTATCCCTTAATGAGCTGCTAAGCCCCTTCTTGAGTGAAACTGTGTGACTTCAGCCACTGCAGCTGTGCTGTGGAATGAGCCTGATGAGGGGCTGCACCAAGCACACACACACACACGTAGGCACACACACATACAGACATACAAGCACACACACACAAACACACACACTGCAGTTTTGCACATGCAAGCAGATTGGGCAACAAGGTTTCCCTTGTTGAAGAGAGGGCAATCACAGAGGACCCCTTACTTTTGGAAAAAGGATATTGAAGTTGAACTGTTTTACAACAGCCTTAAATGTTGCCTAGAGGCCAGGAGCCAAATTAAGAAGAGTGCCAAAACTCTTTTAACATACTCAATGCTGAGAGCTTTTTATTTTCCTTCTGTCTCCAGTGATTTTTTTAAAGGAAAAGATTTAAGGCTGTTGAGTTTCACATCATTTTACACCACATGCAATGATGAATCAAAAGCCTTTTCTATTTCTTTTTTAAATGAGCATCACTTTACATTTCTTCTTGAAATGCACTCCACAGGCACCTTCAATTTCTATAATAACATACACAAAGAGGCAAGATCATTTTTCCAAATGACCCATTTTTTGGCATCCTTGTGAATCCTCAAGGTGGAGTGAAGGAACATTTGCTGCGATCAGAGGCACTTTTTAAACTAACATGGCAATGTGTCTGGCCGCTGTGAACGGAACATGGATCTCCTGCCAAACTTTTGTGAAATGGAAAATCTGACATCTCTTTCCTTATGGGAGAAGTTCCCATGGCTGTTGTAAGTATTCTTTAGACCGTTTTGGCAACGGTGATCCTAACCACAGCCACCTTCTTTACACCAGCACTATGGAAAACCAAAGCTAATACTCATGAACTCTAAACAGTATCAGACATCACAACCCCCAACAAGAAAAGCCAGGGGTTAAGTGCCTTGCCCAAGCTTTGTGTAAGTCAAGGGAACTCTTTACAGTATTTTTCCAAACACTATCAGAACCCTTTTTAGGCAAATCGAAAAATTCATTTTGAAAAACTCCCTTTTCATACCACCTGAATATTCTAAATGAAACATGTTTGAGGACAAATGATGCTGACTCCTCCTATATGGCTACAGATATAATGGAAATCTTAATACAGTCTACTGGCTGCCACACAGGAAATAGTTGTAATGCTTTCTCTGTGATGACAAAGAACACACAAGTGGCATGAACATGGCCAACTGAATGAACTCAGTGAGAAAGAATGCTCTAGTCTAAAGTCTGACAAGTGGGAACAACAAAAGAGAGAAACAGACCTACACCTCATCCGTTTCTTCAATCTGTAGTGTTCTTGACACAAACGGACTTGAAATAAATAATCAAAACAAATACCTCCACTTTGATATTCCTCCAGCATTCATCCGTAATGTGGCTGTAAAAGGACGCATCTGCATATCACGTGCAAGCTTAAACAGAGACAGAAAGTCTAATGGGAAGGAACATACTGGGCATCTGTCCAATGGCTAACTCCCTCTTACCTCCACTGACATTGGGCTTAAATTAATTTGCCTGGGAATCAATCCGGCATTCGTAACGGAGTGAGTTTCTCTTTCCTTAGATCATCAGCAGCAAGGAATCTCAAGGCCAATGCAATGAAAGGTCACAGCCGTTAAGGTCTTCCAACAAAATACATTTTGGGTTTCGGCATCCATTCATAAGACAGGAGAGCTTTGCAAGCAAACATGACAAACATGACAATTGAAAATACATTGTACTGACATTTCTTCAAAGTTGTGACAATGATATGAGGAGGCACTTTGGGAAAGTTATGCTCTTTATATGCCCTGTGCCTCCAAGACCTTCTGCCAAAGTGGGGAGTTTTTTTTAGCAGTGGCAGAAATTACTGTAATTTTTTCATTCCTGAAAGCAAAGAGCAGGATTACCCGGGTTTATAAGAGCCATATTACAAAGCTCGAGAAAAACAGCACTGAAAACAACAGCTACCAAATGTACCATTCAATTCACTGGTCACTTCACTCATTCAGTTCATCAATTCCAGCAGCAAAACAGCCTCAATGGAGGTGATCTTTTTCCCATTTATAGGGGCCGGTTCACTCATGATTCAATATTTGAATTAACTAAACATACCCAATGTGACAATTATTCCAACTGATTCAATAACACACTGTATGTATGTTATTTACCAAAAAATGGTCAGGTAAGGAAAGCTCTTCAGCTCCCCCCATCCAAAAAATCCCAACAGGTTACACAACATGTAGCTGTTTCAGCACTTAACAGCAACAGATGCTGTAAACATACAGTGCTTTCTGTCATTCTGCTGACTCAGGGTCAAATCTGCCAGAAAGAGAATGGCTGTAATTCTGTCCGTCAGCTTTGAGGCATAATTCACTTAATCAGCCCAACTGAGAAAACACATGTGAAACAGCACATAGGGCTATTAGTTTGGCACAGTAAAGAAAATGTCCAGCACCAAACATGCTGCATGAAAAGGAGCCAACATGTTTTTAGACACATGTGAGGTAAGGCATGCAAGTCAAGGTGCAGCCCTGTTTTGCAGCCCCTCATCAGGCTTGTACGATGTGAGGGTCTAAGGACAGAGGGTGTCGAATTGTCATACTGATATTCTGTACAAACTGTGAAGACCACTGAGACAAATGTAACATTTGTGATATTGGGCTATATAAATAAACATTGATTGATTGATTGATTGATTGATTGATTGATTGATTGATTGATTGATTGATTGATTTGTATTGTGTAACCACAATGTAAAATTCAATGAGGTACACAGGTTTTTAAAATCCTCTGACTTCTGTGTCAGAGGATTTTAAAAACCTGTGTACCTCATTGAATTTTACCCAGATTATAGACAGTCCTACTCGCCCAAATATTAAGTCCCCAAATAAATCCTCCTTAATTGATCTAATTTTAACAAATGTTCCACATAAATACTCATCTGTGGGAGTATTTGCTAATGATGTGAGTGACCACTGTGTTGTGGCCACAATTAGGGACACTAAGGTCCAAAAGGTTAAACCTCGTATCATCACAAAGAGAGACAAAAAACACTTTGTGGAGCAGGGTTTTTTACATGATCTGTTTGATTTTGATTGGGGTAGAATCAATTTGTGTGCTGATGTAGAAACTGCATGGTCTTATTTTTATCTTGGTTTTATGAAAATTATAGATAGACGTGCACCTCTGCGTAAATTTAGAGTGAAGGGACGAAACAATCCCTGGTTTTCTGCTGAGCTGTCCAGTCTCCTTCATGAGAGAAATAATGCTTGGGCGAAGGCTAGGAAATCAGGCTCAGAGGTAGAATGGCTACGTTTTAGGCAGCTAAGAAATAGCTTCACATCTCAAATAAAAAGTGCTAAATCAAAGTACTATTTGTCGGTTACCACAGAAAACCTGAATAATCCTAGGACATTTTGGAAAGCCATAAAATCGATTTCCACTGGTGATATCCCAAATGAGCTACCTCCGTGCCTCACCACAGCATCTGGCATTATATCAGACAGGGCTACTATGCTAAATTGCTTTAATGAGCATTTTGTGTCTTGTGGCTCTCTGTTTGGCTGTGTGGCTCCTGTGAACGCTCCAATCCTTGACTCTGAACAATGTGGCCTGGAAAACCCTTTCAGTTTTACTCCTTTAACTATTGGTATTGTTCATGAAGCATTATCCAAGTTAGATCCTAGGAAACCGGCTGGCCCGGACAATGTAGAACCTTTCTTTTTAAAGATAGCTGCAGATTTTATTGCTCCACCTCTTACTTCTCTTTTTAACCTCTCCCTCAGCACGAACACAATTCCAAAAGTATGGAAGTCTGCTTATGTCTTGCCTTTACTGAAAGGAGGGGAGGCAACTATTTTAAATAACTATAGGCCAATCTCTAAATTGTCAGTTCTGGCTAAGGTGCTTGAACGCTTAGTGAGTGAACAAGTAAAGGAGTTTTTATGTATAAATGATATCCTGTCTAAACATCAGTCAGGATTCAGAAAGCAACACAGCACCATCACTGCGACAATGAAAGTGGTAAATGACATTACTACTATTTTAGATAATAAGCAGAGTTGTGCAGCTCTGTTTATTGACCTTTCCAAAGCATTTGACACCGTTGATCATCGCATTTTAAAGCAGAGGCTACTCAGTATTGGCATATCCAGCAATGCAGTGGGGTGGTTTGTGAACTACCTCTCTGAAAGGTCCCAATGTGTTCATTTTGATGGACTGTCTTCTGAGTGGTTAAACATTTCTAATGGTGTACCACAAGGTTCTGTTTTAGGACCACTTTTATTCTCCATATATATTAACAGTGTAGGTGATAATGTGGATGAAGCTACTTTACATTTTTATGCGGATGATACTGTGATGTATTGTGCAGGTCCCTCCATTAAGGAGGCTGTTGTTAAATTACAGGCTGTTTTTAACACTATTCAGACTCAGCTCTCTGAATTAAAGCTTCTTTTAAATGTGGATAAAACCAAGGTAATGCTCTTTTCAAAAGCTAAAAAGACACCAGAGCCTGTTTTAGATATTGTAACTACGCAAGGAACAAAACTTGAAGTTGTTGCCTGTTACAAATACCTTGGTATCTGGCTTGATGATTGTCTCTCTTTTAAACTTCATGTCAATAACCTGCTTAAAAAACTGAGGGTTAGGCTAGGGTTCTTTTTCAGAAACAAGTCCTGTTTCTCGCTTGAGGCCAGGAAAAGGCTAGTCACTGTGACCTTTTTACCTGTGCTGGACTATGGTGATTTGTTGTATATGAATGCACCTGCCAATTACCTGAGCAAATTGGATGCTGCGTATCACAGTGCTCTGAGATTTGTCACAAATTGTAAAGCGCTTACACATCACTGTACACTGTATACCAAGGCAGGTCTACCATCACTCTCTGTACGGAGGCTCAGTCACTGGTACACTTTTATCTATAAAGCTTTGTTGGGTAAACTCCCGTATTATATCTGCTCTCTGATAACACAGAGAGTTGCAAGCAGCTATTGTCTGAGGTCACATGATGTAGTCTTGTTAGATGTGCCAAGAGCAAGGACTGTCTTAGGTAAGACAGCTTTTATGTGCGCAGCTCCACTTGCTTGGAACAATCTTCAGCAAGAATTGAAACTGAGCAATCTCATTTCTCTGCATGTTTTTAAAGCTAGGCTAAATGAAATGCTTGCTGATACAATGGGCACTTGTAAATGTCTATAACTATGTATCCTGTAAATATAATGTATAATGTCCTTTATTGTTTTATGTTTCATGTGGAACCTATATGCTGCAGGTCTCCCTTGAAAAAGAGATCTATGATCTCAATGGGACCAATCTGGTTAAATAAAGGTTTGAAATGAAATGAAATTGATTGATTGATTGATTGAAGTCCATTTACAGCATTATCAGAAATGAACACACTCACAAACAAATGTTTTGTGGACAAAAGGTCAACAATGTTATGCTATTAAATTACCTCATTATGAGCAGCTATCACTCTTAATAGAGTGCACACATATGTAATGTTTCTCTTGGGAATAGACAACAAAACTAAATAGGTCTCCGGACACTGTATGCAAACATGGGCAGCACTTAATTAACATTCTTTCTTTCATAATTGCTAATCCTCCATTTATTCATAATGGTAACTATTAACTTTATTAACTATTAACTATTTTATTCATTTTTGATTGCCTTTTTGACAGATACCCTTAATTATATTTGCTGAAATTGGCCTGCTTTACTTAGACACAGTGGAGAAACCGGCCTTTAAACATTTTCCCAAGTAAGACATTTCTGCCTTGTGAAAAATAACACGTTTTTTTGTTACCAAGCTCATGTGTTGTCTACTTAAAGTGGGAAAGCACAGTTGGGCTGAAGTGGTTATTATTCCTCTCACAAAATAATAATCTCTGATTGGATTGAATCTCTGATAATGTATTGTGTTTACAGTGACCCAGCCATGTGCTCACTGCTACAAACAGTACAACAAGATGTCCTTTCGTCACACTGAGCCCAACTCATACACATGTTACTATTATAAAGGTTTGAGATAATTTATCTAATAATGTATTAAACATTTAGAAAATTGTGTGGACAGCGTACAGTTTACAAATGTCCATTTCCTGTCAGCCGTCTGTCGGGTATATTGTCTGCAATGCATCACAGACTGCCAATATTCCTGGAGATTGGATTGCAAATCAGCCAGCAGGCCACAAAACCCATGCTCAGTCTTGCCTCTGTATTTTCTCTCTCCCAATTTTCTTTTGGTCCCTTAATACTGTGCCTTACTACAGTATGTGTCCCCCTCTTTTCCTACTTGCCCTTGCTCTTTTAAACAGCATATTTTAACCTGCCTGACTTCAACAGCTGCTATCTAATGATGGAGGTTTAGCGAGCACGGAGCAACCACCACAAACTGAACTTGTGTTAGTACCGACAGAGAGACAGAGAGCAGGACCACCAGGCAGCAAAACTCTGCGAGCTGGGGCGCTGCCTCTTGTTTCACTTTATTTTACACAATTGGATGTGTCTCGGGTATATGCGCCCCACACCCACAGACCTCTAATAATGGCACTCACAATTTCAAATAATCCCACAAAGCCTTTCACACATAAACATAAAGTGAAACCCTATTGATGCACAAACCACACACAGGCATGTAATCCCTCCCAGATGCATGTCCTGATGGATAGCGTGATCCGAAGACAGCTCCAAACTAATCCATCTGGCTTGATAACTGCATTGTGCCAGAGACAGGACAAAGAAGAGGATGCAACCCAATAAACGTTTTAATTACGTGTGTCATATGTGTGGTTCTGAGGTAAAGCCAGTCATGGAACCAGGAAACATGGGGAACTTGCCGCAACTAGAAGACTCCCCATCTGTGTTTGTATATGTTTAAGTGTGTTTACACTTCAATCTGTGGGTGGTTCAAAAGTAATAATAAATACAATTCTGAAAAAACAAATACATCTGTATGATGTGTACCATTGATGTACACTTTACATATGAATTGGTTTATCAACATTTATATTGCAGTTAGAGCTTCTGCTTGGATTCAGTTTGACAATGTAATAAAGGTTAATCATTACAACATTAACAAACGGTTAAAGACTGTTAACAAAGCTTTCATTTAGAGCAACCAATTTGTCACCAAAAGAAACCACCTCAAATTTGACCAATTAGATATATTTGTAGCCATCAGCTCGTTCCTGGGCAGTTTGTCCTTAGTTTTGTCTATGCCTCATGAAATTACATAATTATTATCCTGTCCCCTCTCACCTTGTTTATATATGTATGGGGTATTTTGCTGTAAAAGAAAAGTTTGAAATTCCCAATCAAATAGTTTTTTGGACAATTTCTATTCTCACACACATCCATGTATTATTACCGGCTTTAACACAGCATCCCCTGCTTTCCTGTACGCCTTTTAATTTCTAAAAATGTCTTTCTGATGTCAATCATGATTTGTTCAGGATGTCCCACGTCACGCTTTTGAAAATTCTCTGACCAAACTATGATCTGCAGTTTTTTGGAACCGATGTGGTATCATGACTGAATATGTCATTATGCAGAAAAGATTGCAAGGGCCTCTCAGATACATTTGTTATATGGGGCTGTAAAGGCAAATGGCTTTGGCAGAGATCATACTTTTGTGCTTCTCCACAGTATTCCTAGAATACCAAATGGCAGAAAGAGTATAATTTTCGAAAAAGCCTGTCGGACCTTGTGTCACGATCTGTCTGTATTGTATTTTGTCTTGTCTTTTTCTGTCTTTTGTGTCTTGTTTGTGTGATTAGTCTTGTGTGTATTTAAGTTCTGGTTTTTCTGTCTGTCTTTATCGGTTCTTCTTGTGTCATGACTAGTTATTCGGTGGGTGTTCTGTTTTGTCTTTGTTTATCTGCGCCTAGCCTTGAAATAATATGAGTTTTTCAGTTTATATCTGCATTTGGGTCCTGCCTGCTTCACACACCGTAACACCTTGTCTTCAGGGCTGACTTTAGACCTGGCCTGATTTTGAATGGTCTGGTATTGACTTTTTTGGTTTCTGGGTCAAGCTATGATAAATCTTCTTAAAGGTCTGTCATCTTCACCGGTGAAAAATGTTAAACTCCAAAACAAAAAAAGTCATGGTCCTAAGTCATGGGGGAATCTTTTCACCACTACAACAACAGCTTACAAAAACAAAGTGATAACAAACCTGACCCCACCTCTGATGGATAGTGTTGGGCAAGATCTCCCTTTACCATAACGCATCACAGCAAAGAGGTAGGACAGATGTTCATTTTATTACCTTGACAACATATTAGGGATGAGTGGGAGGACTGGAGAAGAGGATCAAAAAGACAAAGCGGTGGCTTAGAGAGGCATCGGAAAGAGTTAAGCCTTTAAATACCACTAACTAAAAGGGCACAGCAGCAGACACACAGAGAACCTTGTGACGATTCTACGGATGGCCTCCATTGTAAAAAAATACAAGCCAAAACCTTGAGACTTTGCTGAGGGTGATTCTATGATTCACTCTAAAATAAATAACCTTTACATTTAAATGTGGCCTTTTAACTGCAAAAATGTACCTCAATAAAGTACAATGCTTTAAAGTGGACCTATCATGCTATATTTGACAAATATATTGGCGGGCCATACCTTTTTTTTTCAAAATACCAAACAGATCATGCATTTTAGCCATGCCTCATTTCGCTCTATTTGCTCTTTTTCAGCGCTGTTTTTGCAAGGGCTGATTCTGTGACATAGCTTTAATGCAAATGAGCTGCAGCTGACCACGCCCCCCTGCAGGAGAGGGGAGCGTGCTCTGAGATCAGCCCAGAACAGAGGCTCCGTCCTCCGTGTTTTATTCTTATATGATTATATAGAGTCATTATTCATTTGTTTTAAAGCTCAATAAATAACAAAGAAGACCTTTGACCGGCACTTTTCTAATTTTGTCCGGACGATTTAAACTTTAACGGACATGTTGACCGGCGGAAAAAAATCGAACTGAAACTCTGCCGCACTATGCTCGTTCCTTTGGAAGAGGCGGAGAGGTGGGTGTTTGTCATCTGCTGGTGGACTAACCGGAGAGAATTACAGCGAGGGAGGGATTGCATTGAATAACAGCAGCAGGACGAAACGCTTGCCTCGGGGAGGGAGAAAAAGAGTCCAAGTCAAGTCTCAAGTCTTTGTGGGGTGAGACTTGATCAAGTCTCAAGTCTTTGGTCACGAGTCCAAGTCAAGTCTCAAGTCTCTAAAAAATAAAAGTCTCATGTCTCTTCTGGTTGTAATAAGCCTTCTATTGTCTGCTGCTATCCAGTCTGTTAAGAATACTGCACAGCTATATCTAAGAAATTCAAAGCATTTACTGTGTTATTATCACTCCTATATCTATTAGCATACAGTATCAGTACTGATTAGTTGTTTGTTATATGATCACTTTAAACAGGCTATTGCAATGCAATATGAGGAAAAACATCACACTTTAGCTAAATGCAAACAACTTATAAGCAAAACACTTCAGAATCAGAAATCAGTATCACAAATACTTTATTAATCCCCCGCAGGGAAACTGTTACAAGTACTTAAAAGCGGGTAATGATTAACGTTACCGACCTTTTTTATGTCATGTCAAGAGTTGGATGTCAACGCCACTCAACTCAAACAAGTGTGACAAGCAATTCACTAATCTTTTCAAATATTCAGTTACAAAGCTAGCAGCAAGCTAAGTTAACATTACATAGCTGATGCTGAGCTAAACATGTTTGCTAACCGTCCATGCGTTAATGTGACTGACCTCTCCGGGTGAGTTTTCAAGTGCCTGATGAAATTCGACGTTGTTGCGCCAGCATCCTTGATTTTGATATTGCAGACTTTGCAGTGTGCGCTACTTTTGTTGGTGCCGCCGGCGTTTTGTTCGAAGTTTTTGTAGTTGAACCTAATTACAAGCAGTACAGCTGCAGGTGTGCCGCCGGTCGCCATGGTGTTACTACGAGGTAGTAACAGAGGCACGCACGTCTGCGTAATGAGCCCGGCTAAAATAACTGGATGGCCTACCTGCCTGTCAGCCTTCCATCTGGGCACAAACTTATCTCGTGCCCTCATTGGTCATGTGCACGTTCGTGTGTGTTGGAGGAGGCGGGCTCTATAAGGAAGTAGCAGCCTCTAGCAGATTATCTCCGGTTGTGTGTTTTCAAATTCTAGCGATCTCGAGCCGGTTTCTCTCAAATTTACCTACCCCACCTTTAATATGCCAAAAATAGAAAACACAATGATTGTTCACGAGTCCCAACACACGAGTCCAAGTCGAGTCTGAAGTCTTTTGGTCACAAGTCCAAGTCAAGTCTGAAGTCTCTGTGTGTGCGACTTAAGTGTGACTCGAGTCCGAGTCGCAGACTCGAGTCCCCATCTCTGGTATATATACATATATATATATATATATATATGTCAGGTTGGATAATCTCTCTTCCATGACCCTAAATACCGGGGTCCCACAAGGCTGTGTGCTGAGACCCTTCCTCTACTCCATCTTCACCCACGACTGTACCCCTGTACATGGTTCAAACACCATCATCAAGTATGCAGACGATACAACGGTGATCGGCCTCATCCACAACAACGATGAGACGGCCTACAGGGAGGAGGTTCAGCATCTGACTGAGTGGTGTGCTGACAATAACCTGGTCCTTAACACAACAAAAACAAAAGAACTCATTGTGGACTTCAGGAGATCGAAAGGCAACACACACACTCCCATCCACATAAATGGAACGGCGGTGGAGCGTGTGTCTAGCTTCAAGTTCCTGGGGGTCCACATATCCGATGACCTCTCATGGTCCAACAATACCACCAGCATTGTAAAGAAGGCTCACCAGCGTCTCTTTTTCCTGAGGAGACTAAAGAAAGATCACCTCTCTCCTCAGATTCTGGTGAACTTCTATCGCTGCACCATTGAGAGTATCCTGACCAGCTGTATCACAGCCTGGTATGGGAACTGCACAATGCTCAACAGGAAGGCATTGCAGAGGGTGACGAAAATCGCCCAACGCATCATCGGTGTCCCACTCCCTGCCATCGAGGACATCCAGGGGATACAGTGTTTGCAGGGCGCACAACATCTTCAAAGACACCTCTCATCCTGCAAACTATCTGTTTGTCCTCCTACCCTCGGGGAGGCACCTCAGGAGCCTCCGGTCCAAGACCAGCAGGTTCAGGGTCAGCTTCTTCTGTTACCCTGCTGAACTCTGCCCGCTGATAGACTCAAGCCCATACCCACCACCCACCTGTTTATATATTTTACTGTCAATGCCGTTTACACTGTATAATATTCATCTGTGTATAGCCTATTTATAATTATTCTATTAATACAAATTCCATGTATAATTATTCTCATTATGTAGACTCCTGCACTGCTATTTTGCATACTTCTGGTCAGTTGCCTAAACTTACATTTCGTCACTAGTACATGTACTATGTAATGACAATAAAGTTGAATCTGAATCTGAATCTGTATATGTATATATACATATATATATATATATATATATATATGTGTATATACAGTATATGTATATATATACATATATATATACAGTGCAAGCTTCTTAGTGCAATAAGAAGCTACAGGGACGTTAATCTACGTCGGTAATATTAACTTTATTTAATACAACATTTAAGGTACAAGATTTAATCATAGTAGTATACTATTTTACAAATGATGAATTACAGCAAACATGTGCAATATATCCATTATTATTATTATTATTATTATCCGTGGGATGGCAGTAAGGCGATATGGGTCCGTTCTTATTGTGTATCCATGGGTAAAGATAAACGCATGTAGTGCTGAACACGTAACATGAACGTGCCAGGCGGCGCGCGGTCCCATGGGTTAGATGCGCGTTCATAATGCAGAGGGAAATAACTCTCAGAATAACGTTATTAGCACATTTTTACAACTTGAGGAACGAATGTTTTTAATAAGGGCTCTACAAGTGTTCATAATGGGTAGTTTATTTAGTTTAAAAAAAAGTATCCAACGATTTACAGACCACTCTTTCCCCATGTAAGTCAATGGGAAAAAGTGTTTCCGCGCCTGGCAACCAAACGGAAGTGTAGTACCGCCGTTTGTCCACCACGAATATTTTCATCTGAGTCCGGCGCACTTCCTGGGGGCTTGGAATAAACCATGGATGTATAATAAGAACTGGATACAGGGTGGGAGGCGGGGCCTCATTCATTCCTATGAGAGTTGCTCATTAGCACATGATGATAAAATGGCCCAACTTTTGAGAGAGCGATACGTCACAGATTACCCGGCATGCCTGAGAAGTACCTGTATGTGCGCTCATAGCGCATGCGCAACTTTACCGCACGTTCATGACAGCATGGTAATGATCTGTTATTATGATGGATTTGATATTAACGAGGCGGCAGTTAGCAGCTAGCGGCTAGCTAGTCATTATGCTAATGTACACCAACTTTTTTAGGATGAGGGCTACTTTCAAAAAATAAAACAAGTCGGGGGCTACTTTTACTCTTTTTTTTTGTTTTTTGCAGTGTATATATTTAGCACATTTTAACATTATTATATGCTTACCTTTAACCTTTTTGTGCTGGTTGGGTCTTTGGGACCCGTTTTCAGTGTTTACTAAAAGAACTTGTATACAATTTAATTATTTTAACCTGCTTTATTTGGGGGTGGACCTCACATCCTCTAGGGGGGGCCTCACATCCTCCAGAGGGACCTCACCTCCTCTAGGGGGGTCCTCACCTCCTCTAGGCGGGTCCGGGGGCATGCACCCCTGGGAAGACTTTTTTTTAAATGTTGAAGTTAAATGCTTCAATCTAGTGCACTTTGAGCACAAAATGAATGTATGGATACAGCTCTCAACACTCAGATGAAAGGGAGCTGTATACTTTTCAATAATCCAAGCATCTAGAATATAATCACAACCAATAACAAATCATTCAAACTTGTTTATTCTTATCTTATGTTACAGTTAGCATTCTTTCTTTTTATTTATGCATATTTTACTAATCACTCCCCTTTTAAACTGTTTTTTGTACTGTCCTATTGTACACATTGGAATGATTTCTTACTTTATCTATATTAAATATATAAAGGGGTGCTCTCTCACACACACACACACACACACACACACACACACACACACACACACACACACACACACACACACACACACACACACACACACACACACACACACACACACACACACACACACACACACACACACACACACACACACACAGGCTGTGTGCTCCTCCGTGGCGATGACGGCTTGCGTTAAAAATAATAATAAACATATTGTAAAGTGGGGGGACACAAACGGGACATGTGCGTCAAGTGGTATAAATATATGCAAGTTACAACACACAGAGTAAAACTCTGCCCCTCATGTGCTGTATAGGCTGGCACGACTAGGCTGTGTTCAATGGGGCTGATGTGTTGTGTAGATTCTGCAAGAAGGAAAATCAGCGGGGAGGTGCCACATTGCTTTTCTTCCCGACTGCAACGCTTGTCCCGCAAATCAAGCAAGAACGTGATTGGTCGATATTCATTGTGGGGGTGGGGGAGGAGGGGTGTTAGATAGATATAGAGTTGTAGTAAATAGATAGAGTTCGCTATGATTTAGGTTTCGTTTATGCATAGGGTAGATTCTTTTAATTACATTTCCTTTTTTGTTTTGTGTATTTTATACATTTTGGATTTTCTTGGCGAGCTATTTTTAGAACGTGCCCGGCGGGCGCCTCGCGTTGCCCCAGTGGGCGACTGAGTGCCCGCGGGCACCGTGTTGGCTACCCCTGAACTACAGCGTCTCCAGCGCTTTCGAGCGGCAATGGCCGTGGCCGTGGTCCAACCCCCCATTCCCCTGATAGGTGGAGAGTTGCCCATATAGGCGGAGCACCCCTTTTCTGACGTTGTAGCTCCGTTGCAGCCCCGTTTTTAGAGATTTGGGTATGGAGGAAAAGAGAGAGGGTTGTGTTTTCTGACACTTGGTGAGTTCCCTGACACACCGGGGACACATATTTATGTATAAAAGACATACACAAGTGAATTTTGCATGATAGGTCCCCTTTAAATTAAATTGCACCAATCTCAACATTTTAACCACAACACTTTAAAGCTCATTAGTCATTATTTTACGAGTGATGGTACATTCTCAGTGTGCTCCCAAGGAACTGGGTGGTGTTTTCTATGTTGTGTGCTTCTTTTGTTTTACTGAGAACATTCTAATTGTGCTTGCTGAGCAGATCAGCACTGCCGACCACACACAGATGCACACTCAGAAGTCTGAGGGTCTTGTTTCAGCCAAGAGCGCCTTCAAAAGTGCTGTTGCATGTGATAATCCAAAAATACAAGTTATAAATTATTATAAAAGTGGATTATTCTAGTCTTTTGAGGTTACCAAAACAGTTGACCATGAGCTCAGGATGTGTGATCAGGTTGAAACAGGAAACCAGGTTCATCATTAGGATTTTAGTTTTCTTTGTATTGTTTCTGTTCTGATTTTATGTAAAGCGTCTTTGAGCATTAGGAAAAGCGCTATAGAAATCCCATGTATTATTATTATTATTATTATTATCATAAATAGCTCAGGTTTCACACACAATGTTACTGCATTTAGGGGAACAACAGAGTTAAATTTGTACATTACTTTTTAGTTTATAAGTGCATTATGCTATACATTAGAATTTTTTAAAACCTAGAAAGTGTGTTTTGGCAAAACATTTTTGAAAAACGCTGCTCTGAGGTGGTCTTCATGATACATGACTTCCCCCAGAGCAGGGGCAGAGGGCACTGAGAGCCTGACCTTCAGCCTTGCAGCCAGTAATTCAGATTTTTAAACACATTTGCCACAATTAAAAACTACACAGGCCTCTACAGTATGTCACTCAAACATTTAAGATGCCTAGTGATTTCCCTTTTTCTTCAATCCCTTGCTTCCATCTTTAAGCCTTAATCGAAAAAAGATCGTGATCTCGATTCAGACACCTATGCGATCTCATTTCTAAATTACGGCGATCCTATGACGTCAAGCTGATTTTTTTGGGGGAGATTATTTTACATTTTTAAATTATTTTGCTTCTTAATAATACCAACTTGCAATGTCAATCATACTTAAACGATGTAAAGCAAATATACTCTATACATTTAACATTAAAGTACCATGATCGCATCCAAATTGTAGTGTTCTGTCTGTCTCTCCTCCTCTCATGCAGTGTTAACGCTGCAGCCACTAGTGTTGCCAGTTTTTGCGGAAGGAATAAGCAACCAGCTCTATGAAAACAAGCGCAAAAGAACATGAGCACTTTAAACCTATATATGTCGGGTCTACAAGCTCACAACCGCAACAACCATTATTACTTACTACCAAGCTACTTTACAGAAAGATAAGCCCAATGTGGCTTATAATAAGTATACCTGGCAACACTCACTGACTGCAGCACGTGAGGGCAGGAGCCGGCAGTATGTTTACAGAAGCGTTAGCATTAGCACTGATTAGCAAAGAGTGACGAGAGCGACTAGTAGTACAGGAAAAACAGAAATGAGTGACACAGAAATGAGTGACGAGGAGGTCGAGAACAATGACAACAACACCGATGAAAATCCCGGTGGCGACTCTGGCGAGAGGGAAGTTGTGCTTGTGCCGAAAAAAGTAGATGGACTGTGTAGCTAGGCAAGGGCAAGGCAAGGCAAGTTTATTTATATAGCACTTTTCGACGCAGGGTAATTCAAAGTGCTTTACAAAAAAGAAATGAAAGACATTAAGCATTAAAAAAGAAAAGCTAATAAGCTAGGCAGCTAGGCTTTATTTACATTTATTCTGAAGCTGTAACTTTATGTTCTGTTCCGTTTTTATATTCAGGACTGACTGCAGTATTTAAAGGTCACATGTCATGGCCATTTCCACTGATCATAATTCCATTGTTGTGGTCTACTAGAATAGATTTATACTGTGCAATTTTCCAAACTCACATTGGTTTCGCATACAGCATCTCTGTAAAGTATGTGTATTCACTCTCTCCTCTAAACGGCTCCCTTTTCGCCCGCGATCCCAACTGTCTGTTATCAGCCTCAGCCTGCAGCCAGGGAGGAGAAATCAGCAGAGCTGCATGCACTGAATGTGTGAGGAAGTCCGTGGATTGGTCAATTTGGACCAATCAGCGGGGGCTTAACGTAACGGCTCCGCGGACGTAACGTAACGGCTCCACGGATTGGTCCATTTCGTTCCGGGGACGACATGACATCATGATGTACCCGGAAGAATCAAATGGACAGTGACGTATCTCCAACGAGGCGTTTTGGGGAGGTATTTTCTGTTTTAGAGTTTTACTCCCTACATGGTTTACTTTGAGGGTTTTGACTCTGCAGACCGTTTACATGCATACAAACCTTCATAACACACAAGGGGACGGGCAATAACCGGAAAAGCATGACATGTCACCTTTAAGTTAATCCTTTTGATTCAGTGACATTACTACTCAGTGGCACTTTGTTTAAGTTTATGTTTTTTTCAGTACTAGAACCTTTAAGTGCAGTAGTTGAACTGGGTGCTAGCCGGCTAGGCTTTTTTTATATTATTATTCTAAAGCTGTGACTGTTTTGTTTTTATATTCAGCACTGTGGTGAGGTATTTTGAGTAACTGAAGTGCATTCCTCCCTGTAACAAACAGGTTGGTGTTGTTGTACAGTAGTTGGGTGTCCTGTCACTGTGGACAGGTGCTACTGCAAAGTTTACATTTTGTCATTATAAAGCTGCAAAAATTCTATTTTTTATGTTCAGCACTCAGGCAGCAGCAATATCTTTATTTTAGTTACTGTATGTTTTGTTACCAGAGAGACTTGAGTTTAAGTCAAGCACTTTGTTTAAAGCCACAGTAGTTGGCTGTCAAATTCATTTTAGTTACTCTATGTTTTTGCTACAAGAAACTGAGACTTGGATTTAAGTCAAGCACTTTGATGTTGATGGTGTCTGGTTAAAGCCACAATAGTTGGCTCCAGGTTCCACATTTTGAATGTAGTAATGTTTGTTCAGTATTCAGCAACTACAGACTAAAGAAAAAGTTATGTTTTTGTTACAAGAGAGACAAATGTTGTCTGTTTAAATTCATTGTACTCACGTGACGTCTAAGAGTAAGAGTGCAATACATATTTTCATTGAAACGATGAGAATCGTGTGAGAATCGTGATCTCAATTCTTATGGAGGAAAATCGTGATTCACATTTGAGCAAGAATCGTGCAGCACTAGTGCAGGCCCAGAAAGCATCGTAGAGATTTGGCTCACGGCCAAAACTGCCAGCAAGCCGACACTCATGAGTCTTCTTCCACAGCAGCCCATGAGCTCATCTAGTACACACTGTCACTATAAACCTCCTGCTCAGGTATCTTCCTGTGATAATCAGATCGTTAAACCTTTACAAGGCAGAATGACTCGTAATAAAGCTGGCCTAGGAGACGGAATTTGATTAACGCAACAAAAATGGACATTTCTGGCAACAACACTGACAGATTATCACCTTATAAAGAAGGAGAACGTGTTAGCAAACTTTTCCTATCTACGTATTCAACAAAAGTACAAGAACATTAATATTCATTTGAGGTTGTGGCACACTGACATATGTTACTCCAATGTTCACACTCATTGACCTCTCTTTTGTATGTATGAGGATCATAAAGCACTAATAAATGCCTGTGTGTGGTAGTGAATACAGAATAACTCAATACATGAGTTGTCTGACTGAAGCACAACGCTCTGGTATTAAAGGCTTGACAGTAAATGTCATTCTAAAGAAACTAGCCAATCTCCTAAATCCTAACATGTGTTTCAACTAAAATGTACATAAATAGCTTACACAGTAAAGAAAGTGAGCTCATGCATGCCATACCGATCCATGTCAATGTTCAACTCTGACACCAGATCTAATGTGTTCCAAATGAATCCTCAAGGCCCTCAAAAATATGACGTAAAACAACGCAATCATATGAATCTGCCTTTAATAGACTTTTATGAAAAATGCCTCGTAAAAAACAATGTCTAGACATCGATCTGTAGAGTCTGAACTGACTATAAAATTGAGGGAAGCCCTCATTAATGGTGCAACAGTAAAAGTGCTGAGGTTCTTTCTATTATTATGAGTAATAAAGCACCAACAAATGCTGACTGAAAATACTAACATGCAACACAGTTTATATATACCTGTATATACGTTATATGGCTGGCAATGAGCAGCTAAAAACTATCCTTGGATTTCAGGGAAGTGATTATGGGACCTAAGATTTTGTTATAGAATCATTAAATAGGTCAGTATGTTATTGATCACTATATTAGACATATATTTCTGAACACGATATGTTGGGCCACTGCACTACTAACATAAGGCAAGCAGTGGCAGCTGTTATCAAAATCACCTGACTTGCCTCGGGTGATCAGCTCTTTTAGATAAATGGATGTGGAGCGACTGGCTGCCGGTGGACACATGGTAAGAGTTAGCGATAGGTCAGGTAAACATGTCTGCCCCAGAACACATCTGAGACAGGCAATAAAATGTACATTTGTGACACAGAAGGAATAGACTTTAAAAGATTGTTCATTTCTGTGTAATATTAAATAATACTTTTGCCGGCATGTTGTTTCAGGACCTACTGAGGTAAAGAAATATGATCCATCACCAAAACACTGCACAATGGATTATAATATTGTGAGACAGGATGTTACGAGTCTGGAAAGCTATCACAGTTTAAATCATTCTGTCCTGTTCACAAAAAAACAGCAAAAACATGCCAATCATGGACTTCCAATTGGACTGCGGTAAAAGTTGAGCCAGGTTGAATGTTTGATGGTACGAATAGAGTGGCGTCATTTTAAATGAATGCCGAATAAATTCCCATTGTCTACATCATTTTGTAATGCTGTCACATAATCAACTTTCTAAGTCTGGTGAGATGAAAAACATATTTAGTGGTATTACATTAGCCCTTCCTATTCTTCCTTTCCATCTCAATTATTTCACCCCTACAGCAAAGTGCCCTATAAAAGTACCCAGTCTATTCATCCACTTTTTCACTACTGCAGCCTGTCTAACGTGTCCGCCTCCACACTCAGACAGTTACCTGACAAACAAAAAAGCTATGAACAAAAGGTCAAGACAATATTGAGTGCGAGCCTTGAAGTTCATGACCCGGGCACAGGCACCCTCAGGACCTCAGGATGAGGCTCAGAATTCAACAGATGTTGAAAAGCAAATCCACAGCCTGGAGGGAAACAAAGCAAACATGGTGGAGAGTACAAAGAACCAGAAACGTTTGACACAAGGGTAATTCAGGTCAAACACTGCATCCAAAGGTCAACTACCTGCAACCACACCAGCAACTTCCTCTATTCATAATAGCCTTGGAGTCCCTTAATCCTTTTTACGTACATTTGTTAACTGGGAACCAAATGGGCAACATTCCAAGTGTTCCTGAAGCAGCCCTCAGGTATGTGCTGCCTTCCTAGATGAAAGGGGATAAACTGCTGAGTACCAATTACAAAGCTAAATAGAGTTAAAACTATAGCACTAAGAGCACCTCGGGGCACTCCAGAAGGTCCATGTACAGTCCAAAAATTAAAGGCCATTTTAATATTCAAGGGCAACTTGAAACAGAGACACACATTGTAGTCTGCCACACTCCTCTCTCCTCCTCTAATCCTTCAAAAACCTCCACTTCTCTCTTTTGGCATTCCTGCCTAATAGCATCATTATTGACTGTGTCCAGATAAACGCAGGCACCTTGTAATCTCACACGGGCGGGGAAGTTCAGAAAACTGCTGCTCTGGAAAGAAGGAAACAAAGGGAAAAGGGGATGGTGGAAGAAGACGCTGAACACCAACAAAGAGAACTCTGAGATGAGTGCCTTTGATCATTCAGAGGAGGTAGAAGCAATCCCGTCATCTTCTCTCATCACACCACACCCAAAGCTTTGGTCCAGCTCCTTCTATCTAAAGTTTACTGGCTGGAGAAGGGTTGCAAGACAGGCCATCAACCAATATACAGAAATCACAGCTGAAACAACCACTTGATAGCAATTACATTGAAGACAAAGACATCGGTGATTGATTTCCTTTTGGAAAGTCAAAATCTGCGTCTGAATTTCTATATGTAAGCTAGATGATCATAGGCTGAATTCACCCAGTTAGTCTCTCTCTGTTTAGCCTGTACCATTCCTTGTGCCTTTCCTTGAACACATCCAGTACAATCAAAACGTTTTAGGAAGGAGATACAGTATGTTCGTTTTGCTGAATGCCCTCCGGGAAAAACTGTTCAAAAGTGAACTTTATGATCATCATCAACCCTAAATCATAAAGGGAATGATATAATCAGTTGGCACATACTGTGAAATAAATGGCCTGAGAAATAAAGGCATTTCTTAGGCTGTTATATCAGCCTTAGGAAGTCAAAATCTTTGTCCAGAGGGTAGGAGCGTACATTTTCCGTACCTCTACCTTTTGTTCTAAGACATTCTGAGAGTGTTCACTTCCATAGTGGGAGCAGCATTTGGGAGGTGTTTTAGAAATGAGTATCCTGTAGAGGACAATGCAGAAGAAAAACAACTATAAGTAAAGGCAAGAAAAGTGCAAAGGCTGAGCACAAAATATGAAATTACTTATTTAAGTGTAGGCTCCTTTGCTTTCTGGCATTTAAAACTGCACAACACTGCGAACCAATATGGAAAAAAGATGATTTCTTCAAATTAAAGGACTGAGCCAGAACAAACAACAACCGTATAGTCATCTTAAAATCTGTATAGTAAACAGCTAACACAACAAAAAAGTATCATAGACCCAAGGCTCAGGTTTCTGACCCGTCTCACATGTTGCTAATTAAACACTCACACAAGCAAGAACGTAAAGAGACACAAACACACCCTCTCACAGCAAGGTAGTATTTACAAGGACAAGCACGTGTGTAAGTACGTCAGCAGAGCCATGAAGAACGTAGAACCTCAGAGGGCTCTGGAAACTAATCTGCGGAAACGTGAACAGCACACACACATAAACACACTTTAATTCATGCCAACTCATTACGACACATTCTTCACACCTTGTAGGTTGTCTTGTTATAATGGTTAATTGGAGAATTGCACAATTGAACATACATTCTGGGATAAATGCAGCATTTCCTGTCTTGGTAATGGTAAGAGTGTTGTGAAATAAAGTTTATTTGGCTGTAAACTTTCAAATAAATGGTCCACAAGTCCAGAGCATCTGCTTGCAATACACCTTTCACTACTCCACCCAAGACTGGATTTCTTAATAACGGATTGTTCATTGCTCTTTGGACATCAGTTACTGAATATAGATTGTCACAGCTTTTTTTAACAGTTATTTGTGGTAGATAATCATAAAGGTTCATTTTAAAAGTAACTAAGGGTATACAATGATGACAATCAACCCTACCATTGATTAATTGCCATGCTTTCAGACTGCAGTGCTGAACACACAACCTCTGTGCCTCAGTCAAATGACTTGTGAAGTATCCTCTTGCTTTCTCTCTTTCTTTCTCTCCCTGCAGGATGGAGGAAAGGGGAGGCTTCCTGACTGATCTTCCCACACAAGCCTGACCCCAATATCCAGGCATCCTCCTGACACTCTTGCTTCACACACACAGACAAGCACCCACACACACAGGCAGCGAGAAACACAGATACACAAACACACTCTCTAATGTTTACTGTGTCAGATTGCAGTGTAAATAAAGGGGAAGCTCCGGCCTCTGATTTAAAGGGAGCCAAATCAAACAGGAGGGACTGCGTTATCGCACTGGGTCGGATGTAAAGTGGAGGAATTGGATCTGTGTCAGAATGAAACAAACCCTATAAAAAGTTCCTAGGAAAACAAAACCAGTGCTCTATGAGGGTCTGGGATGTTTTTGCAGAAGGACAAAAAGTGAAGCAGGGGCAGAACAACATTTGGGGAAATGTTCAGCTACCCCTGCTTGCAGTGTGCCGTGCTAATCATTCCTCTATTCCCCTGGGGGTTTTGGAAAACACATTCTGACATCCTCGTAAACATTTTAAGAAGCAAACGAAATCACTTGGTTGTGAGACGCAGGACAAAGAGAAGTCAACTTCGAATGACTGATTCAAGCTGTTACTGTTTACTGTAAGAGGAGAATGGTATATTACTTCCTAGTGACAGTAGTAAAAACTGCAATTCATCAAGCCTTGAGGTTGCGTTCAGGTTGTCATCACAGTATTCTTTCCCTACTTTTGCTTTGTCCAAGAAACAATACATGACAGCTTTTTAATCACCTGCTAATGATCTAGGATTTACATTCCCCCCCTGAGGCGCACGATGAGGAATTCACCAATGTTACACTTGTGTATTCTGTTCATATTTATTCCTTGAAAATAATAATTATTCTAGGCACAGAATCTATGATTAAAGAATTTCATAAGAATTTGTGACATGCTGAAATTCAGCAGAGGAGAGCAAACATCTGGAAAAGGAATCTGTCTCTCTACTACACATCATCTCTGTCGATTAATCTTGTTTTTTTCTCTATGCAGCGTATTGAAGTTAAACCAAGTACATTTGAAATATATATATACCATGAAGTAGTGAGGGGGAAGCATAAAGTCTTAAATAACATTTTGGCAGGATATTACACATATACCACAAAACGGAGTGTCCATGGTAAGAAGTATTTGTAATACGTTATACCCTAAAGTGCGTAAAGACTACTTCAGACTGCAACAAACACAGTCTGCTGCACAGTCTGCTCTATGACCTCTATAAGGATTATCCAAAGGGGTGTTTCTGTAGAAAGAGTGTACTTGTCTCTTTTTTTTTTTTACTGATGTAACCCATTATACACTTATAGTGCTGCTGTAACACTTCAAATGTAAGGTATCTTATCTCTTATCCTAGTACACACTTGAGTGTTACCTCTTTGCTCATGCTGTTAATGGAGCATTTTTGCACGGGGTGACATCAAACTGTCTCACCTTAAAACCAGCACACAAACCCCCATGACATGGCATCACAGCAGGATGTGATGCTGCTTTTGCAAGAAGGTAAGTGACCTCTCCACCCTCCTCAGAAAATAATAATTAGAGGGACTTTTACATCCTTAGAAAAAGTATCTCCATCACCAAAATGTTCAAACTCCAAAGTGAGCTCCAGTAAAGTTGTGGTTGTGTTGGTAAGGAAACATTTTACTTGGAAAGTGATGTACATTGATGCATTGAATGTATGTACCAATAGCTTTGTTTGCAATTACATACTCCCATAGCACTGCCAAGGAGGGATACATCTGAGTAAAATGTGATTCCTGAATATTTAACACTAATTGTTTAGAACTTCTTATTTGACATGACAGTTCGCCTGCACCTCTGACCTACAAGCCGGGGTTACTGTTAAATAGCCCAATTATATATATATTCTAGGCATGATTAGCTGTTGAGAATGAGAGAGAACCCAGAGGTGATAATAATCATCAAGCTGCATTGCAAACCTAAAGCCACACACTTGGCGGAATGCTAATGATAGTGACCGCAAGGCTGAACATCTGTGTGCGGAGACAAAATCCCCCAGAGTCCTTCCTCTGGAGGTGTGAGGAACATTAGGCATTCTAAGGGCGGATTGTGAGCAAACTATCATATTTCTCACTTTCTAAACTCCAAATAAGTGATCAGAGGTTTTTGCAACAAAAAAAACACAAATGTCATGCATTGCAAAGTAACATCATTTTACACCACATAGTTTCATTACATTACCTGGATCGTGGAAGGGGACCAGGGCAAAGTTATACAGATTTTTCTTCGGTCTGTTCAGGGATGTTTCCAAAATCTTGGACGCGCCCTCGATGACCTGCACCAGGTCGTCGTACATGGAGCCGGTCACATCGAAGACGAATGCCAGGGTGGATGCCCCCTCCGGGATGTCCTCCTTTGTGGCCGGGGTCCCTGTGTCCTGTCCGGCAGAAAACGCCACTGACAGCGCGAGGGACAGCCACACTAATGTGCTGCCCATTTCAGATCCAAGATGCTTCTCAAGCAAAGTTCTTAGATATGTTCTTCTGGCCAGTGCGAACCTTAGGGTAGCTCTCGAGATAAAGGTAGAGACATCAGGCTCTTAAAATTGACTGAAATGTATGAGGAACAATTAACAAAGGGATACAGGAATCTCAGAGTTTTCGTGCGCTTCTTCTTCTGCAGTTTCTCACTTCTTCGCAGCCTCTCACTTCTCTGTGAACTAAACCAAGCAGTCCCAGCAGCTGCAGCTGTGCCTGTCGTCTGTTGTCTGCAGAGTCAGAGCCCTTGTTCAATCAGCTCTGTCATACAAAGACCACCTCTCAGCTGGGCAGAAATTATCCAAGGCGCAGACAACCCCATGCAGAAAAGCGCTGCTCTGATTGGACGAGATGCTTTGGGGGAATTCGAGGGATCCTGGGACTAATTTTCTTTGCGGCGTTACACAAAGAGATGTTTCCCGTGGTCGAATACATAAGGTCGTAAATGCATTATATTGTTGTATTTACATGCAAGTAAGTCTTTTTGGAGATTCAATTATGAATCTGAAGTTATAACACACGCAAAGTTATTACATGCAAACGTATGCTAATTAGTAGAAGGTCGATGTCGTACTAATGTGAATCATACAATTTGGAAAGAAATGTAGCAATTGTTTGAAATGGTGAATGTTTGCACGAGACAAGCTGATACGAGACCAGGACAATCAAAAAGTAGCTCTTCTTTAGTGATTCTGAGCTCTGTATTGCCACCTAGCGGTTGTAGTTTGATTTTACAATGTTGGAAAAGGTGCCAAGAACAACACCAATGACAGCAAAACAATTTGCAAAGGGTTTTACATGGGATTAGACTCGAGCAAAATACTGAAAAAGTAAAATATTAGAGATAGAACTATTAACCAGTTATTCTATCGATGAATATGAATAACATCAATACGATGAATAAAGAGACATAAGAAAAACTAAATGTGATTTTTCCTTAATTTAATCCATTCCTAACCAAATAGAGGTGTAATTATGTAAAGCTTCAGTGTACTTTTCACGCTATTCTGGTGTTCCAAGGTTCCAAGTCTAAAGCCATTATGCATGAATGCAACCATAATTCAAGTGAAAATGCCCGCTGTGAAAGGTACCAGCACACTGAAACCAAAGCAGATAAATGGAATTTTGCCATATCTAATACTGTTATTCACACCAATGCTATTCAAGCTGTGGCATGTCAAAGGAATTGTACATCATTCTTTGGTATATATCTGTAATTTAAATGCCAAAAGGTCCACCAAAAATCTGTTGATGTGAAAAATAAATTATGAGGGTTGTGCTAGATTTTCTGTGGCCCGTAGAATCTATCAATAAAATCTTCTCAGTAGCGGATTTCTTTTAAAAAAAGTAATTGTTGTTCATTTCAATTAGACAATCATCGGTAACTGCAAACCATTATAATTTGTTGGCACCAGAGGGAGCGAGTACACCACTTATAACTCATATTGCATGTTGCAGAACTTTAAAAAGTGAATAGTGAGATTATGGCAATTTAGCATGGATAAGAACACAAGGGAAATTCAAGAGCAGACAAGACCTAGAACACAAAGAAATAGAGTGTAAGAATATAATTTCCCTAGCCTATTACAAAATACCTGGCTCTGTTAAGGGAATGGCATTACCAAGGGAAGTGTCTGGCTTTTTTCAAAGGTGATTTCAGGTCTTTACTGAAGTATGGGGATTGAAAGATGAATGGAAACATTCAAATAAGAATCCAAACCTCACTAACTAAGACACACTCAAATTATGTAGGAGGAGAGCATCTGCAAATGAGATGTTTGCATGGTAAACAAATAGGGAGGTTAAAGCCTTCTGGAAAATGCACCATGACAATCCAGCATGCAGGCAATGATTACACAACACATTTCTCAGTATAAATAAAACACGTATTTTCCAAGCTTAGATAACAGCTTAGAGGTACATCCTGTTCCTAACAAGATAATACTAGACACAAATAAATATGAAAGACTCCTTTGACATCATGTTATTTAAACAGTGTTGTTCCTTCTACTGTGTGCAAGCTAGTGATTCAGTCATCCGAAGGTAATCTGCAGAAGCAGACTAGTTAGAATTGTTATTCTCAGGAAATAATAAAATAAAATAACCGATAAGGAACCACATTTGAAGTGTATCAATGCACCTATGGCACAATCACACACACACACACACACACACACACACACACACACACACACACACACACACACACACACACACACACACACACACACACACACACACACACACACACACACACACACACACACACACACACACACACACACACACACACACACACACACACACACACACACACAAACAGTGCTTTAGCTCGATTTCAAGGAAACGCTAGATCATTATTATTATTATGATTTATTACCATGTGTGGGAGTTCCCACTTGCTTGAGTTCCTTGGAAGGCGGTACATTTTTTATCACCTGGTTTAGCAGGTACACATTTAACCTTCTTGACCTTTTAACTATAAAAGTGTTAATGATTAATGACATAAAAGACATCAATCAGTCTCCCTTGGTAATAAGTTAACTGATGGAAAAAAACGTAATTGCTCTAGAATAGAACATTGGAATATCTGGTGTTATATCTGTGTATATCTCCCCCACATTATGTAACATTTAGAAATGACTGTATTCAACAGATAGTTTTTTTCTAATTACTAATGTAGAACATGACAGTTAATACACAAAGGATATTTGTTCACTGAAACACACCGTCCCAAGGCAACCACCAAGGCTATCACAGCTCTGTACAAAGACGATGAATCAATGATTGACTTAGTTCACTGGTCAGCATGGATGTTATGTTGTGATAGCACCTGCTCCACAACTTCTCACACAATGGCATCACAGAAAAACCCTCTGGGGAAACGACAACACATTTACATTATTGTTATTCTATGTGTAATACTTAGGAATTGCATGTACTTGCGTGCTAGGATTTACACATCTCATTGCTGCTCAAACTAGATCCACCACTTCTTCCTGCGGCTGTTATTGCAGGTACAGTTGGAAATCACTTTTCTCTCACACTTTCATTCAAAAAGTAAAAATGTACCAATATTGTTTTTTAATGGTATGGCAGGAACATAATTGCCTGAGGCAGTTTCTCTTAAGAAAGCTGACAATAATCTAATTGACCCAACATTATAGTTACATAACTTCCTTTTCCATTGCGCAACAAATCTCAACTCTTCACAAACCATGAAACCATGTGACATTAGGCTACATTTTACTTTGGTCTACCATTTGTATTAGATAGATGTTTTTATTTGTTTGGATAAAACAATTAGGAGACAAGGAAAGAAAGGACGAAAAATATAGTCGGAATGTTACAAGACCCACCTGTCTTTATACATGCTGTACATGGTTACACCACTCTGAAAATATTGTAGTGCAAGTTTTATAAAGATGCCGGCACTGACGTCTTAATCTATCAGTTAGTTACATCATAGCCTTTCCTTCCCTGCTTTATCTCTCTCTCTCTCTTCTGCTTGATTGTTCTCAACATTTTCTTGGATGGGAAACAGACTCAAAAGCACCAGAGAAATTATGAGTTAGTGTGAGTTGCTTTTCATTTGTTTGTAATCGTGTTATGACTTATGAGGTAATCCTACTGTATATGCCGGAGAACCATATTATGCTGTTTTTCTCCTTATGTGCATGTGTATTTCTGTTGGTAGTTTTTTATAGCTGTTAAAGAGCTAATTACTGCAGTCTCATAGGACAGGCATGACTCTAGCTCACAAACACTGTTGCCCTGTCTCCCAAACACGATCCACATGACACATGGGCTCCATCCCTCCAGTGAGCCAACCAGAAAGCCCGCCCTGGCTTGCCCAACAAACCTAATCCCTGGGTTTAATGCCTCTCATCACACTAAAGTCGCTCTTTTGTAGAGACCACAACTCATCTGGCCAATGAGGCTGGCCGGTTGTGCACATACACACCAACATATCCTTTGTAATCCCTCACCATTCTTTCTTTTTATGTCCCTCTCCCACTCTGGGTCTCTCGTTTTCATAAACACACACTGTACAGTATAAACATGGGTAACCACGCGAATACCAGCATTTGTGTGCACTTACAATAGTGCTCATTCTTTTACTGTCTCATCATATCTCTCAAAGGACAGAAAAACACTAGCAGTGAAAAAAAAAATGTCTTTGTTCCTTGGCTATTTTTATCAGGAGTTTGTTTGCAAATGTTCAAAAAAGACAGACAAAATTGAAAGAACAGCATACTGTATATATAGACAGTCAAATAAATAGTACCGGCTTCTGAAAAGTTATACACACTCCAATTGTTCTTCACTTGGTGTAGTCAGGTGATAATGGGAAAGACAGCTGAGGAAAGAAGAAGGTTCTCTCTCTCTGTCAGACTCAGATCTAACTGGATTTGGCGAGACATCACCTCTCTCTCCCTCTCTCTCTTTTTACTCAGGCCTCTGGTGCTATGTGGTCTGCACATTCCTGCTTTACTGTTAATGCTGATCACATAATTAAGCGTTCATTCTGGCTTTTGTTTTTCACAAACTATGAACAGAGACTCTACGAGAATGTGTGTGTACGTGTTGTGGGTGCATGTGACAGTATGGCTGTATCAAAAAGTGAAAGAGAAACAGAGAATAATGGTGAGTAAGGACCTGACTTGTGAATACAGTAAGCTCTGAAAGTGTATTTCAATTTAAAAGGGAACACGTTTGTCCCAACTCAGTGAGGATGTCACTGTCTAGGTTGACTTGCTACAGTATCTAACTATATTTTATTACAGTGTCGTTAAAGATTTTTTGTTTTATATTAGATTTTTTGTTTTATATGGAGATTTTTTGTTTTACATGTTATTTGTGCACCTTAGAGAAAAAAGGGAGAGGGTAGAGACAAATGTGTCTGTCTTTTTCAGTGTGGTTGACGATTGCCTTGTCTCTTTTTTTTTTTTTAAACCCATGCAGATGCATGTAGGCCGCCCCCTCATTCACACACACAAGATACAAAACAAGAAGTAGGTATGTGCGCTAGAAAAATATTATGGGAAAGTAGATTTATTCTTCACAAACAACCTTTTTCTCAAAACATTTCCAAACTTCTATCAATATCACAGTGGATTCTCTGACAATAAAAGTCTTTCACAGCCCACTAAGTGGTCTTCTGATAGGAAGGCATTTGTGGGTAGGGGAACATTGTGTCGTCTGACTGCCGCCCTCCCCGCATCTGTCAAAAATAGGCTAGTTAGTGCGAATGCTGTTTACAGCATTCCACTATAGTACTTCAATACTTTATTCTTCCCCTTCTTATTAGTGCGAATGCTGTTTACAGCATTCCACTATAGTACTTTGATTCTTTATTCTTCCCCTTATTATTAGTGCGAATGCTGTTTACAGCATTCCACTATAGTACTTTGATTCTTTATTCTTCCCCTTATTATTATTATTATTATTATTATTATTTCAGCCAATATTTTAGCTCTCCATAACTTCAGCTTACTTTTAGTTTCAGCTATAGAAACCATTCAAATATTAAACTATTCAGCCTTTTCAGCAATCGATGGGAAACTTTCAACTTTTTCAAAATATGTCATACTTTTTGAAATATTCAGCTTTTTAAACTCTTTTTTTTAACATTGAAGTCAATGGGAGATGCCTTCAAATCCACTTTTCCTACACTTTGCACCAAATGCTTCTCTTTCATTCAATGACACACTTGTGTTTTTCAATGCACACACAAATGTGTTCCGTTTCATATACATGTAAATACAATCCAAATACAGAAAAAAGTTTTACATATGTCTTTTTTATCCTCACATATTTGTTTTCCGTTTAAAACCTCTGCACCTACAAACACAAACCGCTTTCTGTGCACGGATCGCTGTGCATTCGTGTGTGGGTTTTTTGAGACTCCCCTGACGCTCATCCGATTAGTACTTGTAATTTTTTCTATCTATAGCCAATCAGATGTCTCCTTCATTCTAAGCCAATCACATGAGCGCGCCCGCACGAGGGTATGATTTATTGCGTTCATGACACTTCATATACGCATTTTCAGCTCGCTAAACAGAGGGCGGAGCTTCAGGTGATCATGCAGAGCTGCGTGTCTCCGTCAGACTCAGCAGCTGACCACAGTCACATGCATTCCGGGGGCCAGAGCGGGCGACGTTGAGGCGCATCTTAAACTGCTGGCTAAAGATAAACGTAAATACAGTAGGATTGTTATTCACGTCGGTGGTAATGATGTTCGTTTACGCCAATCAGAATGCACCAAACTTAATGTGGAGTCGGTGTGTAGTTATGCTAAAACAATGTCGGACACCGTAATCTTCTCTGGTCCCCTCCCCAATCTGATCAATGATGACATGTATAGCCGCATGTCATCATTTCAGCGCTGGTTGTCTTGGTGGTGCCCAGCAAACAATGTTGGCTTCGTAAATAATTGGACAGCCTGCTGGGGAAAACCTGGTCTGATTAAGAGAGACGGCATTCACCCTACTTTGAAAGGTGCAGATCTCATTTCGGCAAACATTTCAGGGCTTTGTGGACGTAATCCATGACAAACTGGAGTTGAGACCAGGAGGCAGAGTCGCAGTCTTACACGCTTCTCTGCGCTCTCTCCTAGGCAGTCACCCATAGGAATCCCGAACCCAATAAAATACCCAATATTAGCGGTGTGTGTGTCTGCCCAAGGACAATTTAAGGTAAAACCTAATAGAGGTGTCATACATAATAACCTAATAAAAGTAAATGTAACAACTACTACAGTGCAACAAAACAGGAAGATTAAATGTGGTCTCTTAAACATAAGATCTCTAGCATCTAAAGCAATATTGGTAAATGATTTAATATCAGATTATAATATTGATATATGCTGTCTCACTGAAACTTGGTTGAGACATGAAGAATATGTCAGCATAAATGAGGCCACTCCACCCAGCCATGTCAACACTCATATTGCTCGAGGCACGGGCCGAGGAGGTGGAGTTGCAGCAATCTTTGACTCAAGTTTACTTATCAATACTAAACCAAAATGTAATTATACCTCTTTTGAAAGCCTCGTTTTTAGTTTTACGCATCCGACCTGGAAAACTTTGCAGCCAATCTTATTTGTTACAGTGTATCGTGCACCAGGTCCTTATTCAGAATTCTTATCAGAATTCTCTGAGTTTTTATCAACTTTGGTTCTTAAAACAGACAAAGTAATTATCGTAGGTGACTTTAATATTCATGTTGACGATGATAAAAATAGCCTTACTGTTGCATTTAACTCTATATTAGATTCTGTTGGTTTCTGTCAGAGTGTAAATAAACCAACCCACTGTTATAATCACACTCTCGACCTTGTTCTGACTTATGGTATTGAAATTGAGCAACTATTAGTCGAACCGCATAATCCTGCTTTATCCGACCATTTCTTAGTAACTTTTGAAGTACTGTTACTAGACTACAAAGCATTAGTCAAAAGCTCTTGCAGCAGAAACCTATCTGTTAGTGCTATAGCCACATTTAAGGAAGAGATTCCACCAATACTTAACTCGATAGCATGTCTGCATGTAGGGGAGGAAACTTATACAAAATGTACACCACCCCAAATTGATCATGTTGTTGATAGTGCTATAGATGCGCTGCGAATAAAATTAGACTCTGTTGCTCCTTTGAAAAAGAAGAAAATAAAACAACATAGATTAGCTCCATGGCATAATGCCGAAACCCGCAAAATAAAGCAAAAGTCTAGACAACTTGAAAGGATATGGCGTTCCACTAAACTTGAAGAATCTCGTTTAATTTGGCATATTACTCTCAATGAATATAAGAAAGCACTGCGTAAAGCGAGAGCAGCCTACTACTCTTCATTAATAGATGAGAATAAGAATAATGCAAGATTTCTTTTCAGCACTGCAGCCAGGCTGACAGAGAGCCACAGCTCCATTGAGCCTTCTATTCCCATAGCACTCAGTAGTAATGATTTTATGTGCTTTTTTAACGATAAAATTGTTACTCTTAGAAACAAAATTAATGACCTCTTGCCTTCGACCAGTATAGTGTTATCAACAGCTCCCGGAATCGTAAGTTCTAATATTACACGAGATAGTAAACTAGAATGCTTTTCAGCCATTAACCTTGAACAATTACATTCAATGATTCTCTCTTCTAAACCATCAACGTGCATGTTAGACCCAATTCCAACTAAGCTGTTGAAGGAAGTTTTTCCATTAATTAGCACTTCTTTATTAAATATTATGAATATGTCTTTATTATCAGGCTATGTTCCACAATCATTCAAAGTAGCAGTGATAAAACCGCTTCTTAAAAAGCACAACCTCGATCCAGAGGTTTTAGCCAACTATAGACCTATTTCTAATCTTCCGTTCCTCTCAAAAATTCTTGAGAAAGCGGTCGCAAAACAGTTGTGTGATTACTTAAAAAACAATGATTTATTTGAAGATTTTCAGTCTGGCTTTAGAACACATCATAGCACAGAGACAGCTCTGGTTAAAGTCACAAATGATATTCTAATAGCTTCAGACAAGGGACTTGTCTCTATTCTTGTTTTGCTCGATCTCAGTGCTGCATTTGATACTATCGACCATGATATCCTATTGCAAAGACTAGAGCACTTAGTTGGCATACAGGGAACTGCTTTAGGCTGGTTTAGGTCCTATCTATCTGAACGCTCTCAGTTTGTACGTGTTAACGATGAATCTTCCACGCAAACCAAAGTTAGCCATGGAGTGCCACAGGGCTCAGTGCTCGGACCTATTTTGTTCACATTATATATGCTTCCGTTAGGCAATATTATAAGGAATCATTCTGTAAACTTTCATTGTTATGAGGATGATACTCAACTATATTTATCAATCAAGCCTGATGAAATTAATCATCTAAATAAAATTCAAGACTGCCTTAAGGACTTAAAAACATGGATGACCTTAAACTTTTTGATGTTAAACACGACCAAAACTGAAGTTATTGTACTTGGCCCGAAGAATCTACGAAACAAATTATCTAAAGACATACTAACCATGGATGGCATTAATTTGGCCTCCAGTGAGACTGTAAGGAATCTTGGTGTTATATTTGATCAGGATTTATCCTTTAACGCCCACATAAAATCAATTTCAAGGACCGCCTACTTCCATCTACGTAACATTGCAAAAATCAGGCATATCTTGCCTCAAAACGATGCAGAGAAACTAGTCCATGCATTTGTTACTTCTAGGCTGGATTATTGTAACTCTTTATTATCAGGGAGTACCAAGAAGTCAATCAAGTCGCTTCAGCTGATTCAAAATGCTGCGGCTCGTGTACTAACCAGAGTTAGGAAAAGGGACCACATTACTCCTGTTCTGGCTGCCTTACACTGGCTCCCTATAGAACACAGGATAGAATTTAAAATTCTTCTTCTCGCCTACAAAGCCCTTAATGGGCAGGCGCCATCTTACCTTAAAGAACTCATTATACCCTACTGTCCTACTAGGGCATTGCGTTCCAAGAATGCAGGGTTGTTGGTTGTTCCTAGAATCTCTAAAAGTACAATGGGAGCCAGAGCCTTTTCTTATCAAGCTCCACATTTGTGGAATCAGCTTCCAGTTTGTGTTCGGGCGGCAGACACCCTATCCGTTTTTAAGAGTGCGCTTAAGACCTTCCTTTTTGATAAAGCTTATAGTTAGGGCTGATTAGATTCACCCTAGTTTTGCTGATATAGGCTTAGTTTGTCGGGGGACATCTTACTTCTTCCTTCTCTCTGTCTATACCCGTGTACACTCATGTTCCGATTAACCCAGCTTCCCCAAATGTCTTTCTCTTTGGTGTCTATATACGCTGGGATCCGGAGTCATGGATGATCCTGCGGTCCTGTGTCCTGGATCGCGAGCGCTGGATCTTGAGTCATGGCTGTGGTCCTGGATCATAGGTCCTGGATGGATATCCTCGTGGATTCATCTTCCTATTATACACACATGCATTTCCAAACATTTGGACTACCTATGTTGCAAATGTATTATCTTTTCAATTTACACACGGCATCTATTGCACGTCTGTCCGTCCTGGGAGAGGGATCCCTCCTCTGTTGCTCTCCCTGAGGTTTCTCCCATTTTTCCCTTTAAACTGGGTTTTCTTTGGAAGTTTTTCCTTGTACGATGTGAGGGTCTAAGGACAGAGGGTGTCGTATTGTCATACTGATATTCTGTACACACTGTGAAGACCACTGAGACAAATGTAACATTTGTGATATTGGGCTATATAAATAAACATTGATTGATTGATTGATCTGATCTCGCGTCCGGTTATACTTCACTCGCGTTTATGTCCATATCAATCAGATCCAGCTCTCCTGATCGGCCTTTATAGAGAGCACCGATCAAACTATTAAGAGTGAATATCGGCCGATAATGACCGGCGGGGCTCCCCCCGTTGACAGTTCACTGTCTAGCACTGGCTTCGTAGTGCACTGATCGATTAGGCTAAACTAACCTGTAGCTGCTCCCTCCACACTCACAACAACTGCATGCAGACATAAATAAAGCAGCTGTATTCGCCACACAGGAAACACACATTTAAAACGGTTTTGCCTGCCGTTTTTGTGTACACAAGCATTCATCAATGGTTCGGAAAGTGGCGATGTACCTTAATAATATAAAGGCTTGTGGTGACCACCTATTTAACCACTGGGACATAATTCAAACTTGGAATTACAGTTGTGGTTATTGTTCCCACACGGACATGTTATGGGTTACCTATAAATAGTGTGTGCCCTCTTGGCTCCCTCTCTTGTCGACCCGGGCTGCGACCCGACAACATGTCCTTTGCAGCTTGTGAATAAATTACTATTCTTGCACCTTCCTTGCACCGCCTCTGACTCCATATCTCTCGGCACTACACTGGTGACCCTGATACGTCTTGAGAAGTTTCCGGGACAGAGCCGAACATGGCAAAAAGAACTCGAGTTCCTTTCTCGAAATGCCGGGGTTTGATTGGAGACGTCCGTGGCTGCCACCGGCATGCGGACTGAAGCTCGGTGCGCGCTCCGCAGAAGGCTGGAGATGTTGTTCGCCGTTCACGCATCGGCTTTCTATCCAACGGGGGGACGATGCACGACCTGCTGGGTCGACCAGCAACCCCATTGCTACCTCGTGGGTTTGTTCTTCGGGGCGTGCGGCTGCATGTCCCGGCTGCTAATCACGTGGGGCTAACGACGGCTGGCAGCTACCCATGGCTGCCAGCTAGCGGCTAACCACGTGGCGCTAACGACGGCTAGTGCTAACGGCTATCGGCCCTTTTGAGTTTTTTTCTGGTGCCGGAGAGGAGGTTCGACCAGCCACCTTTTTCACCACCTCGACGGCGGTACCAGACGCCACTCACGTTTTCATCTACGCCTGGGTGGTGCACTCCTGGACCCCGTCTCGCCTCTGCGGTTTTGGACGTCGCCCATGCTGCCATCGGCCCGTGGGTGGCGCGCTCCGGAGCCTGTCTGGCCTCTCCTGCTTTCCGGGGATATCCAGACGCCACTCACGTTCATCGGCGCCTGGGTGGCGCACTCCTGGACCCCCTCTCGCCTCGACAGTTCAGGACGACGCCCATGCTCCATCGGCCCATGGGTGGCGCGCTCCGGGACCATGTCTGGCCTCTCCTGCTTCCCGGGGATGCCTCAGCGCCTGCTGAGGACTTCATGCCCGCCGTCGCGGCACGTCTGCCTGCGGCCGGGTTGCTCTCCTGCTTCCCGGGGATACCTCGACGCCTGCCGAGGACTTCGTGCCCGCCGCCGTTGTGCGTCGGCCGGGTTGCGCTCTTTCCTGCTGGGTTCTCCGCGACACCTACTGCGGTGAGGTGCCCTCGCCCTCGTTAGGGCCCCTGCCCTCTCCTGCGGCCCCCTTTCGTGGCCCGTTCCATGGCCCGGTCCTCACCTGCGGCCCCACCCTCCTTGGCCCTTGTGGTGCTTCCTCCACGGACGTGGGGATATATTATTTTGCCATGTTTGAATTCTGGGGGGGCTTGTGTGGTGACCACCTATTTAACCACTGGGACATAATTCAAACTTGGAACTACAATTGCGGTTATTGTTCCCACACGGACATGTTATGGGTTACCTATAAATAGTGTGTGCCCTCTTGGCTCCCTCTCTTGTCGACCCGGGCTGCGACCCGACAACATGTCCTTTGCAGCTTGTGAATAAATTACTATTCTTGCATCTTCCTTGCACCGCCTCTGACTCCATATCTCTCGGCACTACAGGCTTGTATTTGCGTGCATTTCCTGTTCAGAAAGTGGCAATGGACTGAGAGTGGAGGTGTCCTGACATTAGCGCCTGTCGACCTGTCAGCTCCGGACAGCGCAAAATTGCGTACATGAAGCGCTACGTCATGAACGCAAGAAATCATACCCTCGTGGGGGCGCGCTCATGTGATTGGCTTAGAATTGAGGAGACATCTGATTGGCTATAGATAGAAAAAATTACAAATACGAATCGGCTGACCGTCAGGGGAGTCTCAAAAAACCCACACACGAATGCACAGCGATCCGTGCACAGAAAGCGGTTTGTGTTTGCAGGTTCAGGGGATTTAAACGGAAAACAAATATCAAAAATACATATGTAAAACTTTTTTCTGTATTTGGATTTTATTTACATGTATATGAAACGGAACACATTTGTGTGTGCATTGAAAAACACAAGTGTGGATCCGGAAATACAAGTGTGAATCATTTTGCGGATCATGAAATACAAGTGTGAATCCTTCTGTGTGCATGTGTGTATTATGAGACTGTTCTGAGCCCATAGATAAATTATATATTTTCTGATTTTCTGAGAGTTGGACCCACGTACACTGAATACAGATGTTTGTTCCCAAAATAACCCAGAAAGATGTGACCATTTCTTGATGAACTTAGCAATATTACTTTGTACCAGTTTTTGGCATTTTTGGAAGTTTGAAGCACAAGCCAAAACTGCTTTCCCTTTCTTTATCAATATCAACAAAAAGTCATACGGACATTTTTACCTGGGGCGCTTCCCCTCAAGAAGACAAAACAAAATGAACTCAACATTAGAGAATCTTTTATATTTGAACCACCAAATGAAGCCAACATTTGCCACTGGTATAAATATCAAAGGGTCCTTTCTGAAAAACACCTGGAATTGGCACTCAGGTCACATCTGGCACAGCTGCCGTCATACACACAGGTCCACCAGTGATAAACACATTCTGTATATAATCGTATTTCTGCCCTGAAGCTGCTAACATTATAACATCAAGAAGCAGATATTGACAGTGTAGAAAGCATTATTGTTTCTATTAATGTAACAAACAGATGCAACAATCCCACCACCTCACAAAACATGTGGTAAAACAGCTCTTTGTCAGAGATTACAACTATGTCACAGAGAATAAGCCAATTCAACAAAATCATGATTGTATTCTGAGAGCTTTTCTGAAAAGGATTGACCATTATTCTGAGAGGGTGCTGGTGTCAGTCGCACTGGCCTTCAAAATAAAACACTATTCTTGTATGGAGGATTGTATCTGTAACTGATCCTGTCAAACACTTCAGGGTAATTTAGCTATTCTTCTCAGGACATTCTTTTGTATTAATACATGATGAAATTATGTCAATGGCTCTTTTATGAAATGATGAATGGCACCCAAAACACAGGAAAAACCAACCCAGTCTCATAAAAAAACGTGTAATAACTACGTTGGTCCACAACGTACTGTAGGACGTAGTATTTCTACAAAAACGCCTCTGAAATTGTAAGATCCCTACGTTTTCTTTCACCATTCATTCCAATGGCTGGCGTCTATGTCACGTGATCTTCACATTTCTCCCTGCAGAAAAAAATAACATGGCCGAACTTCGTTTTATTCTCGCTGCTATCGATATTATTTCTGTTATGTTGCGTAACTGTTTAATGGTGTTATCTTTATTACTACCCCCTTCCCCGTCAATGTATAGTGTTGGTCCACAGCGCAAACTTATTAGTTTAACAAAATCCGCATCTAAAATTATGGCATAGATACGTTATTTTCCCCTGTGCAATTCCAGTCTCACATCTCACATCACATCGTCATAAACAAATACCGGAAACAGACCGAAAACACTTTATTCCGAGTGTGCTTGCTTTTCTCTTTGGAGGTCATCACATAACGGCTGCATTAAATATTACATGTATATCTGCCGTAGTTCTCTATTTATAGAGCCCTGATGAGAAGACTTCTAGACAAACATGAAGAACACTGAAAACGTGACATGGATCATAAATATATCAGCAATTAAACAACATCTTACATTTCTTTTCACACAATACGTCTCCTTGCAGTATCAACACTAATTTCGGGTGACTTTTATATTTGATCCAATTGGTAGATAGGCTGTATTTACACCATAAAGGTGCACAGCTGATATAAAGGGACACCTAGTGGTTAAAGCATGTTATTGAATTTCATTATTTTTATTATTAGGATCCCTATAAAGTATATTCATTACTCGTTATTCTCTACTAATAGTTAATTAAAGACTGTATATAATGACTATTTTGCACATCCCTTTCAAGATTTCAAGATTTTCTAAGGTTTATTGACATGTCATATACACAAACGGTGTAGTTATGCAATGAATGAAAAACTTTGTGTATACCTCCTGCAATGTTAACTATGATGAAGCACTTATTTTAACTGATATTATACATTATGTATTATACTCTTATACAAGATATATGTAGATAGGTGAATGTGCAGAATACGACAGTTTAATGGTGGAGGTATACACACATATTGATAGATGTCTTGTAATGCACTGTTGAGGAACCTGTGACCAAAGTTTTTAATCTCCAGCCTTGTCAGGTATTGAACAATCAATAAATAAAGAACACAGAATTATTAAATATAAAACACAGAATTTGTGTGATTATACTAAATGATTTACAAATAAACACCACTGCATATTTACAACTATACACATGCTGATGTAACGCAAATGTTTCCAACTTGGGATCAATAAAGTATATCTTATCTTAAGATGATCGATGGCTACTGCCATATTTGCAAAATGTGCCTCTGAACCTTGAAAGTGCATGTTTCAGGCTTATCAATGAACAATAGGAGGAGTCACAGACATAAGACCAGCTGTTAAATAAAGCTCTTCTGACCTTAGCTGGTATGTGGGTATATATTGATGTTGCCCATTATGGGCACAAGCAATTTTCACCCATTTATTAATTATATGTTTTAAATTTGAGTGTTTCCTATCCCCTAAACCTCCAGGGATGTACACAGTTTAATACTGGCCACTTCTTATTATGGGAAATACGAAAACGTCTTTTAAAACTACAACTCCCAGTAGAGGAGTACCATAGAGCATGTTGCGAAACACAATAGCCAGCATCAGAGCCATATAATAGAAGAGTTATGACATCTCCGTTCACTCCAATGGACCACTTTTTTACAGCAATGGCGGATCGTGGAGCCTCTCAATCGTTCCCCGGAAGTTAGCGCCAAGGCTAGCAGAGCTGTAGAGTTGCAGCATAATAGACCGTTCGTGATGGACTTTTAAAGGTAAGAAGAAGTTTAAAGATTTATATGGCGGATATTATCAGTACATCTGATTCAAATTAACATGTGTATTAAGGATGTCAGTGGATTATCCCTAAATTAGTAGATTTAGGGAACGTTTACAGATAATAACAGATTAAGCTAGGATACCGAAGCAAGTTAGCAACACACGTTGAAAAGCCTTTCAATTGTAAATTCCGTTCTCTTAATGTCATTTCGTCCAACGTTGTTGAATTTGAGAAGAGGGGCTTCTAAACGGGATTGTATGCAGGGGTGGAGGGAGTTAAATATTAGATAAATATAACTTTGGTGCGTGTAAGAGTGAGTGTTTTTAGCAGAGCCATATTGTGTCCTTGTGATTATGTTGATTATTACCCGTCTGTATAATGTTGCAGCTCAGCTGATTTTGGATTGATGGCAAAGGGAGAGGGACTTAAGTGAGAGTGAAAACACAAGGTAAGTTTAATACTACTGTTTTATATAAGTAAAGTAAGCATACTAAACATGTATTCTATCACTGTATTATATAAGTAATCTTGTTAGTAACCTACTGTATGGCAGGTGGAGGGGCAGTGATGTTACAGGTGGAAGAGCAAAACTGCAAGACTGCAAACTCACAAGACAGAAATCAAAGTTTGTTCTCCAGAGAAGAGGTTGATTTCACTTCAATTGTTTCATATTTTCTAAAGATGTGGAAATGGCACAAAAAAAAACTTGAGAGCTGTAACCAATACAACTGTAACAACATGAGTAGAGAGCCACCAAGGTTTTTCAAGTCCCTCTCTTACTCCATTTTGCCAACCCAAACTTCCAGGTACATGACGGGACACCTTGCTTGTTTTTGTTGTTTGCGCTCCTCTGGCTGGGTGCTGGCAGGTGGAGGGCAGTGATCCCTTCCCTTCTTCCTTCAATCTTTGAGACTAATGTAAGTAGAAGACATGGCACTGTAAATGTTCGAACATTTAAAATATTATACCACTTAAAAATAAGAAATATTACTTTTGTTACTAAGAGTTCATACTTATTATACCTGTGTCACCTTTCACACTATCGCTGTGATCATGAGCTATGGGATTTGTAGATACAGGGGCCCTTCTCTTTTTGACCACAGGGCTATGCACGAAGATGGTGGGTATAGCCTCTGCTCTCAGCCTAGTCTTGCCCTTTTTTGTCTTGACAAACGAGTGACTTGAGGTTACTTCACACACAGAACAACTCAGTTTTGTCTGCCCACATACATATTCCATAGTGGTTGAATACACAGTCTTAGGAAACACTTTATACTTACTGGACATGTTATACTCATTACATACGGTATATAAAATATGACCAAGAATGTGAGACAACTTTATAGAAATTCATATCACATCTGTTACTGATGCCATTTGTCATACTTTGTTAAACTCACAAATAATAAAGTTCCATAACTTCAGTTGGGAACAGAGACCACACCTTATCTCCCCAAGGCAATTTCCCATCCAATAGGTGTGCTATATAGGTGTGTATAACCCTTTCTCCTGTCTGTTACTCCCTCTTTCAGCACAAGAACCAGAGGGGGATTCAATGGAGCCTGAATACCTGCACTGAGACCCTCACCCTGCACCCTGAGTCTCAACTCTGTGTTTTTCAAGCCTTTCCCTGTTTTTTGTATTAAACAAAACATTAAGCTTTCCCTATGGTGTGGTTTTCGTTTTGTGAAAAAGTGCAAATGCAGTGTTTGTATATAAATCACATATTTTTTTGCTGTTGGTCGTGAAATTGCTCCTGCTTCCTCCGCTCTGTGTCAGAGGGGAAGCCGTACATTCGTACTCCTTTCTCTGAGCGATTGGAGCATCCCCAGGCAGCACAGTAAACCATGGTGGCGACTAGGAGGCAGGAGGGGTGGACCTGTTCAAATCCATTTTTCGACAATCTGCCGTGGTTCCATCCCATTTCAAGTGCTGTTCGGCGCTCGGCACACTCTCCAATCACAGAGCTTGAAGACTATCACGGGGTTTGTCAAGCGAAGCGGAGAGAATACTTACTTCCGGGTGTAATATTCTGTAAAGCAAATGAGCTGCTCCGACCCTTGGTCCTGACGGACTCCAACTTGTGTTTATTAATCAAACAAATAAATAAAGACAAGGATAATTATGTGTTATTGTTGAGTAAATGGAGAATTGCACAGGGGAAAATAACGTATCTATGCCACAATTTTAGATGCGGATTTTGTTAAACTAATACGTTTGCACTGTGGACCAACACTATACATTGACGGGGAAGGGGGTAGCAATAAAGATAACACCATTAAACAGTTACACAACATAACAGAAATAATATCGATAGCAGCATCCCTAGCAACCACCTTGGTAACAATGAAAACGTTGTATAGAGACAATTTAGCTTCAGCTAGCTCTGGAACTTCCAGCTCGGTGGCAGCAGGCTCCGCCTCGGCTCCGGGAGTTGAACTCTGACGTCACTGTCGAGCCGTTAGTGGCCGACTCCGCCTACTAAGGGCTTCACGGCGACTCTGCAGAATCCTATGGGTGACGTCACGGACCCTACGTCCATTTATATATACAGTCTATGGTTTACACACACAGGTGTTTGTAAACATTCAATCACTACTACTTACATTTGATATCTTTATTTAACTCCTTCAGCCTAATTTCAGCTGCAGGAACCATTCAAATATCAAGCTATTCAGCCTTTTCAGCACATGATGGGAAACGTTCACATTTTCCAAAATATGTTATACTTTTTAAAATATTCAGCTTTTTAAAGTCTTTTTTTTTTAACATGGAAGTCATTGCAATGCATTTGAGCTGTAACAATTAACACACACACACACACACACACACACACACACACACACACACACACACACACACACACACACACACCACACACACACACACACACACACACACACACACACACACACACACACACACACACACACACACACACACACACACACACACTCTCTCACAGACAGACAGACAGACAGACAGACAGACAGACAGACAGACAGACAGACACACACACACACACACACACACACACACACACACACACACACACTCTCTCTCTCACACACAGACACAAACTCTCTCTCTTTTTCTCTCACACACACACACACACACACACACACACACACACACACACACACACACACACACACACACACACACACACACACACACACTCTCTCACACAGACACGCCGATGATGATGAATGATCAAGAGAAGAGTGAGAGGGTGAACAAGAGAAGAGAGAGAAGGCGATAAAGAGGAGAGAGAGAGGGCGATCAAGAGAAGAGAGAGAGGGTGATAGAAGAGTGAGAGGGTGATCAAGAGAAGAGAGAGAGGGCGATCAAGAGAAGAGAGAGAGTAATGTAACCTCCTACTGTAATGTCTCTCTCACACACAGACACACAGACACACAGACACTCTCTCTCTCTCTCTCACACACAGGCACACACGCTCTCTCTCTCACACACAGACACACACACACACACACACACACACACACACACACACACACACACACACACACACACACACACACACACACACACACACACACACACACACACACACACACACACTCTCTCTCTCACTCTGTGTCTCTCTCTCTCACACACAGAAACACACACACTCTCTCTCTCTCTCTCACACACACACACACACACACACACACACACACACACACACACACACACACACACACACACACACACACACACACACACACACACACACACACACACACACACACACACACACACTCTCTCTCTCACTCTGTGTCTCTCTCTCTCACACACAGAAACACACACACTCTCTCTCTCTCTCTCACACACACACACACACACACACACACACACACACACACACACACACACACACACACACACACACACACACACACACACACACACACACACACACACACACACACACACACACACACACACACACACACACACACTCTCTCTCACAGACAGACAGACAGACAGACAGACAGACAGACAGACAGACAGACAGACAGACAGACAGACAGACAGACACACACACACACACACACACACACACACACACACACACACACACACACACACACACACACACACACACTCTCTCTCTCACACACAGACACAAACTCTCTCTCTTTTTCTCTCACACACACACACACACACACACACACACACACACACACACACACACACACACACACACACACACACACACACACACACACACACACACACACACACACTCTCTCACACAGACACGCCGATGATGATGAATGATCAAGAGAAGAGTGAGAGGGTGAACAAGAGAAGAGAGAGAAGGCGATAAAGAGGAGAGAGAGAGGGCGATCAAGAGAAGAGAGAGAGGGTGATAGAAGAGTGAGAGGGTGATCAAGAGAAGAGAGAGAGGGCGATCAAGAGAAGAGAGAGAGTAATGTAACCTCCTACTGTAATGTCTCTCTCACACACAGACACACAGACACTCTCTCTCTCTCTCTCACACACAGGCACACACGCTCTCTCTCTCACACACAGACACACACACACACACACACACACACACACACACACACACACACACACACACACACACACACACACACACACACACACACACACACACACACACACACACTCTCTCTCTCACTCTGTGTCTCTCTCTCTCACACACAGAAACACACACACTCTCTCTCTCTCTCTCACACACACACACACACACACACACACACACACACACACACACACACACACACACACACACACACACACACACACACACACACACACACACACACACACACACACACACACACACTCTCACTCTGTGTCTCTCTCTCTCTCACACAGAAACAAGCAAGGAGTGGTCTGAAACCCACCTCGGCTCCGTGTGTCCTTTGATGAGCTAGTCAGATTTATAAAAGAAGGAATTCAAAGCACCAGATAAAGGGTTAAACAATAATCTGCTTTAATGGTAAACAACAATACAAATACAGAGCACTCTGCAATAGTACAATACAGAGCGCTCCGAGCTGAATTCTACAACCATGTGATAAACGTACCACGACAGTCAGTCAGAAGACAGCGCCGAGCATGAGAATATCATAATATTTATACACACAAGTGGGGAGGGGTTGTTTCGGTTCCTCCTCCCTAGCTATTTGTTATTGGCGATTTCACTTCTGGGCGAGCTAGCCAGTGAGTTGGCAGTTTTCCATTGGCCAGTTTCACTTCTGGGCGGACCCAAGACAATGAGTCAGTAGCCGTTGACTCCGTCTGATTCGCTCCCTCTCCTTACAGTGTGTGTGCGTGTGTGTGTGTGTGTGTGTGTGTGTGTGTGTGTGTGTGTGTGTGTGTGTGTGTGTGTGTGTGTGTGTGTGTGTGTGTGTGTGTGTCTAAATAAGGATGTTTCCTGTCATGCAAACTGGTCCTACTTCATACAGAGTAATTAAGCACACACATATATTTAAGCCAATTACTTACTTATGGGTGAACCTCCCATTGATTGATGTCAGACATCTCATTTCGTTGTTCTACACCTCATACTCTCCAAAACCAAACACCCCTTCAAAAGAAAAGCCCTATAGATGTAATGCTACTTGAACTTATACTATACGTACATCTGATATGTAACTCCTTCAGCCTACTTTCAGATGCACAAACTATTCAACTATTAACTTATTCAGCTATTTCAGGACAATGACGCTATACATGTTGTTGTTTATACCTTTTTTAAACCTTTTCTTTTAAATATTAAGCTTCTTCACTATTTTTCCTCCTCTTCCAGTTTAACATTTCACTTTCAAGTGTTCAACAAAGTCATTGCAATGCATTTGAGCTGTAACAATTTGATTCAAATCATTTCACTTTTCTGCATTTCTCTGCTAAGTTCAGCAACACACTTACTTGGTCTCTGTAGCTAAAATCAGCTACCATTCAGCTAATAACATATTCAGCTTTTTCTACATTTTCAGCTAAATTCAGCCACAAATGTTCACAGTTTACAGCATTCGCACGCATTTTCTGCAGGAAATGCATTTTCTAGTTTCATTTGTTAGTCTCACTTCCCATGGCCTTGAGGAAGCTGACTCTTGGATATTTATATTGCAATAGTGTAGAAAATGCTGTGTCTGCTTTTTGAAAATATTGGTGTTTCAGGGTTAGGGTTTACATCTGTTAAGTCAAGTTAAGCCAATGTTTCCATATTTTGTTAAACCATGACAATATTTTGTATTTTGAGTTTGAACAAATGGAAACTTTGAGATTACTGAGATAATGGTAGCTACATTACCAGCGACATAGATTCTTCAAATGATAAAAAATACATCAAGTCAAATATTCAGCCCTACCGGTCAATGCATATGCTACGACAGACACAAGAAATTGAAAGAGAATGTGTTTTAAATGGGCTTACCTGCTTGAAAAGTTCTATTTAACGGAAAGTAGCCTATGTGAGCTAGTTAACTAACAAGCCCCTTCTAGCCCCTCATGCTATAATCATGTGTATTTTCTCCATTTCTGTTCATGTGTCTTCTCGCAATTATCGCTGGCCCCGTGTATCTCCTAATCGCTATAACCGCCCTGCTCTCGTCTATCCCACATGCTCCACTGAGATCCAACATCTAGTTGCAGGTGGCCTGTGGAACTGCCAGTCAGCTGTTCTGTTTAGAGTAGGTGAGGTCCTGATAATTTATTCCGGTAAATTACTCTGACCTACTAATTGACCTGACCGAAGTTACTGAGTCTATGTAAGTTTACTGCTTGGCTCAGATCCGCCAACGTCAGCAAGATCTCACCTCTATTAACTCCCCGAAGAACCAGGTTCAATTAACTGCTGTTTCTATTCAGACAACTCTTTTTAATCTGTTTAAGCGATCCCGAAGGATTTTGATATCAGTAAATGGGGTGTGTTCCTACCTAAACGTGAGTGTGGCAGGGTGCAGTCTTACCTTTGAAGCAGGAGAGGAGAGCACAGATTTTCTTTTTAGTTGTCCCAATCCAAAAGGTGAGATCAGTTTATTTGAAGAAAAATAGGTCCAAACTAATACAGAGTCTTTACCTTTTAACACATTATAATCATACAAAACATATCATGCTGGGGTTATATTTTTTATCTAAAACCTTAATTCATATTCCTTTTATTCCCTTGCGTACGCCTTCCGGGTATACCTAAATAATACTATTAGATCTAAGCTTCCCGTACGTCCGAAGAACGTCTTCCAGGTAGATCTGAATAGTGTTATTCATTTGATTCCTGTACGTTCTAACAACGCCTTCCAGGTCGATCTAAACATTAGTTATAAGATCCTGTACGTAATAATTACGCCTTCCAGGTAGAGTCTAACCATTAGTTATAAGATCCTGTACGTAATAATTACGCCTTCCAGGTAGAGTCTAACCATTAGTTATAAGATCCCCGTACGTCCTAACAACGTCTTCCAGGTATATCTAAATAATACTATTAGATCTAAGCTTCCCGTACGTCCGAAGAACGTCTTCCAGGTAGATCTGAATAGTGTTATTTCTTTGATTCCTGTACGTTCTAACAACGTCTTCCAGGTATATCTTACCGAGAGCCATCTAACCCAGCTCTGAGGGCCAGAGCTTACCGGGAGAGAGTATACCAGGGGTTTCCCCCTCTCTCCCCCCCGAAATCCAAAAAAGCCAGTCTTTTTATGCTCAAAAAACCGGATAGAAACCCCACAAACACCTCCTCTATACCCAACATAGACATATTCTATGGCTATGACATAACCACCCTTTTGAGGCCTCAATGTGTTTCTCCTTAAGTCCGGAGCCCCCCTCCCTGCTGTGAGAGGAGAGGAAAGAACCTGCCTACTCTCTTGTCAGAGAGTAGGGCATACATCATTATAGGTCTTACACTCAACTTAACAAACCACTTTGTTTTGTTTATGCTGTAAATATAGAAAAACCTAAAATATGAAGCATTTTCATTGTGGGTTATACAAGAATATAATTGATTATATTTGATTATAACTAACTTTCGTTTTAAGTATTCAACATACTATGAAGCTCTCAACAGTTCCTAAGGCTGACTTCATCTCTGGCTACGCCTCCCTGCAGTCTCTGGATTTCCTTGCTCTCACTGAGACCTGGATTACTCCATCCAACACATCCACCCCAGCAGCTCTCTCCACAGCATATTCCTTCTCCCATACACCCAGACCCACTGGTAGAGGAGGTGGCACTGGTCTCCTGCTCTCTCCCAAATGGAGCTTTTCCCTCTTCAAGCTACCTAACTTCACTCCGTCCACCTTTGAATTCCATGCCGTCACAGTAACCCATCCTATACAATTAACCATTGTTGTTCTCTACCGTCCACCAGGCGCCTTGGGGGACTTCTTGGAGGAATTAGATAATCTCCTCTCACACATCCCTGAAACTGGCCCTCCCGCTGTACTTCTCGGAGACTTCAACCTCCAGACAGGGAAGATAGACGAACTAACATCTCTGTTAACCACCTTTGCTTTCTCATTGTCTCCATCCCCACCAACTCATAAAGCTGGCAATGTCCTTGATCTCATATTCTCAAGGAACTGCACTACTTCTAACCTCTCTGTAAACCCGCTCCACACATCCGATCACTTCTTCATTTCATTCTCTCTACCCCTTTCCAAACATAACAAACTAATCTCTTCTCATCCTGCACCTGTCCGCCGTAACCTTCTTTCCCTCTCCCCCTCTACCTTTGCCTCATCTGTGCTCTCAGCCCTCCAAACTCTACCTCCAAACTCTGCTGCAGAAACTCTCCTCTCTAGTCTCTCATCCTCTCTGGACTCTCTCTGTCCTCTCACATCTCGGCAGGCTCGTCAGTCCCCTCCTGCTCCCTGGCTAAATGACGCACTGCGTGCTAATAGAACCATCCTTAGGCCAGCAGAGCGGAAACGGTGGAAATCCAAACACCATGACGACCTCCTAACCTATCAGGCTCTCCTCTCCTCTTTCTCTGCTTCGATCTCTCAGGCAAAAAGCACTTTCTTTCAAGATAAGATCCAACTTCCTATTCCAATCCCAAAAAACTATTTTCCATCTTCTCCACCCTCTTGGACCCCCCCAAAGCCCCTTCCCCCTCCTCCCTTCTGTCAAGCGACTTTGTTAACCACTTTGAAAAAAAGGTTGATGTTATTCGCTCTTCTTTTTCTGACTCACCTCTACTCACCGCTGGGTCACCAGACCCTCCTTTCACCCACACACTGACCTCCTTTTCCCCTCTCTCTCCAAGTGAGGTTCTTACCCTCATTACCTCTGCCCGCCCTACCACCTGTCCTCTGGACCCTATCCCCTCAAACCTCCTTCAGACTATCGCTCCTAATATTCTACCGTTTCTCACCCATTTCATCAACACTTCTCTAACTTCTGGTCACTTTCCAAATAGTCTCAAGGAGGCAAGAGTAAACCCTCTCCTAAAGAAACCCACTCTCAACCCGTCTGATGTTATAAACTACAGGCCTGTCTCTCTACTCCCGTTCCTGTCTAAAACACTTGAACGCGCCGTCTTTAAACAACTCTCCTGTTATCTCCATCAGAACAACCTTCTGGATCCGCACCAGTCTGGTTTCAAGGCAGGTCACTCCACATAAACTGCTCTCATTGCTGTCTCTGAGGAACTGCACTCTGCCAAAGCAGCATCCCTCTCCTCTGTCATCATCCTGTTGGACCTGTCTGCTGCATTCGACACGGTGAACCATCAGATCCTCCTTCACACTCTTCAAAAACTTGGAGTTTCAGGCTCTGCACTATCCCTCCTCACCTCATACCTCAAATATCGTACCTACAGAGTAACTTGGAGAGGGTCCTAGTCCGACCCTTGTCAATTAACTACAGGGGTCCCTCAGGGCTCTGTTCTTGGTCCCCTGCTCTTCTCCCTGTACACAAACTCGCTCGGATCAGTCATTAGCCCGCATGGATTTTCATACCACTGCTACGCTGACGACACCCACTTAATTATGTCCTTTCCCCGCTCAGAGACCCAGGTCGTCGCACGCATCTCTGCTTGTCTAGCTGACATCTCTCAGTGGATGTCTGCTCATCACCTCAAGCTCAACCTTGACAAGACTGAACTGCTTTTCCTTCCGGGAAAAGATTGTCCCACTCTTGACCTGACAATCAACATCGGCACCTCTGTTGTTTCCCCGACTCAGACTGCAAGGAATCTGGGTGTGATCCTAGATAACAAACTGTCCTTCACTGCAAACATCGCTGCTACAACCCGTTGCTGCAGATACACGCTTTACAACATCAGGAGAATACGTCCCCAGCTGACCCAGAAAACAACGCAGGTTCTGGTCCAGGCTCTCGTCATCTCACGCCTAGACTACTGCAACTCCCTCCTGGCTGGTCTACCTGCATGTGCCATCCGACCTCTGCAGCTCATCCAGAATGCAGCGGCTCGTCTGGTCTTCAACCTTCCAACATTTTCCCACACCACTCCGCTCCTCCGCTCACTTCACTGGCTTCCGGTAACTGCTAGAATCCACTTCAAGACACTGGTTCTTGCGTACCATGCTGCGAATGGATCTGGCCCTTCCTACATCCAGGACATGGTTAAACTGTACACCCCAGCGTGTGCACTACGCTCTGCATCAGCCAAACGACTCGCTGCACCCTCGCTGCGAGGGGCACCCAAGTTCCCATCAGCAAAAACACGTGGGTTTGCTATCCTGGCTCCAAAATGGTGGAATGAGCTCCCCATTGACATCAGGACAGCAGAAAGCCTGCACATCTTCCGGCGCAGACGGAAAACTCATCTCTTTCGACTCCACTTCGAGCGATAGAATTACTAACAAAGAACTGCTAACAGAGCACTTATATACTAATACAGGACTGGCTTATCTATAGCCAGTTGAGTAGCACTTGAAATGTTTGGCTCTATGAAACCTGATGTACTTATATGATTCTGTTTTCTTCATGGTTGTGTCTTGTTAGTGTATTCTAGAACCCTGAAGGCAGGAGAGACTGAAAAGAGTCAAGGGAAGCTTATAAAAGTTAACAGCATTTAATTACACAAAAGATGCGGTGATGTACAAAATGAAATGTGCGAGTGGAGGCGCTCTCCTCATCCGACCGGTCAGTCCAGGTCAGCAGGTAGAAGAGGTCAATTCTTGGCTTGCTCTTCCTGTTGTCATCTGAGGTCTTCTCCTATTGGCCGGCGGTCCAATGCAATTCCTGCCTTTTTCTGTTGTTAAATTACATCATTCTGGTGTCTGTGGTTATTTAAACATTCCCTAATAAACGTTATTCAGCGGCAATAAATGAGTGCTAAACCCAGTGTGCTCAGTGTACAACATCACATGTCATTTCACCTTTGATTCACGGTTTCAAAATGCAGCATTTCGCCACATGCTAATGCTAACCGGAAGTGAATAATCTTCAGAATAAAAGTATTAAGTTAATAGTTAGTGAACTTCAGGTTTTTCAGAATAAAACTGATTTAAATTAAATAGTGTATTTAATTCAAATTGCGCCATATCAACATTGATTTTAATTTCTAACAGTCTTCCTGGTTGAATGTACTTATTGTAAGTCGCTTTGGATAAAATGAGCGTATGTGTGTGTGAAAGAATAGGGCTAGCTTCACACGGCTATGCAAATATTTGTATTGCTCAATATAATTTGTTTCCAAATAACCTTGGTCAAAATTAACAAATGAGAATGATGTTGGTAAATCATATAAAAAATATGATCTGTGCTATGTTTATTAATAATTCTACTGGCAGTATTTTAAAGGCAAATGCATTAGCTAAACTGCATATCCCTATGCTAATATTGGATGAAAAAACGTCACCTTACCTGCTAACTAGGTAGCTTGTTATAATTTACAATCAGGACACTTAAGTCACTGGTTTGGACATAAATGAAATGTGACAAATATTAGTGTTTTTAAATTAGCTTATCTGCTCGTTTTCTTCTTTGAGAGGAACCAAAAGAGTATTGCTAGACATTTTTGACAACTGACAAAAATCTAAGTTAATAGAAAACTAGTTTGTGAACTATATAGATATCTAGGGCAGATCGTTTATCATTAACATGTTTCTGACTATGGTGTCACCTTGTTAAGTTATCTGACACATGTCTACAAGCACAGGATCATGAAAAGATAAGGGCTAGAAATCATGGTTGGTTGCTTTTTTAAATTTAAAATCTAAAATATTTAAACATAGGCTATAGCAGGCCTACAAAACATGTTTGTTCTCTGAATTGTTCAGAGAACAAACCATTGTTTTCCACATCCATTAGTCAATGTCTGGTTCCTTCTGGTAGGCCGTTGTGTGTGCCTGACCAAGTCCTGGTAAATTAGCGCATTTAATTAATTTCTCGGAAAAATGCACAAGAAATGACAATAGTAGTTCTAACTCAGTCACACACACTTACAAATACCCAGCAGATAAAAGCATTCTTAAAAAAATGATTGCAGACAATCACACATTAGAAAAAATAGCTTACATTTACCACAACAGTATTTGCAAGACACATTTATTTTCCAACACTGTCTACCTAAATCCTACCACAGAAACTTAAATGTTTTGCATTTCTTGGTTAGTAATATACTTCACCAGGGCTAGTGAGCAGATTTATAGAGGCGTATTGACAAGGTCACGGAAGGTTTTCTAATCAGGTTGCTGCTGTGTGCTTGTGTGTATGTGTGCATGTTTACTGTAATGCGTGTGGTTGAAGGTTGGCGTGACAGATTGAAGGCCTCACAACCTATTGATGTGACCTATATTTCTAGTTTGGTTGTCACTACTCTTATATTCAGCATATCTCCTTAGTTAGAGATGCTATACTATACATCATCTCCGTAACCCTGTTCATCTTGTGAAATGCAAATGTTTATTTCTAAACTGGCTTAGCGTGTATTTTTGAAGGATGTTCCCTACGTCAAGGTGTGCGACAGTAGAAGCAGTGAAAAGTAAAGAAATATATATATCTATTATGTTTACATGTTACTATTTTTTCCTAATCATCATTCTTCCTGACTCATGTCGTTATTCTGCTACTTAGTTTTGACTAAATTAGTGTCAGTATGCCCTCAACACCCACACACTCTTTTCAGGAAGTCATTGTGTGTTGCTAATGCAGCATTTCAAACTGTTAAAATAGGCCTGTTATACAGTATTTTACTCATATCACTTTTGTGCATTCTGAGTATGTTTACGAGTTACTGTGCGGTATATTCTAAACCAAAACAGCACTTATCTGTCTCAAACATGTTTCAGGATTTAGTTCATCTACATGTAATGGAAAAACGCTATCCAATTATTATGTGATTAAGGAAAATAACAGTAAAGGCTCTCACATATAAAACCCCCTTTGGGAGATTTTGCTATGAACTCGTATATGTGTATATAATTTCCATAAATCCGATATAAAAGAGTTGTCTGACACAGGCACCAGGATGTATTAAACTGGCTGAAAATAGAGGGAAAACAAATACTGTTTTGTTGATTATTTCTATTTAAAGGAGTTGATGGTAACCCTGGCTTAGAAAACATGATGGTTCCTGCTGATCTAATCTCAGTGAAGACTTGACGTCTGTCTTCATTCTGTTTAACATCAAAACAGCTTGGGGAGACCTTTAAGAATGCCAAAGGACGTTTCACCAAAACACAAGATCATGGTCAAAATATAAACACTGCTCCTTCCTACTGGAATTTGACATTGATAACAAAAATACATTTTTTTTTAAATGGTTACAAGTGTTACAAGTCAAATTTGTACTTACTTTGAAATTACAAAAGAGTATTTATTTTACTTTTGCCTCACTGACCTCAAATTATATATTACATACATTATTTATGATATTATATTATTGGAATTGTTGTTTAAATATTCATTACTATGTACTTTTCCTTGTATTGTTGTGCCATGTTCATTTATGTACTTTGTTATGCAATGCTATATAGAGTGAGACAGCCATGGATTTGTTATGATCGAAGGAAAATATTTGTCTGCCACGGATGAATATTACTGCTGACATTTTCAGTTAGTGCCATAACCAAACACATCACAATGATAAAACAAAGGCTTCTGGAATAACAGCAGGGAGGATCATGTGCAGATTTTTCTACAAAATGAGCACATGCTCTCATCAATTTAACCTCGAATGAGATATGAGTACAGGCATATAATCAAGGCTGCGCGGTTTGTGCTGCAGGAAAAAAGTACATTATCAACAACATTAGGCGCGTTCACACTGCAGTACTTTTCCCACTTTAGTTCCGATATAGTTCCGAAATGGTTCACACCAAAAAGAGCCGGAACTAAAATGAGTTCATGAGAACCTTTTCACCCCCTTTTCCGTCCCTGCTAGAGAGCAGGGACTTTCGTGGGAGAAAAAGGTTCCTATGTCTGATTGGCTGGGCGGATTGCAAACCACGCCCCGTAAAACTCCCAAAAAGTGAGTAGCATGAAGCTGCAGCGTCGGAGACAGCAGTTACAGGACCGCACTTGTAGAACCGCACACACAGGTCCCGCGTCACGTGACGGAGCACGTTCACATGAATGTGAACGTCAACGCAGAGAATGTGAGTAATGTGAAGTGCTTTTACAGTTTTATTTGTTTAACATTAATAACAATTCCGGTGTCTTGAAATGAAGTGTGATTAGCTAACATTAACTATGATAGTGTTAAGGCAATACAAACAAACATCTGTTTGCTTATGATAGCTTCTAACCGTATTAAAGTCTCTAAAAACAACTATTCGTTAGCTATAGCTTTCGGCAAAAGCATTACCAAAAGCATTAGCTTCGTTAGCATATTTGATCATTTGTTTAATGAAACTAGCGTGATGTTGGCAAGCCCAACTAGGTGTCATAGTTGAGTAATTGAATCACTACTTACAGTAAGAGTGTGAGTAATGTGAATCATGTTTTTTTTTTTAAAGTTAACAACTATTCTGTTGTATTGAACAGCCATACAAGCAACAAGTGCTAAATGTAATCTATTAGCCTATGATGACCTGCAAAACCAACTGTTAACCATTTTGTTTATTTGTTTAATGAAACTGTATGTTATGGTTATGTTATTTGACAGAGGCTTTTATCCAAAGTGACTCACAAAAAACATAAAATAACCATAATTAACATTAGAATTTCAATACAAATAGTTACATAGTCAAGTTACATTACTTATTACATTTTTACAGGGTAATTACTCATCTGTAACCTACTACATTTAAAAAAAGTAAACTTCCCAACCCTAATGATTAATTATAGTCAGCTAATTAATTAAACTTCAACGGATGACAAAAGCATGTCAATATGTCCACTACATTAAATCAGCAGTAGCCTAAATTCTGTCTTCAGTGTAAATGGTTCTTTAATAGTCATTGTATTACAATTTGAATTCATTGTAAATAATCTTTACTGTGCTGACTGCCTGTTTACCGTTTATCAGACAGTGTCATCATTTTGACATGTTTTGTAATATTGCATGAGGTGTTTTAGTCAGTTATTGTTGAGATTATTAATGCATATCAATTGTGCACCAATGCCTTAGCCTTTCCCTATGCAATACTTTAGATGACGTCTTGTTCTTATTGTTTCAAAGGCATGGCCAAAGGTTTGCCTTCTGGACTCTGGAGGCCAGAAGCTTGCTGGAGGGAACCCTTCAGCCAATATTCAGATGCGGCTTTCACACCAGCGCTTTTCAGTTTCTAGCTCCGAGCGGGAGCTTTTCTGGTTCAGCTCCGGTTTCCCTTTTCAGCTCCCGCTCTGTGCACACCGCCCACTGGCGCCCCAGAGCTGCGTCATGACGTCACCGTTTACATCGCTGATTTGCCCCCCAACGGCAGCTCACAACAACAACTGTGTCGGGTCGATGATCGTGTTGCTTTTAATCACACGAAGCCAGAATAAATTGAATAACGACTTCTCCAACCTTATACTTTTCTCCAGAGTGCCGTGGTTCATTGTTTATTAATGTGTTTCTGCAGCATTTACCGACCGCTGCAGTGCTGGCTGCTCTTCCACAGGAGTTTATTCTCCCGTTAGCTCCCGGTTAGCTCACACTGCAGCGGCCGCTCTAAAGTATTCACTGTCCGACTCACACAAGCAGCTGATGCATATCCCCAGTTCCCTTAGCCTAAGTGAATGTGTGTCAGTCTGAATTGACACTGTTTGGTATCACAACGCTGTTATGAAAGTTTCTCTGGTATAAAACGGGTGATGTTAGCATTAGCAACCGAAGCTAAACTGACTACTTGCATCCGATAGCTGCAATAATACAAAACAACACGTCTGCCTCTCTCCACAATGATCGATAACAGCGAACGGATGGTCAAAGTAAGGCACAAATAAACAGAATCACACGAAGCCTGGTTAGTGTTGCCTGACTTTATAAAGTGTGTTTATAGGCACTACTGCTTGTAGGCAGGCATAACAGTCGACCCATGGGAGGTGGGTTTAGTTTCCTGCACGCCTCGACGTAAGAGAGACGTAAGCGACGTCACCTCTTAGCTCCAAAGCTCTTGCCTCTGGACCGACAATTTTTTGGAGCTGGAAATGAAGCGGATTCCGGAGCTAAGAGCCGGCGCAGCTCCGGTGTGAACTGGAAAACCCGGCGCTTTTCAGGCTCTAGCTCCGAGCCGGAGCTGAAAAGGCGCTGGTGTGAAAGGGGCAAGAGTGCCACGACAGATTATCTCCCTCGAGAGGGAACAGCAGACCCCGCCTCACCCCCAGTGAAGAAACAGCAGACCCCGCAATAAAAATAAATAAAAATGTATTCTGAACTGAAATGCCTCTCAGTCAAACTGCTTGTTTATCTTTTGCAGGATGGTGCATGAACACACTAACAGTTGTTTTTCAGTAATCTAGCACCTCTTCGAAGACACCTTTGATTTATTAATAATAATAATGAAACGAGAATTATGATACTGTAGAAGGAACAGTGTTTAACAGTGTTGTTTTCTTTTGAATAATAATGAAACAAGAATTATGATACTGTAGAAGGAACAGTGTTTAACAGTGTTGTTTTCTTTTGAATAATAATGAAACGAGAATTATAAACATACCCAAAACTAAATTAACAGTGTTGTTTAATATACATATAAAAGACATAAAAGACTATATTTTTGAAATTCTCAACTAAATTAACAGAATATATATATAAACATTCATGTGAACGTGCGTTGACCGTCACGTGCTCCGTCGCGGGACCCCGTCACGTGACGCCGGACCTGTGTGTGCGGTTCTGTAACTGCGGTTCTGTAACTGCTGTCTCCGACGCTGCAGCTTCATACTATTGCAAAAAGTGTTGTGAAGCCGCCATTTTATTATCCTTGCATTAGCATTAGCATTAGCCCAGCGCAGAAACGCAGAGAGACTAACTTATGGCAACACAAAATAAAACATGGGAGCGGTGGAGATGAGGAGGTGTCGGCGTTCTGGCGATTTACTCGGAAGGCTTCAGTAGTAGAGTCCCAGCAGCTTCTACTGAAGCCAGTCCCCAACTCCGGGGACTTCCGGCCGGGGACTTTGGGTGGCAGTATACCCCGTGAAGTTGTTTGCGGCCTGCCAGTAAACCCAAAGCAGAAGAAGAAGAAGTGACGTCAGCGGCTTCATTTGCCTAACGGCCCGTCTACACTACAGGCAGTGGCGGTTCTAGAACATTTTACATGGGGTGGCAAAGGGGGGGCAAGAGGTCATGCCAGGGTGGCATGGGAGGGCGGATAGTACGTGGTATTTTATACTGTATATAACCTATTTATTGTTAATTCATGCCCTAACATGTGTTCTTAATGCACAAGAGAAACAAGGTGTTCAGACAAACAATCGGGTGCCCTTTGAGTCCCCCAAGCTTACTTCAATAATTTTAAATGAAAGGAAACTACAAAATGTATTTTAAAGCAATTAATTAATGGAACAGGTTGTTTTGCATTACAATGTAAAATTAAATATATATTTTGTTTTTAAAAAATGTGTTGTCTTAGTATTAGACAGACATATTTGCATGTGCTCACTAAGCATTATTACATATTAATTTAATATTAAACAAATCAAAATGGCCAATTATTCCAAAATGTTGCTGCTAATATAATCATATGCTTGTCAACTTTAACTGATCAAAAATAAATTCTGAAAAAATACTTGAATTATCTATGAAATTGCAATATTGACACACGTCCCTCAGTTTGCTTCAACCCTGTCACGCCATACCATTTACCCTCCTATTAAAATAATGGATCAGTCCATGTGTGATCTGCATTGAGGGAATTACATCACAAAAGTGTCAGTTTCTTCTCTTACCTATATTTCAGTTTTTGTATTTTCAGATTAAGATTGACAAGCTCAACATTTCAACTCTGTTATATGAATTAATAATAGTATATAATTGTTATTGCAAAATAAACAATAGTTTTGCAAAATATTACAATTTTGTAATGTCCTTGATTTCCATGTGGTGCCATATCTTAGCTAAACAAGGTATCATGTCAAAAACTTCAACCATGTTAAATTTTTTAAAGTAAATTCCTAGTAATTATTTATATGTTGTGCCTGGGGTGGGAAAATGTAAGTAGTCCACTACCAGATGTTGACCAAACATTTTGGTTTAATTTTTCAAAGATATAAAGACCCAAAAGGCACCCGATTCAGAGAATACTCTAATTCTGCATACTGTAAGTACTTAGTTATAATTAAGTACACAAATGGCATCACCCATCTCTTCAGAGAGCTAAAGGTGACCTGTGCAGCAACACATTTCAATCAATAATTGTCAATACTAAGAGCTGCTAGATTGTGCTGCTGTAATGGAACATGTAAGGAGAATAAGAACATACCATGTGGTCCAGCTGGACTTTCATCTGCCTCCTGATCCCTGCCTCAGTCCCTCTTTCTGATACTTCATCTTTATTCCTCACATACATTTCTTCTTCTTCACTAATGTCTTCATCTCCTCCTGGCTTCCTCCTGCTCTTTTCCTCCTGGTCTCTTCAGTGAACTCTCTTTTCCTCCTGCTCTTTTCCTCCTGGTCTCTTCAGTGAACTCTCTTTTCCTTTTCCTCTTTCTGTTCGTCCTGATCACTTCTCAAATGTCTTTTTGTTGTTGTTGTTGTTGAATCACTCCAGCTACTCTGGCCTGCAAGAGTCTACTTGTGAAAAGCACTGGTACAAATGCTTGTATAACTTTATACGTTAGGGCCATGTAGCCTAGCTAATAAGTAGCATATCATCAGAAAGTATTTATCAAACACACACAGGCAGTGTTATGCTGTGTTCGTTATTCTCGCGTCCAGGTAAGAAGCTTAAAAAAGGAGACTAAATTGAGTCTCTGAGAAGGTTCAAAATTGGTACTTTAATTAATAAAAAGCGCGGTAATGTTACAAGCAGGATATTGTTCAGTCAGGAGAGAAAGTCTGCAGCTTCCTCTCCCTGTGATGGCCGTGCAGAAGAGAGCTTCCAAGCATTCGTCTTTCCCGCTTGCTGGCTGTTCGCTCCTCCTCTCTGGGAGCTGTAGTGATGTAGGGGACTTCCCCCCTCGTTCGTCTGTGTCCGATATCGCGTTAAACAGAGGATTTCGACATTTTACATTCATTGCTTACTTCCACATGCCTTTTCTCCTCCTTATCTCTTTCATAACTTTATATGTAATACATGTTAACGGCGTCAATAGCCACTTTAATGATACTAATGGGCAGTAGTCCCGGATGTCGTCATGACGGATTTTCAGAATAAAAGCTTGGTATTGAGAACTTCCAGAATAAAATAGCATTTAAACTGACAGTATGTTTAAGGTACATTATGCCATAAAACATTGATTTTAATTTCTAACAGCAGCTGTGTTTAATGTTTAAGGTGTGTATAATACTGAAATCAATGAGTTCTTCATCTGAACTCTGCATAGTACATAACTCATATTAAAAACATACAATCAAAATGGAATGGTTCAATAGCCTCAACTTTACAAAAATACAAAAAATACTTTGACTGTGCTCAAACATAAAAGTGTTCCCTTGTGCATAACTTCTAGTGTTAACATTCAATATCATTCTTCAAAATGGCAGCAATGGCTTGGTATTAGAACATTTCTTCCTCCCTCCTTTCACAGAAACCTTTCCCATACCACGCTCAGTGTTAAGGCACTTGTTTTTACAAAGTGAAAAGAAACAAACCATTTTAAAATAGCAATGATTTATAAAACATGAGATCTACCATATTAGAATAGTGAAAAAATAATAAAGAATAAATAAACTATCTTGGAATAAATGGATTCACTCCATTTTAGCATTTTAGTTTGCTCACTTCTTCACATGATTTCATAATTTAAAGTATCACATCAGCTGGACATTCATTGAACAATCTCATCAATATCTGTATATGGGTCGTCTTGTTCTGCTAGCATTTGTAACCGTCTCCTCGTGAGAAATGTACCCTCCCTCCTTTCATACCATTTAAGGTATGAAAGTAATATGTTCTCTAGAAGAGGCCGTTGTGATCAATCGGTACGTTAGGACATGGAAATGCAACATCTGGGCCTCTCCTGGGCCCCCTATGCTATCCTTGTGCACTGTGGAGCCTAAACTCCCAATGGGACTGGTCTCTTAGCCCTACTGGCTTTGGGGGGTTTCGCCATGTTGATTAACTGCATAAAAAACATCACTGGCTGTGCTAGTGCACAGGTCCCAGTCCAATCCTGTGGCAAGACTGAGTACAAGGTTTTAGTTCCATGATACCACCAAACATCTACTCTGGGGTACGGCATTCTAGACAGTCATTTCTGGGAGAAGATTTTGGTCAGTTACAACAGTTGTAGAGTTTCATCACTTGAAAGTTCCCACTTCAGTAGCTTTGGGTGGTCTGTTCTAATGATGTGATAAAATCCCTGAAATGGTGTGAAAACCAGTGGAATATCACCAATGCATTATACTAATTTATCTTCAATTATGGTCTACTTGAAGAACCATGCTAACCCCTTTAACAGTGTGTGGAACCTTGGGTGCCCGAGCATGTGAGAATTACTCCCCCCTTTAACAAGGACTTTAAAAACAGAAGTGGTTTCTTTTATGGTTTGTAGTTCAATTCAGGAATGTTCACTCATGGCAGATATGTTTCTCCTTTTAAATAACGTCTCTAAATGTCAGGTCATCACTGATTAATGGATGAGCATTAGGAGGTGGTGGCACTTGTCTTTTAAAACTCATACTCTGGTGCCGTGCGCTCCCTCTGAAGGGGCAAGTAAGATTTAAAACATCTGCAGGGTGGGTTGAGCGACCCCTTCTCCCTGAACGATATTTGTTGTTGAAAATATGCACCATTAAAATGAGTGATCCAAGGCCCCGTATGTATTACTCCCAATTATACTAGTTTTTCAAAATTAAAATGTGCAATCGCTCTTTGCCTAGTGTCTTTTTAAAACTCTACATCTGGTTCGACAAACAAATGTTGTTTCCACCTTAAGACATCAATACTCTAGATTGGAATACCTTCTTTGGCTTGGTTCTAGCTCTACCTTTAACATTTTCCATTCAAATAAAGATTTGTCTGCTTTCTATATTGTAACAAATTAAATCTTCCCCAAATTCTCACATGAATAAGAATCTCTATAAGAATAATTTGTTTATATGATGAAAAGATTGAATAATATGTTCTACCCTCAGTGTGTTTTTAGGATTATTTTCTAATAAGTGTGTTTATGTGTAAACTCACTCACTCCCGTGTTCCTTCTCTCCCCCTCTGGTCGTCAAGCCACGACCCCCTCACGTTCTGCTGGCCTGTGCCAACTCCTCCGTCCTGTCCTCTCCTCTGTCCTGCCTTCTCCTTAGTCCATCCGCTCTTGGATCCTCCCGCTGTAACTCTTTTCAGTGGCCCAACTGCTTTGCATTTCATCTCCTCCTTTTCAGTCTCTACGCTGTTGCATGGAGGGCGTATTCCGCTCTCATGTCCCACACTCTGCTCTTGTGCCAAATCTCGTGGCTCAGTTTGGTCCTGATTGAGGGACCGATGAGAGTTTGCCTCTTTGTCAGCATGCTGGTTTGGTTCTGGATGCCTCAGGTGGAGCTGGTTCTGGATGCCTCAGGTTGTTGTTGGTTCAGCTCGGGTTCTGTGTCTGTTCGATGGAGGAGGAGTCTCCTGCGGTGAGGTCATTTGTCTGAAGATGGGGTCGTAGCAGTCTGACAGGCAGAGAGAGAGATCTCGGGACGCATTACCGATAGCTAATTCCAACACACTGAGGAAAAATATATCCAATCCTTTCTACTCCATTTTCATAATCTTACTATCTGTCTTAGATGTTAAATGTCATCTAAACCCAATTAATGTCTACTAATGGTTGTGCCATATCCCTAAACATTGCTTTCACCCACTGTAACATGGCTACTCCAAATAACTCTTTCAGGAAACCATTTTCTTCTATAAATTAAAAATATCTACATGTTTCAAGCACCACATATTTCACACACTATAAAAGAACGTCCCCATATTTTCTCCATTACTTTAAATCTCACTGTTATTTAGAACATAAGTAAGTTTTGTGACTGGACATATCTGCAATGTCGCCACAATCTGCAGCTGGGGAATTTGTAAGTACAAAGCTGTACTTGTGGGCTAGTAGCCAGTTTCTACTGTAATCATTTTTCAATAATTGTGCTCAGGTCACCGGTCGGTTGTCCATAAACTTAACAGGGAGTGTTTCTGGTACAGACTAAAACATGGATCCAGTGTATTTGGAGATTCCCCTAATCTGTAAATCCCCATCACTTACATATCCCGATCACTTAAACCCATCTCATCATTTGATACAAGAACTGCATATATGGGGGGTGAATCATCTTGATTGTAACCGCCTCACCTTTGGGACCGAGTATTTCTAACTCCTCCTCTTGTTGCTCAGCTGATCTTTTGGCTCTGGGGATAAGTGAAACTCTCTGAAACACAGCTGGAGTTTTGTTAGTGATGTGGGCATTCTCTATGAGTGAACTAATGGATCCATGTCTTACTTATTGTACTCCCCATCCAACCAAAAAGGTGCCAAGTGTAATGAGCACAATCAACAATGCTATTCTAACTCTTATCCCTAGGGGACCCAACAATTGGTTTGGCTTTGTTCTTGACATCATCTCTATTTTCTCCATGGTTGTGTCAGTTACAGAATTTAAATAATGAGTACCATAATAACGTATACGAAAATTGGACTCTTTTTCAGATGTAAAACAAAAAAATAGGTTTTCACTTTAGTGTACAATCTATAGACAATTCGTCTTTTGAGCTGTTTTTATCTTTATCTTATTTCTATTTATTGTTTTGTTCCAGCTCTGCCAAATCAGTCCTAACTCCCAATAATGTTCTGGAAGTTGCCGGTGAAGGGTGACCATGTGTGAGGTGGTGTCAATTTGCTCCTTTTTCTTTACCTTTAAACCGGAGCTCGTGTGAAGTTCATTACAACTTCTCACTGTTCCGTCCACCGGGATCAGCTCACTGTCTTTTGTGAACTTTCACCCTCACCCAATCACCTGGCCGAACAGGAGTCTCTTCTGGAGTCTCGTCTGGTATCTCTGTAGCTTTCCCAGCCTGTGTAGACAAAACTTGGATAATATTACTCAGAGTTCTGACATATTCATCACTTCTATTCGTCTAATATCTAAAACTGGAATACTCCCTCCTTGGAGGAGGCCCAGGCTTCGGCATACCTTTTGTCGTTATGTGACCTATTATTAAATACATGTTATTATTCATTAACTACAACGTCACTGAAATCAATATATCTGTATAATCATGACACTCCCTCCTTTGAGCATAACATGCTCAATCAATATTGCAATGATTACCCTATTCTGCACAGGACATGTAAAACCCATAACGTTGCACAAAATAAATATAACTTCTCCATGTACCCATAAGGTGTACAAAATATATCATATGATGTATGGCTTTCTGATGGTATACAAACATATTCACTAAAATCTGCCATTAGCACACAAATGTGTTTACTTGTTTCAGGAATGGCTTTTGTCCTGGTATTATGCATCATTGTTGCTGCGAAAAACAATACCCCTGGTGTCGCTAATGCGTCTCAATAATTCTAGGATTAGAGGATTGGTTGATACTGCTGAACAAACATATGATAAAATAATATTTCTCCAAACTAGAGGGAAAATACGAACTATTCTCACAGAGGGTGACATGCATGGAGGGCTGGTGCCCCTCACTCAAAATGAGATATTGCCTTACGCACTACATTATACATCAGTAAAGTCACTCAAGAATAAATAAATAAAAACTGATTCTTGAAACTGTTGTAAAAACCCTACAACTTCTTCATCCAAGCTCTCAATCAGTGTTATGTTATTTAGTTTGCAGCTCATTGTCTTAAAACAGATACTTCTAACCGATTATAAAATGTTGTTTATGAGAATAATGTAATCTGACTCCAAAAATCACATAATTTTTTACTAAAAAACTACACTTCCACTAACACAGCCCCGGTCTTCTGACGGGGTCCATCTATGTACTGGCTGGAGAATGTTGGGCCAGTCTCTGTCGCTCTGTCACTGTTCTCCCGCCAACAGTCACTCTCTAGTTCTGCTGGGTTCTTGTTGACTTCTTCACTGGTTTGAGACAAGCGACCCTATCGGACACCTCCCTTTGTAGCCAGACTTCACCACAGCAGAATCGAGTTTCTGTTTTTAGGTCTCAACAGTTCCACGTCTGGTGTATCGCCGCCCCTTGAACTGCAGTCGGTGTAAACAGAAGGACTTGGTAAGGATCCTCCGTCATGGGCGAGTACTAGGTTTCCGTCTTCATATTTTGGGTGGAACCCCATCGTCTTGACCTCACTAGCTGTGTGGACACAATAGTTTTCTGTGTAGGGGAACAACATCACTCGTAATCTCTTTCCTTCTCATAGTTACAAAAATAGTCTGCTAAATGTTCTACTATGATTTATGCTTTATGTGTAAATGCAATATGCTACTCACTATCTTGTTTTACATTAAACCTCTCCCTTCTGTGGTGACAGATATGGCTCAATGTAGCTGGATTTCAAAATACCCTTGTGCTGAAGATGCATCACCTGGTGGTCTGGTCCTCTGAGCTTCCTCATTGTTGTGGTTGATACCAGGGTGTCAGTGGCATTTGGGTCATGGTTGGCACCCCTGTTCGTCTTTGACATCTCTGGGACCCCCTGCCTCCGTCGTCATCATGGAAACCTCCCCGGGGTATCTGCACGGAGGGCCGTTGTTTGGTGCAATGTTCTGCGGACACTCTCTGGACCAATGTGTCAGCTGACCACATTTGTAGCAGCCTTCATCTGTTCTTCGTCTTGATCGTGTCTCTCGTCCTCTGCCACTTTGTCTTCCTCGGATTTTTTATTCTGCACCTGAATCTCTGGAAGTTTCCCCTCCCTTCTCCTTGTCTTGTTCCTACAAGCTACGGTGTCTTTTGTTTTTTATGCTATGTCTTCCCTCACTGGCAGGTCTGCTACTCGGACCTCATTTATGCTGTGTGCCAATAGGCTGGCATATTCCAGATGGAGTATCAGACTTGTAACTCTTATAACTCTTTCTGCAGCTTCCCTCCATATAGTTAGCTTTTGTAGGCATTGTTCATGCTCATAGTCGAGCACTGCTCTTCTATGGGCTTTGGTTGGTCCAGGTAGATCATCTGCTGGAATCAGTCCTCTTGTTTGCCACCGTTCCAACAGTTTCTCTATTTGGTTCCATGTCTTCTGTCTTTTAATTGAAAAGGTTAAAGCATCTGATCTGATTTTTACCCTTTCCTTAATATCTGCAGTTGAACCTGACTCTGCTTCTGGTCTCAACTTAGTTTCTTTCGGTGACATGCTCTCTTCCTATTCGAAAATCTGAGTGTTTTTATTTTTTATTTTTTTAAGTTTTTTTTTTTATGAGAACGTTTTTTTTTTTATAAAATATTAATAAAGTAAATTAAAAGATACAAATTATGCAAATTGTTTAAATCTGAAATGTTGAACAAAAATTGTAGAGTGTATCGTTTTGACTTTGAGATATGCTAATCTAAATCCTGTGTACAGTCAATCAATTGGTGTTTGAATATTCTACAGTGTAGTTTGAAAGTCTATTATGTAAAGTTTCTTATAATTAGAAACCACTTTGTAATTCTATCCTGGCGATTGGCGCATGTGTTCATTCATAACACTTAAAATCAAGAATAATGCGCGGTTGTAATTTCCAGCTCAATCCACTAGGGATAGCTGTTGCAAAACTGACATATTTTTAACAAGAAGTAGCTTATTTCCTTAAAAATGGGAAGAAAATTAGAATATGGTTAAACAACACAGCCCACAACCGCCAAAACACATTTGCAAACAAGAATATTCAAATGAAAAACGCCAATACACACTTGCAAACAAGAATATCTCAAATAAACCGAAGCAGAAATACTTCCAAAACCAGACTCCTACAAATACCAAACTTCCCACGGTAAGATAACCTGTCTATTTTATAGTTCCAACTCTGCCAAGAGATATGATTTGTCCTTCTCAATATGGAGTGCCTAGCATCATGTGAGTGTGACTGAGTGTGTAAAAACAAACAGAGTACTTTCAATTAGCATTTCACGAAATGGCGACTTCCGTGTGTCTTATTTTCAGCATGAGGGCAAAACAAGATGGCAACTGATTTTCCAACCTTTAACCTGAAGAACAAAGGGATTTGATAACACACCTCCTGTCTCTCACAGGGGTGGTTTAAATAATGGCGGGGCAATCTTGTCAAGAAAATTCAACACAAAACAACACTGCAGTTTAAAATAACATTTCTATCTAGTTTACTATGAACAAATGGGCTTTATCTTATTGATATCATCACTTAAAGTTAGGAACCCTTTACGCTTAAGCCATAAACTTATCTGCGTAATATTTGACTTTATAGTCCACTACAGTCAACTGCTGCCATTTAGACACGCTAGGTGGATGTAGTATGGGAACTAATCAGCGACTATTAAATGACCGTCGTCAATTTAACGTAATGCTGTCGTAACCCCAAATACTGTATTCCACCCGCAATATCTTGGTTGAAAATAGAACAGTTATGACCACTGATAAAGGCTTACACCTTAAATCAAGCCTTTTCCTCAAAAAAGGACTTTTTTAAAACAGTTCTCAACTGTTTTCGACTAGCACTGTCTTCAGTTACTCAACCCGAAGTTGACTCGCTATGCCTTGTTGGTTTTCAATTACTTGGCCCGTAACCAACTCGCTATGTCTCATAGATCTTAACAATAATCGTTAAATGGACATATATATCCTTACGTCATAGGCTAACTAACTACTAACGTAACAAGAGACACCTACATGAAAACGCAACAAGACACCTATCCAAAGTACAATGACCACACACATTTATAGTTAAAATACTATACACACACAAATTAGTAACATGCAGGGTTAAATGTAAGAAAAAGAAGAAATATGAACTCACCCTGCTTGTGACAATGCAACGCCCCAAGGTATATAATTGTTATTGTTATAAATTTGGTTGTTTTAACATTAATTTAGGCAGTCTCTCAGGAGTCCAACTTACCAGACAGACACACACTCCTATTGTTCACTATGTAATCTATTGAAGATTTTTGAATAAACAGGTACTTCTTTTACCTTTCTTTATTGGGCCCGAGTGTATATCTGCTAGCATTGTTCAAACTCCTTTGAAAACTGCAACTGCTCTTCCTGGCGAAACGAGATCACGTCGGGGTTAACACCAAATGTTATGCTGTGTTCGTTATTCTCGCGTCCAGGTAAGAAGCTTAAAAAAGGAGACTAAATGGAGTCTCTGAGAAGGTTCAAAATTGGTACTTTAATTAATAAAAAGTAATGTTACAAGCAGGATATTGTTCAGTCAGGAGAGAAAGTCTGCAGCTTCCTCTCCCTGTGATGGCCATGCAGAAGAGAGCTTCCAAGCATTCGTCTTTCCCGCTTGCTGGCTGTTCGCTCCTCCTCTCTGGGAGCTGTAGTGACGTAGGGGACTTTTCTCCTCCTTATCTCTTTCATAACTTTATATGTAATACATGTTAACGGCGTCAATAGCCACTTTAATGATACTAATGGGCAGTAGTCCCGGATGTCGTCATGACGGATTTTCAGAATAAAAGCTTGGTATTGAGAACTTCCGGGTTTTTACAGAATAAAATAGCATTTAAACTGACGGTATGTTTAAGGTACATTATGCCATAAAACATTGATTTTAATTTCTAACAGCAGCTGTGTTTAGATCCAGTTTTTACGGTAAAGGATGTATCCTGGTTTCATTGATCTGGCCTCATGGCTGTGATGTGTAGTTTTCGTGGATTTAATAGTAGGCTACCGCGTAGTTTAGCAAAGTGATCGATCTCCCAGCTAACGCTGTCTGCGTAGTATTTTGTAACGTAACGCCCCAAACAGCGCCCGTCTGTTAAACGCTATCGATTCAAACGGCAGCGTTTTATTAATATTTAGTTTCAAGCTCTCGTCCTTAGTAAAAACAAAACTAGTGGAAGGGGAAATGCTCCCAGGGGAAGCTGATCCATAGGTGCTGGGACAGCTCGCTCCCTCTCTGCAGCTCTGTGAGCCGCGGTCTGTGTGAACGCCGCTCCGCAGTTTAATGCAGGGCCGTAGCTACGTTTTTAACGGGCCTAAAATGATATTTAAAGTGATTCACTTTTAACTAATGTAATGCTTGTTTCGTTGCTTGAGAAGGTTGTGGAAATAGTGTAGGTTTGTTTTAGTAAAGTTTTAAGGAAACAAAAGTTAGGGGGGCAGCTGGGGGGGCAAGGCTCTACAGTGGGGGGCAGCTGCCCCCCCTTGCCCCCCCGTAGATCCGCCCCTGACTACAGGCATCAACAAATCTTGAAGCTGGGCGTGTCTGAGGCTTGGCGATTTCTCGCGCCCAAGGCGACCAACAACCAATCAGGAATCTCCCACCCGCCCCCGGCATACAAAGCAATAGCAATGTTAAAACGAAGTAAACTGGATATAAAATCCCCAAACAGGCAAAAACCTACCAGTTTCATCCACTGTCTCTGCCACCTCCCTCCATGCCTCGCTCCTCCGGTTTGTATCCCGGTAGATGAATAGAGACTGATCATACAGCACCGGGTGATTCACTACCGCTCCATTTTTTTGAATATGAGGAAATGACCTGCGTAGTCTCTCCCAGCATACACACGGTTTGATTGGCTAGTGCTTGTACTGTCAGATTTGCATACGCTGGATTTGATTGGCTGATGCCAAGCATCGAGCCTCAAAAGTTGAACATTGTTCAACTTTTGATGCCGATAGATGCTCGTGATACTTGCAAAGCCATGCCATGCTCCCCACAATGCAGTTCGGCGAAGTTTAAAAATCTTCTACGTCAACCCATTTAAATGAATGGGCGAAGCGTTGAAAGCATTTTTCGATGCCTGTAGTGTAGACGGCCCGCCCTCCTCCCCCAGGGACTTATTCCGGTGTGAACGCGATCTGTACTTAGTTCATGAGAACTAAAGAGTTCTCATGAACTAAGTTCTCATGAACCTTTGTGGGAAAAGTACTGCGTTGTGAATGCGCCTATAGAAATTGTTTACCTTGGCTGGTCTCAAACAGAATGCTAACTCTGTTTACAAACAAGCTAGATCTGGAACGCACCCTGAAACAATACTTTTGTGTGTATTTTCTGAAATACACACAATATGCAAAGGATAGACATGACCATATCCATATCCATCCACATGCATTAGCACTCTAGACTCTCCATAACTACACAGTTAATTGGCAATCTGGACTGAAGATGTCATGGCCTCTCCTCAGTGGCGGTTCTAGACCAATTTGACTGGGGGGGCCACTGGGGGCCCAGTTATTTTCTGAGGGGGGCACAATAAATGCAGGACGAAAAAGTAGACAGTATGAAGTAATTGCGCATAAGAAAACAATGCAATACAGTTATTGGTATTTGTTTCAGTACACTTATTTATTTCAGATATATCTTATAGTTATTACTGTTAGCTTCAGCTTAAGTTATAGTACAATCTTTGCACTAACACCATATAATATTTATATAAAAATAAAGACAATGAACAGTTACATCTTTACTTTACATCTACAATTACACGGATACAATAGTTTAACTCACCTTCAATTATCGTGGTAGTCTCTCGAAACGTAGGTTTCAATCAGTCTTTCTTGGATGCAACAGCCTCTGATGATCCGAGATGAAAAGTGTTTGTTTTTCGCGCGCTTCAGCCGGACAGTGAAAGTGAGTGCACCATTCTAATGGGTCAGACTAGAATGACGAATAACGTTAGTTCCGTCTATTCCGTCATTCAATAAATCGTGTAATAAATCATACATTTTTTTCACTTTTTTCACTTTTCATTTTTAGGGGGGCCACAGGGGGTCAGAGGTCAGTGTTAGGGGGGCACTGTCCCCCCCTGGCCCCCCCTCTAGAACCGCCCCATGCCTCTCCTGTTATAGCACAGCTCAGTGGAGAAAGACTTTAACATGCCTGCTGGGTTAATCCTCTATTTACACACTAATGTTGAGAATAAGTTGATTAGAAGCACTTACCTTGAAGTTCACTTAACTGCTAAGAGGCAACCTGTCTAGAAACCATGGTTAATATCATGCATTACATACATCTATGAAGCATTCAAATAAAGGATCATGAAGCATGTTCGGATATTGGTAGATCATGTGTCATAATAAAGACATGTGGGAGGAGGCACCAACTCCCTCACTAAATGTTGTCCTTAGCCCCTGTGTTAAGAAAGGTACACATTTTCTAACAATTTTTTTGCATTTGAGTCCCTTGTGGAGGCCATTTTGTAAAAGTGCTTAAAGAGGAAGCCCACCTCCACAGGAGTCTTCATATGGTGAATAGTAGGCGGGTGCTCAGCTGTGATTGGATAAATGATTTGAGATAATATGGCAGCTTAAGATCAATGATGAATGAAGTACAAATTATTTGTTTATTCTGAAGGTTCAGAATTTCTGAAAACATACTAAAGAATCAATCACATTTTTTTTTACACTTGTTGTTAACCTTGTAAATATACCATTCTAGAGCACCAACCTGATTGGTCAGTTTGAACTCTGAAGGCAGGCTATATATACATATATGTGACTTTTGTGAGCAGTCTGAAAACTGTGTTGTGTATTCTATTCATGTCTTTTTTTCCAAGTTTGAAAATAAGACTTATTTTACACACATTTCCCCCTGCTAAACCAAAAATCGTTTATAAATGTGCTATATAAATAAAACTTAATTTGATTTGATTTGATGTGTTGTTATCCTCACGTTTCACCATGCTACTCTGCACCTCAATTTACAACAAAACCTCTTTTCCAAATTCACAGCCACAATAACATCTGCAGCCCACATTTACTTTAAAAGATGTTCTTTTAAATTCTGACAGTCCTGAAACGTTAACATTTAACTAGAATTGTGACTCAGTGTTCCTTCATTAAAAATGTAAATGTTCCAGTTTATTTTGGTGCTCTCGATTCATTCTGAGTTAGGCTCTGTCACAGTTTGCTTTCTCACTCACCTATTTTCTGCATTAACTTTCCTTAGTCACCTGGTAGTCACACCCTGTCTCTCTCTCACTCTGTTGCACCCATCAGCTCCATTAGTATTTAGGCCCACTTCACTTTCACCTCAGTGCCAGATCGTACTTTGCAGCATGCCAGTCTTTCCCGCATTACCCTTCAGATTGCTCTCCCGGTTTCGACCCTGCCTGTCCCTGACCAGCCTGCCTCGCCTGCTCCCTGACCCGTGCTGTACCTGCGACTCCCGTCCTGCTTTCTCCTGGAACCCTCGCCTGTCCCCGACCAGCCCTTTGCCTACTATCTGCCGTTTTGTCTCCTACCAGCCTATTGCCATCAATAAAGCTGATTACCGACTATCCCTGGTTTCCCGTGTTCTGCACTTTGGTCCTCAGCTCCATTGTGACAGAACGATCTGGCCAGAAATGGACCAAGCAAACACCGGGTCTCCTAGAGACCGCTTTGAAAGGGTTGAGGATGCCATCCAAAGACAGGAGGTCACGATAGCTACCTTAGCTACCGAGACCCACCAGACAACCTCAACCCAGGGACAAATGCTGGATTACCTTACCTCCCAGATGCAACAGATGGGCGCCACGGTACAACAGCTAACTGCTACCATGGTTGCTACCGCCCCTCCGCCCGCAGCTCCGATGCCCGCTCCAGCCCCGGGCCCGACGGGATACGCTCCGGAGCCTCGTGTGGGAACGCCGGAACGCTACGCTGGTGAGCCGGAGGGATGCAGTCCTTTTCTCACAAACTGTTCCATATTGTTTTCACTGCAGCCCCACACCTTCGCCTCCGAGGCGGCTCGTGTAGCTTTCACCGTTAATCATCTGACGGGAAGAGCCCGGTTATGGGGAACTGCAGAGTGGGAGCAGCAGACGTCAGCCTGCGCCTCTTTTGCTGCATTTTCCGCGGAGATGCGGAAGGTGTTCGGTTCCGTTCGTCTGGGTCCCGACGCTGCCGGGGGTCTGCTGAGTTTGAGCCAGGGTTCCGGCACGGTGGTGGATTACGCTCTTGACTTCCGCACCAGCAGCCGCCGCAGCAGCTGGAACGAGCCGGCGCAGTGTGACGCATTTCTGAGAGGATTAGCGGATTATATGAGAGATGAGCTGGTTTCCTATGATCTACCTGCTTCCTTGGATGGGTTGATTGAGCTCACCTCTCGGATTGACAGACGAATCCAGACCCGGAGAGGAGAGCAACAGACGCGAGCGGCGGGCCGCTGCTCGCGACAACAACTTCCGGTTTCTGGGAGATTTCGACTTCCGGTTTCGGCGGAGAATTCCCATTCCTACTCTGACTCACGGTACGGGGAGGCCGAGCCCATGCAAGTGGGTCGTACCAGTCTTACCTCTGGGGAGAGGGAGTTACGTCGAAGAGGTAATCTTTGCCTTTACTGTGGTTAGGCTGGACATATGGTTTCCCGTTGTCCGGTAAAAGGCAGAGCTCATCAGTAATGGGGAGTATACTGGTGGGCCAAACCTCTGAGCTGATCCCCAATCTAAGACCCTTGTGCCATGCTCAACTCCTCCTGACAGGCAAATCTCAGGCTCTGGCTGTTTTTATCGACTCCGGATCAGATGTCAGCATCATTGACGAGGAGCTCGCACTACAGCTGGGCATCCAACAGGTTCGGTTGCTCCAGCCGGTACCGGCTAATGCTTTGGATGGTCACCTACTGGGAACAGTGACACACCAGACGACGCCGGTACATATGCTCATGTCGGGGAACCACCATGAGACAATCCAGTTTCATGTGCTACGGTCCCCCCAAATCCCTCTGATTTTGGGCTATCCATGGCTCCGCCGCCACAACCCAAACATTGACTGGGCAACTGGGTCTATCTTAGGTTGGAGTTCCTCCTGTCATCAGGTTTGCCTCAAGCAGGCTTCCGCACCTTAACTATCTGTGGATATGAACCTGGTTCCGGATGTTACTGGGGTTCCGGCAGAATATTTGGACTTTAAGGAGGTTTTTAGCAAGGCTAAGGCGACATCTCTCCCACCTCATCGGCCCTATGACTGCGCCATTGAGCTACATCCAGGAGCAGTTCCACCCAAGGCCCGGTTGTACTCGCTTTCGGCACCAGAGAGGAAGTCCATGGAGACTTACATCAATGACTCTCTGGCTGCAGGAATTATTCGTCCTTCCACATCACCCGCAGGAGCAGGTTTTTTTGTGGTGAAGAAGGACAAGACCCTGAGACCCTGCATTGACTATCAGGGCCTGAACGACGTCACGGTGAAGAATCGTTATCCCTTGCCACTCATCTCGTCAGCATTCGAGTTACTACAGGGGGCTACAATCTTCACTAAGCTGGATCCACGAAACGCGTATCACCTGGTACGAATCCGTGAGGGGGACGAATGGAAGACCGCCTTCAACACCTCTTCAGGACATTACGAGTACCTGGTGATGCCATTTGGACTTACCAATGCCCCTGCAGTTTTCCAAGCATTGGTGAACGACGTACTCCGGGACATGTTGGATCGTTATGTTTTTGTTTATCTGGATGACATTTTGATCTTTTCAAGGAACCTCAAGGAACACGTCCATCATGTCCAGACGGTCCTCCAGAGACTTCTGGAGAACTCGCTGTTCGTCAAGACAGAGAAGTGCGAGTTTCACACTTCCTCGGTCGCCTTTCTCGGCTACATCGTGGGTCAAGGAAGTGTGGAGATGGATCCTTCTAAGGTTTCTGCGGTTACTTCGTGGCGGGTCCCTAATTCCCGGAAGGAGCTGCAGCGTTTCCTGGGATTCGCCAACTTTTACAGACGGTTCATCCGTGGCTACAGCACCGTGGCCGCCCCGCTCACCGCCCTGACCTCGTCCAAGGTGACGTTCCGATGGTCCCCTGCAGCCGAGGAGGCTTTTCAGGACCTCAAGGGCCGGTTTACATCGGCTCCTATCCTGCAGGTACCAGATCCTGCTGGTCAGTTGGTGGTGGAGGTGGATGCTTCTGACGTTGGGGTGGGGGCCATCCTGTCGCAACGTTCTGGGGAGAACCAGAGGCTCCATCCCTGTGCTTTCTTTTCGAGGAGATTGAGCCCGGCGGAGAGGAACTATGACGTGGGGAATCGGGAGCTTCTAGCAGTCAAGTTGGCGTTGGAGGAGTGGCGACACTGGCTTGAGGGGACAGAACAACCATTTCAGGTTTGGACCGACCATAAGAACCTGGAATACATCAGGTCGGCCCAAAGACTGAATCCCCGACAAGCCAGGTGGTCGTTATTTTTTACCCGGTTTAATTTTTTCCTCTCCTACCGCCCGGGCTCCCGCAACGTTAAGGCCGACGCTTTGTCCCGGCAGTTCGAGAGGGGGGGAGACAACTGGGGTATTCCGGACACTATTCTCCCTGCTCCTCGGGTGATCGGCGTCCTCACTTGGGAGATTGAGGAGAGGGTTAAGACCGCTTTGGTGGACCAACCCGGTCCGAGTTCTTGTCCTCTCAACCGTTTGTTTGTGCCTCAGGTTTTGAGGGCTGAGGTGCTTCAGTGGGCTCACAGATCCAGACTTTCCTGCCACCCTGGAATTCAACGTACCAAGGGGAGGGTTCTAGAACGGTTCTGGTGGGCCACGCTGGAGGCTGACACTTGGGAGTTTGTGAACGCCTGTCCTGTGTGCAATCGGCACAAACCATCTCATCAAGCGCCAGCGGGACTCCTTCATCCATTACCGGTCCCACGTCGCCCTTGGTCACATATTTCATTGGACTTTGTGACTGGTCTACCACCGTCCCACGGACATACTGCCATCTTGACGGTGGTAGATCGGTTTAGTAAGATGGCTCATTTCGTACCCCTGCCTAAGATCCCGTCAGCTAAGGAGACGGCAGAACTGATTCTTATCCACGTTTTTCGCATTCACGGACTGGCGACTGATGTGGTTTCTGACCGGGGGCCCCAGTTCACCTCTGTGTTTTGGAGGGAGTTTTGTGAACTGATCGGGGCGACGGTCAGTCTCACCTCCGGGTTCCACCCACAGGCCAATGGCCAGACCGAACGGAAGAATCAGGAGATGGAGACCAATCTCCGCTGCATGGCTTCCGATCATCCCACAACCTGGTCAAAACAACTCCTGTGGGTGGAGTATGCCCACAACACCCTCATCAGTTCCGCTACTGGTCTTTCCCCTTTTCAGTGTGCATACGGTTTTCAACCCCCATTGTTCTCTGCATTGGAGAAGGAGGTTACCTGCCCGTCTGTCCAGGCTTTCATCAGACGTTGTCGGAGGACTTGGAGGCAGGCTCGAACAACTCTGCTTCAGTCTGCTAACCGGGTTCAATATTTGGTGGACTGGGAGGGCTATGGTCCCGAGGAAAGGCAGTGGATTCCTGCTCGCCATATCCTCAACCCTCAACTCATCCGAGACTTCCACCTGCGTTACCCGGAGCAGCCTTCTAGGACCCACACTCAACCAGGCGTTAAGCCAGGGGGCATTCGTCCGCTACAGACCAGAGGCTTCGTCGAGGGGGAGGGGGAAGCGTCATCAGTCGAGGAGGACGAGGATTTCCAGGAGGGAGAAACCGAGAGAGCATTCTCAGATGAGTAGCCTTTCCCCATACCTCCACCTTCCACCCTTTGTCTGTAAGGTTTTTGTCTATTCTTCTTAGATATATATATATATAGTTTTTCTTTTTTTTTTTCTCTTTTTCTCCTAGAAATTTTCTTAGACGTCAGGAGCCGTCCATTAAGGGGGGGGGTTCTGTCACAGTTTGCTTTCTCACTCACCTATTTTCTGCATTAACTTTCCTTAGTCACCTGGTAGTCACACCCTGTCTCTCTCTCACTCTGTTGCACCCATCAGCTCCATTAGTATTTAGGCCCACTTCACTTTCACCTCAGTGCCAGATCGTACTTTGCAGCATGCCAGTCTTTCCCGCATTACCCTTCAGATTGCTCTCCCGGGTTCGACCCTGCCTGTCCCTGACCAGCCTGCCTCGCCTGCTCCCTGACCCGTGCTGTACCTGCGACTCCCGTCCTGCTTTCTCCTGGAACCCTCGCCTGTCCCCGACCAGCCCTTTGCCTACTATCTGCCGTTTTGTCTCCTACCAGCCTATTGCCATCAATAAAGCTGATTACCGACTATCCCTGGTTTCCCGTGTTCTGCACTTTGGTCCTCAGCTCCATTGTGACAGGCTCATTGTCCCAGACACTTGTTGTACATGTACTGTAGGCCGACATGTCTTATACACTTCTTGCCACTGTGATATCAGTAAAGTATTCTGTGTATTTTCTGCAATCACGGTTTCTGTCTAAAGAAAGGCCTTTCTTGGCTTTAGAAAGTACTATTATTTCTGTGACGCTGCAGTTGGAGTTGCCAATAACTTCTGCTTCAACTGGATAAATGTGGCTGGGGTCAGACACTTCCTCTCTGGAGGCCCACTGGTTAAAAGTTAAACCGCTTGACCGGAATCTAACTGGCCAATGATGTACTCTGTTTACTCTTTTAGTTTTGACTTGAGGCTTTCACATGATGTCTCTGACACTGATGTGAAGCTTTTAAAATGTAATGTTATTTCTTGTGACAATACCTGATCGACTTGCTCCTGGCTCTGTATAAGGTATGCATGAGGTTTAGATACTTCTGTTTCAAAAGTCACAAGGAAAAGAGAACACAGACGAGAAAACTGGCTAGTGATGTAAAGAGTAAATAGGATGACTGACGTTTTTAAGGCGTTGCAAAGAAATGAGCATCTAAAGAAATCATCAACAAAAAAAAGAGTAGGGAAAAATCATAAGATAAAACAGAAGGATAAAAGAAAGAGATGAGAGAGAGAGACGATAGTAGTAGCCGTGATTAAAATTATCCGAGACCAACACACTGTCACATGTTTTCAGATTTGCATGTTTTTCATGGTGTCACCAGCATGAGCACAGTAGGGATGTGTTGTCTCATCCAATAATGTTCACACACAAACAAAGATTTTACAAAAATTGCATCAATCAATCATTAGATGTTGATAGGATATTCTTTGATCTTTTGACCTATTGATCTTCCTTGGTTCATGTTGCTCTTAAAAGTTGTTTACTGAGGGACTTCTTGACATTTCCAGAAAAACTGAACCAGTTTGGAATGTAAAAAGCAGGTGAGACACATTTTGCACTATTCGTTTTGTACAAACATAATTGTAGGTATTTTCATGTCCCTCTTTTCATAAAACTTGCTGAAAGGGTGTGGCATTGGCATTAGCATGTGACTTTCTTTTGCTGTTTTGCTTCTTGACAATGTTCCATGTATTGTTGTGGACACCTGTATGCCTGAAGTGCACTGTGCATTGTTGATTTGTTCCTTACTTAGGAGAATTGCAATAAAATTAGAAAATGAGTGTTGTTTTGTTGGTGAGAGTATTAATTGGCTTTATCATCACATTTCACATTTATTAAAGTAGCTCAAGCACATGTGGTAAGGCTAGTCCTGTTACTAGCGTTGCAAATAGAGAGACCAGAGGGCAACTCATGATGCAAGTAACATTCGTGGATCATTACCACTGGCCCTATCTGTACACTGAACACAGAGTTCTGCATGTTTATTAGTATTAATTTAAATGAATTCTAGGAAATAATCTAGACAACCTGAGGTTAAATACATATGATGTTTTCTCAGACATTAAGCTTCAACTTGGATGCCAATAAACTACAACAACATGACATTCTCTTCACCTTTGAGCTGCCCCCCCTGGAACACTGCCCCTGTTACATCGATACGAATGGTTCATGAGGTTAACTTTCAAAGTTTATCAGTACCTTATCAGAGGACTGCATAACTCCATGCTCATGTGGCACCGTTTATTTTGCAGTGCCCTGAAGAGGTAGGGAAGTGGTGATATCAACAGTTTCTGACTGCTAGGCACGTACATCTTTGATGCTCAGACTGCTGTTTTAATAAATTAAAAGTACTGAAAAATGAAATATTTCCCCTATATAAATACATGCAGACTCTAAAAGATAAGTTCACTAAATATAAAAGCAGTAAATACATAAGACAATCTGGGCATTATAGTGTTTCAATTAAAAGTGAAATAAGCACAATTTGTAATGGTGCCGCTCCAGATTCTAAAGACCTAAACCTCCTGCTTGCCTCAACTCAGTCCAAACATCTGTGCCAGCCACGTGTTACCGCTGGCACAGATACCTAAAATATTCATAGTGTTCTTGTCAGAACACATTTCTGCAGCCTCATAGCACAAATCTCTGTAGAATGAAAGAATGAATGGGCCGCCAGAGTTTACAATATGACTCAGCAAAATTAGGGCTGCATCCTTTGTCTTGGAATGACTAAGCAAACACACACACACACACACACGCACGCACGCACGCACACGCACACGCACACACACACACACACACTCACACACACACACACACACACACACACACACACACACACACACACACACACGCACACACACGCACGCACGCACGCACACACACACACAGACATTGTATTGTGCTGTAGATTCAACACTTGATAAGATTAGTTAATTCAGAGAAGATGTTCACCTTCCAAAATGATGTCTTGATTTTATTGTCACATAATGTACGACAAAACTGAGCTATGTGCTGACTATTAATTCCAATTTGTTTTATCTGCCTGTAGAATTAATTAATTATACTAAAAGGTATATGGCAATATAATTCTAGATATTTGTATTTAGTTTGTCAATTTATTTAGTTACTTACCAATTTGTTGGTCTAAATCCAATTCCTAATACCACCTACTTAAGTTAGGCTGCTGATGGTTGGCTGCACTCCATCAGCTGTAATCACCACTTCCCTGTCTGAATCTCCAGACGCTGTGCTGAGGAGATAGACTATCTTTGTGCCAGGGATCTTTATTCAACTTTGCTGACAGTCACAAAAATGCTGACGTCAGTCAGATCCTAAAAGAGCTTTTGTAAAGACAAAACTGACAATTTGAGTGAATGAGAGACACCTTAGGGTCAGCTTTGCTGATTTGGGGTGCGCACTTCATGAGTTAAAGTTTGGAAGTCGCATTCTGATGCAACAGTAATGGCACGCACTGTATGTTACTTAGATTTGTTGATATGACATTAGTGCTGGTTGGTTTCCTGGCATGTCTGTATGGAGGCACTCCATCCACAACAGCTACACATAGACATGGCTATGAAAGAAATAGGGGTGAAATATGATACAGGTGGCAATTCTTGGAAACTTGCCATTTATTTTCTTGCCAGCAACAACTTATTTCACCTTGTCAGGAATGTCACCCCCACACAGATGGAAACACAACGTGTCAGGGAAATAATACCAGCACAAGAGCTGATATAAAGAGATTACTTTGTGTTGATAAACCTAATCTGTGTTGACTGGACCCCTGGCTTTGGTTGTTAACACCGTGGCTTTCAACACAATGGTCAGAGTGCTTCTCAGGCTATAGTTTAATGGTCTTGTGCTTTGGTAACTATTTTATTTTATTTATATATTTATTTGTCTGTCCCAGTGAGACAAATCTATTTTACAGGGGAAAAGGCCAACAATTAGCCACCCCATAGTAGAGTTCCGATTAGCACATATTTGAGTAACATTAAAAATGATCAAAAGAATAATGAGGAGGAAAACTAAGGACAGTATAGCCTTTGCATCTCTATTAGCTAGAAGAATACTACTAGAATGGAAATCCTCATTAGCACCTAAAGCATCTCTATGGTTTAAAGATCTTATGTTGTATCTGAACTTGGAGAAGATTAAATATGACCTGAGGGGCTCATCAGAGTACGTACGTAATGTTTGGGTATCTGTGTATGTATCTATGTACATATATATATGTGTATGTGTATATGTCTGTATATATATGTGAGTATATAGGTATACTGTATGTATTATTGTTATAAATCTTTATTTCTTAATTTTTTTTAAAAAAAATTTACATTACTTTATTTGTACCTCTATATCTATTTATCTACTTTACTATGTAGGACCGGGAGGGTGGGGGAGGGGAAAAAAAATGGGAAAAATATTTACCGTATAATGTGACTCATTGTGCCTGATTGTTCAATAAAACAATATATAATAAAACAATTTAAAAGATCAAATCTGCACACAGAGCACCTGGACTCATTTGATTTAGCCACAGATCTAAATGTATTAGGGATTACTCTGTTTTAAAGCTTAAGATCAGTTTGTACTTTGTTCCATGCAGTATATAGGTGCAGAAATTCCTAAAGCTTTATTTCCTAATGCATTCATTTTTCTGGGTTTAGGCTTTAATAAACATCGTCACTGATTAAAAAACATATAGGTAATTCAAAAAATGAATACCAATAGTTGACCATTTCTGTCAACAACTATCTCATACATTTGGTGGCAGGCTTTCACAAACCAGTTTACACTCAGACCCAACAGTCACACAAACTCCCCATGCAGGTAAGGCTGGCTGACGCATTGGCAGTGAAGTGATTCTTATCCTTTAATCTATTTACTGACGTACTGAGCTAGTACATTTAGTCAAGGCAGGTGAATGGCTCCTTCTTTCTCTAGACAACATATGTGCAGTCGTGGAGAGGGTTTAGCCTGGATGTTCCTTCATAATTGACATCAAAAGACTTATGTGCTGTCATGACTCACAGAAAATGGGGGGATATGACTCAACCAAAGTAAATGTGGCTCAGTAGCAGCATAAATTAAACAGCTAATGGATTCAAAAGACAAGAGATACAACATTCAAAATATAGACCTTCATATAGACATGATAAGCTAAGTCAGAGGAACAATTCTGGTCCGAGGTTAGAACAAAGTCCAGGTTGGACTTAGCTCAGCAAGCATCCACCCTGCAGTGTCATTAGTCGTACTGCTGAATCTGACAGGAGCTATTTTAATGATATTTTAGCCAATGTATACTCAAGTGTGAGGAGGACCCTCACTCATCTCTTAAAATATTGTTATCATGTATTTTCATTACTTTGTTCTTTCCATCCTGCATCCTCATCCCATAGTTTATTTAACTTTAATCTATTTTATATTTCCAAATGATCTCCCCTTCCTATAAGCCTTAACCAGGGCCTACAGGTGGAAAATAGCAATCTGAAAAAACCTGGTAAATTACATCTATCCTTAAATATAAGGTTCATGTGTTTGTGCATTTATATGTCTTGTTCAAATAAATAACATAACATACCATAACACTCTAGTAATGATTTAAAGGACAATCATTGATCAAGTAAGGGGTGGGAATTAATATAAGCATTTGCTTACTACTCCCTTTCGGACATATATGATTTTTTTATTATTATTATTAATATGAAGACTTTTTTTGTATCATGAATGTGGATAAATACTGTATTTTAACAATACGATATTCTGTTTTTTCACATTTGTTATTTTTTTAATCTGTTCGAAATAAAGATTGAAATGAAAATAGTATTGCTTATTTTATTCAGGGAAAATGGGGAGGAGCTGGTGTTGTAGGACCGCCCACCGGTCACGGGCAGCGTGTCGGCCGCACAGCATTTGTCGGGAGCGCGCTTTACGGTCACCATCCGGCCATTCTTTCTATTCTGTTAGAGCAAGCCCGGAGCAGACGTGTTTCTCATACAGAGCGGAGCAGACATCTACTACCAGTCCGAAGAGCCGTGCCTGTAGTCGCGTTGCGTCTTTGCTTTGACCAGAACCAACCAACTCTGAATTTGCATTAAATATGTCTAATATCGTTTGCTGTCAAACGCCTCAGGTAAGACATCTTTCTCTTAAAAAATCAAAGAGGAAAATGCTGTTGTATTTTTAACGTGGTGTTAAAATGTGACCAGTCGTCGGTTACAACGGACGGTAATGTGTCTGTCTTTCTGCTAAATATTCTTTACATGAATGGCAGATGCTGTCTTTGCTCGTACAGGGTGGAAACGGCTGGAAATGCCAAATGTAACGTTACTGGCGCAGACAATGTCACAAACCGCAGCTAGCTTTTAAATATACAAATATATATTAAATTAAAATATAAAATATTATTTTGCAAGCTAACGAAATCATGTAGCCAGTCCTAGCTTTGAGCAATGACAAGTGCTAACGACCGAATACATTTGCCGATTTATTGAAATCAACCGGTGTGGCTGTCTCATGGCTTCCCATCCTAGATAAGCAGCAGGTTGTCTAGCTAGAAAGCTAACATGCAGTAGCTTTCCAGCGTGCCATCTCTCCAGTTGCTAACTGCTTTGCGTCAACGGTATGCCAAACGATATCTCTCTTTTAATATAAAGTATACCTGCTTTTGTAATCCCTATAAAAGTCGAGATAATAATAATATTTGGTGGGCTCTGCTTCCTGACCCAGTTTCATGTGGCGGGATGTAGCTGTATGATTTCTGGCCCGTCGCCAGACACCACGGCCCTGGTACATTACTCCACCAGAGGAAGAGGCAACAGCCGGAGATTGACATTGCTTTGCAGCGAATGGTGTTCAAATGTAAGACTCGCCCATTGGGGGGTGGTAGGGTGGGTAGCGTAGTGGTATACACCCTGTCCTTTACCCACCCTCCTTTGGTGCCATCGTCAGATTGTATGGGCTGTTAACAGTCTTGACATAATATCGACGCGGCACAGTGTCTGTCGAGGTTTAGTTGTATTTAATTAAGTTTCTAGTAAAATTATTGTTTTCTGCCGATTTTTAACTTATTTCCTGAAGTGCTTCAGTCAGTGTCTTCCTGCTGCAGGTTGCCCTATGCCATGGTAGTATTTGACCTACATGGAAACCATGTGGGAAATGTACAAGTAGTTTACTGTAGATTAGTGATTAAAAAGGTGAAAACAATTTAAATGATTTTGACGTACAGTAGATGATTAATAACACATCATTATCGTTTGAGTGGTCATGCTCGGAAAAATGCAACATTTTACTTTCTATAGACAAACAACCTTTGCATAATTCAGCTGTCTCCATTTTTTTTTATTGTCACAATTTTAAAGAGAACCTTTTTGAAGATGGGTTACATAGTAGCTCTGTTAATTTCCACGCCGTAGAACTGGATGAAATATCCAGCAATGCTTCTCTTCACCACTGGAGGGCTGTCTAACAAGCATGGATTGTTCAGTAACAGGCCTGCACTTTTGTGACTGACTAATCAGATGGAAAAATGGAGAGGGAAAAAACATTCAGGACTACCCTCTGTGACGAAGTTGTGAACGTCTCACTTTGGTTCCTTTTGTTCTCTCTCCTGTGTTTCCTAAGAGCTAAGAGCCACATTTACAGCTCACCTAGTCTGCCTGCCTTTTGTCCTAATATACATTTCTATATGTTCTTATATTTCTTTAAAAGTTATTATCCTGTTTTCAGATTTATGGACCCAAATACGGTGTCCACACAAATGGAAAAAAAGATCAACAGATTCCCTAGAAGAAAACAATGTAATAGTCGGCGTGTAATGCTGAACATGACAGTTTTGATGTAGCCAGACATCATTCCTAAAATGTCTTTTTTGGTTTCTTTCACCTACTGCACACTGGCCATTGCGTAAAATTGTCCTATCATTTTATAAAAAGCTAATATTTTTAAATCACAGCTGTCATTTAGTTGCCAACTCTGCATTGAATAATTGTCCAGATAGCTGGGGGCGTGGCTTGACTGGCAGAGTGTTTTGTTAGGTGGAGAAATGAGGGGGGGAAGGAGACAACAGGCGAGCGTAGAGCCCAGCCATGTGGAGGAGTCAAGCTTTTGAGCTTTAACAAAGAGTCTTCTGCCAGATGTTGCATAACGACAAGAAACTGGGTCAGTGTTTCCTCCATCCACACACAGCATGAATTATAGCTTTCAGTGCAATACAAAAATACCATATTCGAGCATGCTTGAGCATTTGCCCATAAAGTCTCTGGCATACTTTCCAGCAGTCTGGTAGTTTTACACATCCTCCTTTTACTCGTCTAAGCAAAGCGGGATGTTCAGTGTGTGTTTAACTTTCACCCTCTGCACATGATTAGCAAAATAAATGCAGGCTGAGGATAGTAATCGGATCCGAACATAATTCCCCCTTCTGATTCTTTTATGATTACTGAATTCACAGTGTGGTTTTTAGTTTAGTAGGTCATTGGCTTCAAGTGTTTTGTTGTGGTGTTGATTTGGCACAGCACACACATTTAATTGTGCATTGTGGGGGATTTTAAGTATTGGATTTATGGCAGTTTCAGATAACAGGCATAGCATTTAATTTTGCGAGGAAGGTTAGATCTGTTGTCTTATTCGTGTACAAAGTGTAGTAGTTGTTGTTGATTTGATAATAAGCCATTGCTCACGGCAGAAGAAAATTACTAGATTGTTTTTCAGCTGAAGTTGCATACAAACATTATTTCAGTGTAAAGGAGCCATTCAGACATGGGCTTGCAAGATTTTCCTTTAAGACATCTGATTGTGGATAAGATGATTATTCAACAGCATACAAAGATAATGCTGATCATTTTTTGATATTGTCTGTCATACTAGCACTGCAACTACGTCTTACACAGTTGTAGACCAAGCTCCTGCAAGGTTAAATATTACTTCAAAGTTAAAGGGCATTTACACCAAGCTATCTGAAAACATGATTGCACAATGATTCACATGCTTCCACTGAATGTGCCACTGGCAGCACCTTGACTCGCACGTACAGTGCATTATATACTTGTGCAGTAATTAAGTAAATCACAGTCTTTTGTAATGAATTAGAAATGCATGCGAGTTAGATATAGAACACTCGCAGAAAGCTATCTGTCCATGAAAGCCTGGTCACATGCAACATGGATACAATTTCAGACTGCGGGCAGCTGCTGTAGTCTGTCTTGCCCCATTTGGTATAGTGATAAAACTGTTGGGCGTGCAGTGGAATTTATTCACTGAGCCTCTCACTGCAGATGGCATAGCGGTGAGGAGACGTTGTTTGGCATGGGATCACGTCAGTTGTGTTAATTTTGGCTGTGAACATCTAATTGGAACAATATTTTTTACGGCTAGTGGAATATAGATATAGGAGGATCTCCTCTCTCTTCGATTGTGACATAGTGTCACAATCGGGGGCTGTGTTCTCAAATGTGATCCTGTGTGCAAGGTTGCCTTGATATACCACGTGGTAGAACTGACTCATGCTAGCATTGCATGGGTGCCAAGAATAGGCTGTCTGTCCACTCGGAAAAAACAATTAACCTTGTGTACCATTCTCTGTTTTCTCCTTTTCTTCTAGGTTATAATGTATTACCAACACAGAATAAGTACAACTCTATAGCCAACGGGATCCCGAGGACTTGATTACAGTCGCTTCAAGCCTGATAGTTTGTCCGTGCGGCTGCTCCCCCTCTCCCTTCCACTCGAGCCTGTTTTAGTCAACTGGCATTTCTTCTAACGACGTCCCCTCCTTGGATAAAGAAGACTCGAGTTCCGCTGTGATCTCAGTTCGCTTTGCCTGTATCCTACTTTCGACTCTGCTTCCCTGGATTTGCAATATACTCTATTCGGTAAGGCCATGACTAATGCATGGGACTGATTATAAAACACAATGCACATTACAGGAAACTAATCCTAATCCTCTTTTTGTCAGTAATTAATAAAGACTGCTATTACAATATTCCATGGCTGAAAGCATGTTGGACAGAGTGCAAAAGACAAGCCTGGAGAGTATTATTGCTGACTTTTTTTTCTTCTTTTTTTTTTAAATAATGTTTGTTTTTGCTCTACAGGCATACCATTTAAAAAAAGATTCACCAAGATGATTCCCAACGGTTATTTGATCTTTGAGGATGAGAGTTTCCTGGATTCCACCGTGGCCAAAATGAACGCTCTGAGAAAGAGTGGTCAGTTCTGCGATGTTAGACTGCAGGTACGCTCAATGCAAACACACACTTACCCTTTTTAGCAACAACGTAGTGAATCACAAAAATGACAACAGATTTAAAGTAATACAAAAACCATTTGCAACCCAGAAGATATCATTACAACCTGTTAGGCTCAATGTAGGGCTGCTCGATTATGGCAAAAATCATAATCTCGATTTATTTGGGTCAATAATTGATATCATGATTATTAAAAACAATTATCCATTTACTTTGAAAACATCCATTTATAGGAGAACAAAAAGTGAACAGTATGTTTTTAACAGTTGATTCATTCAATTCAACTGAAAAAAACAATCATTTATTTAAAAAAAATAGTTTTATTTCGATTATGATGTTTTCATAATCTTTGCAAGCGAAAATCGTAATTGCAATTTAAAATACGATTTTAATTGAGCAGCTCTAGCTCAATGTATTGTTTGGCCATTGGTTAGTTCACTGGGTTTTTTGGGTGTGAGTGTCTACACATTTAGTAACAAGAAAAAACTCAAGTATTTACTTAAATGTTTCCGTTGCTCTATTTCAAGTGTGAGAACCTGTTCCCACCATTTGTATAGTTCAGAACTCTGAGAGACGTATGCAGCCAATAGGAAACAAGAGATAATAATCATGTAGCTTCTCAACCAATATTGGGTTTGTTTCTTTAGCTTTCTTAAATGCTCAAACACTACAATTCTAGCAGTTGTTTACTTGTGACAAAGTTACACACATCCTGATTATTTGTCTTCTTCTTTTTATTAGGTGTGTGGTCATGAGCTGATGGCTCACCGTGCTGTCCTGGCTTGCTGCAGTCCCTATCTGTTTGAGATCTTTAATAGTGACATTGAGCCTCACGGAGTGTCTCATGTCACTTTTGAGGACTTGGACCCAGAGGCCGTGGAGATCTTGCTCAATTATGCCTATACTGCCCAGTAAGTAGCACCTTTTGCCTCTGATCCTATCATATCAAAATTCTCAACTTCTTTAAATGGTTGACAACCCCCTAATTTGTTGTGTCTTCTCTGTGTAATACAGGTTAAAGGCAGATAAAGAACTAGTTAAGGAAGTTTACTCTGCAGCCAAAAGGTTCAAGATGGAGCGAGTCAAACAGGTATGTTTTTAACGGTCTACATTACAGGACACGCCTTTAGGAACACATCTACAAACAGATGTTTTAATAAATGTCCACTTGTCCCTCGCTTCTTAGATTTGTGGTGACTACCTGCTTTCTAAAATGGATTCCCAGAGCGCCATCTCTTTCCGTAACTTTGCCAGCTCTATGGGAGATGCCAGAGTTTTGGCCAAGGTGGACGCCTTCATCCAGGACCATCTACTGGAAGTGTCTGAACAGGAAGACTTTCTCAAACTCCCCCGCCTCAAGGTACTAGCTTAAATGTGTACTTATGTCATTTAAATTGGCCAGGATTGGTGGTCTTGAGTTGAATAACACACACTGGATTAAGCGCTGTATTTTTACCTTTCCGACATGAGATTAACATGACCTATAGTAGGAAGGTGTGCCTCTTATAGATTTCCCTTTTGCAAAGCCGGCTGAGGATGTATTTAGGGCAGGGGACTTATGGGGGCATATGCAATAGTAAGGCCTAGCCCAGGTGGGTTATAGTGTACATGTTTTTGTTCAACATGAGGATTGCGCAAGGTACTTTATCAGAACTCACTTGTTGAGGTAGTGCAAATTTGATCAATCAAATATGCATGCTATTCATTAATATTGCTGATGTCCGTGTGTAAGGATACAATGTTTAATCCTGACCCTATGGTAACATTAAGGGATTATACAGGTAACATCAAGTAAGTTCAAGTTTAGTTTACAATAGGGGTCATTATGTTATAAATTGTTCTGCGACGGAGTCTCTTTATTCCTACTGTGTATCTGACTCCTGTTTCATTCCCTTTGTGTGTGTACAGTTAGAAGTAATGCTAGAAGACAACCTGACCCTGCCCAGCAATGGCAAGCTCTACTCCAAGGTGCTCAGCTGGGTGCAGCGCAGCCTCTGGGAGAACGGGGACCACCTGGACCGCCTGATGGAGGAGGTCAGTACCCGGGCGAGCAGGCTCCACTCTCAGACTGATCCTCATTCCCACCCTGCCCCTTCCCTTCCCTCTGAATCCTGTTTTTGACATTAAGAAGTCATTAAGGGGGCTGAAGTAGAAAAAGCATGCCATTGTCATGCTGCTATGTCAGGATTGTTCTTTTTGTTTCCTCTGGTTTGTTGAGGTTTTTGCAGTAAGAAACTCTGTACCCCTGAACCATACTACAAATTAGAGGTGAGCCCAAAAGAGCTGCGTTTGCTCTTGTTTTTTGTTTCCACTGTTCTCTTTTGGGTCTGTGGTTGGTTTATGTGCAACCCCATCGGAGTACGAGTGTCTCAGTGCTCTTCTCCTCTGATACACACAGACACAGGTTCTCACAGAGGTGACCCTTTATTCACTGCCACTTTACTATCTGAACAGGTTTGTTGCTCCAGCACTAACAGACACTCCTCCCCGTTGATTTATCTCTCTTGTAGGTTTATTAGCAGCAGCAGGAGACCAGACTGAAGAGCCACGACTGAGCCACCAGGGTAATGAGTCTGAGAAAGAGAGGGAGGAGAGGAGCACTACTGCCTCTCCTTGCAGCCACGCAACACTGAGCTCCCATCTGTCCGTGCCACATATACAGATGCATCCCATTTCTGCATTTACCAGAATACATTGCCTCCAAACCTTTGGGATAAATACAAGTCGTTTATTGGCCCTTTGTATTCTCATACAGGCCTACTTATCCATTGAAACAATCAAGAACCAGTCAAATTGGGCATCGCACATAAGCATTTAAATTGAACAAATCTTACATTGGAATAAATTAATAATTAACCATCCAGCTGAAATTCAATTTTCAGCACATTTGAATAAATTAAAATACCTTTTGGCCATTTACATTTTTTATTTAGATTGTTTTTCTGTCATTTCTCAAGATAATCTGTTTCCACAGTAAAACCTGCCCTTCAAATGGTCAACTAAGGGACAACACAAATGATCATTTTATTATGCTTATTTTGTTTCCTGAATTGAATCCATCAATGGGCATCTTTTAAAATGAGCTTGAGGGCTGTTACAACAGCACCACCACCTTAGTCATCTGGATGTGACCTGGACATTGTGGCTGCCATCACTATGACCAACTTGTTCAGCTAGAAGACCGGTTTCCAAGCAGCAGCAGAGGTGGAGAGAGGGCCACATGCAGCCCCCCCTCCCCCTCCTCCTCCTTCTCTTGATTCTTCACAGAAGATCTTTCCAGATGCAGCTTCTCATTCTTCATCAGCTCCCTCTTTTTTTTTTAAATGCAAACTGTCAGATTCCTTCTTGAGCTCGAACACTTAATGCAGCAGCGTGTGTGTTTTTAAGGGAAGCTTTCAATCCAAGTGACCGAAGATCCAGGCCTTCGTCCCTTCCCCCTCTTCCTCTTCACAGCCCCTTCCTCCTACTCCTCTTCCCCCCCCCCTTTCCCCGTTATGCTGAGGTTCTCAGTGTGTTGCCATGAAGACAGCCACATGGGTATGTTGTTGCTGTTTGTGTTTCAGGTGCAAACGCTGTACTACTCACCTGACCATAAGCTGGTGGATGGAGGGCTGGTGATTGATGGGCACAGTGAGGTGTTTGGTGGCGAGGAGGACCACCTTCAGTTTGTGCAGGTACTCAACAGCTTGTGCCTGGCTTCACTGTAATGAAGTCTCATTTTGCTTGGCAGTGTGTGCCTGGCCATGCATAAAAGTAATCGCAGCCTGTGCCTGGCAAGAAGTAGATATGGCTCATTTCATTCCACAATGAAATGAAAGACAAATGTCAGTGAATAAACAAATGAGCGACGATGCCTGCCTAGCTATGCTGTTGAGCATATATTAAAACTACATTTTAATGTTAAATGCTAATGTCCCCCAGTTGGGAATGGGCAGATTTCTACCCTCTTTGTGACTGAACTGTGTGCTGTTAGATCTGATTGTGGTGCGGTCTGAGACAGTAGTTTGCAGTGCTGTGTTGTTGGCTTCTGAAGGCGTGAGATATCAAAAGAAACGTCTACATTAGATCAGCTGGATCAGAGCGTAGTTTGGGGGTATGATTACCTGGTGTGGTGGGCCTGTGGTGCAAGCTTGGCTTCTGTAGCTGCACTGTGCTCTTGCAGAAGAAACCCGTACGGGAGAGCACCCAGAGACAGATGAGCTGCAGCTCCTCGGGAAGCCTGTCGCCCTCCAACCAAGCAGCTAATGCGCCCAAACAGACCGGCCGGAGAGAGTGGAAGTACATCGCCTCTGAGAAGACCACAAGTAAGTGAACATGAACTACAGTACATTCAGAAATATTGTTTTATTTAAATCCTATGCATGATTGAGGCTCCTTTTTTCAACACTCGGATGGCTCTAACGATCTCCAATCAAACCTCTAGACCACACCTACCTGTGTCTGGCTGTGCTGGATGGCGTGTTGTGTGTGATCTTCTTGCACGGTCGCAGCAGCCCTCAGACCTCCCCCTCTGCCACCCCCTGCCTGATGAAGAGCCTCAGCTTCGAGGCCCAGCCCGAGGAGCTGGAGGAGCAGCCGCTCTCTCCCATGCATTACGCTCGCTCCGGTCTGGGCGCTGTGGCCCTGAACGGAAGACTCATCGCAGCAGGTTAGCACTAAACGCTTCTATATCAAATGACTAAGGTCTATGTCATTGGAGCTAAACGGAGGTTGTGATACTTGGGAAGATAAAGGCTTCTCTCTAGGCTTGATTGTCAGGGACAAATTGCAAAATGATGACCACGGGGATCCACTGTCTTGAATGTGATGCATTATCTTGTTCCCACAGGAGGATACAACAGAGAGGAGTGTCTGAGGACTGTGGAGTGTTATGACCCCAAAGAGGACCGCTGGACCTTCATTGCTCCCATGCGGACTCCAAGAGCTCGATTCCAGATGGCTGTGCTCATGGTACAATTACATTTTCATCCTGAAGCGACATTTTGAACATTGAGCAAGGAATCCAAATATCCACTGCATGCCTCCCTGTGCAACTAGTGGGGTTTCTAAATTCTCTTAACTTAATGTAATTGTCATAATATAATGATTTTGATATTTCCACCTCACAGGGTCAGCTGTATGTGATTGGAGGATCAAATGGACATTCTGATGAGCTGAGCTGCGGGGAGATGTACGATCCACAGGCTGACGAGTGGGCTCAAGTGCCAGAGCTGAGGACAAACCGCTGCAATGCTGGTAGGTCCCTCCTTCTATACCTGATAATTGAATTTAAAAGTATTATCCAGGAAACCTCTTACACCAAGTAGCCTCTCTGTTGCTAACGTCAAGCTAGTTTGACTATTCAGCTCATTCCTGTCTTATATTGTCCACAAATGGTTGTTTCTGTTTCAAATGTCTCACTATTGTTCTTGTCCAACTTTGTATTTGCATACTGTATCCATGTTACTGTTGGAGTTTCTGCCCTGAGTAAATAAAGGTGTAATTCAGTCAATCAACATCTCTGTTTTTAAAGGTGTCTGCTCATTGAACAACAAACTCTACGTTGTGGGTGGGTCGGACCCCTGCGGGCAGAAGGGCCTGAAGAACTGTGATGCTTTTGACCCTGTGATCAAAAGCTGGTCTAACTGTGCCTCCCTCAACATCAGTACGTTTACACATGCACTAAAAATATAGTAATAATATGTATAACATGGTCTAACCTCAAGCATAAAGCTGCATAATGTATTTTTCAGAGATCTAACAAATTCCTGTCTTGCATACACTTTAATTATTCCCTCTGGGTGTTGCAGCTCAGAGAACATGTTATTCAAGACCAAGAGTTGGATAGCTATTCATTAGGGGTGTATTTGGTTCACAAAACATTTCGGTCCGGTACGTACCTTTCGGTCCGGTACGTACCTCGGTTTTTTGGTCACGTTTCGGTTCGGTACGTTTTCGGTACAGCAGAATTTTTTTTCACAAAACAAAACATATATATATATTTTTTATTATTATTAAACTGTGAATAATGTATTCACTCAAATAAATACAAAATATAATCAAATGAACATTAAGGTGCAGCATTTCGATGAACTGAAATTATCTTTATTTGAACTGTACTGTACCTAAGCAGCCAGTTTGACATTAGGACTTGCTTGTCATTGTATTTTCATGTTTTTTTAAAGAAAGATGAACTTGTCCACATTGCTTGCTGAAAGGGCAGATCTGCTGGCACTAACAATGTCTCCTGCTGCGGAGAAAACCCTCTCTCTAGGGACAGAGGTAGCAGATACAGCCAGGTAGCGCTTTGCTAACATGGCAACATAAGGATATTTGGCGTTTGTAATAGCTTTGGCTCGGTCTGAAGTTTTTGCGAGTGGTGGAGGCTTAAATGCTAGCGGGAGTTGGGTTTGCACTTCAGTCTTTTTTCTTTTGGTACCGGTTATATTCACGTTCGGGTGATGCCTTTTCAAGAGTGTGCAAGTTTGATGTATTGCCAGCCGCGTAACCAATGTTAGTTGAACAATGCCGACAAACAGCTTTGGTTCGGTCCACCTGTCTTTGTCCGTCATCCTTGTACTTAACTGCGAAAACAAAATGTTCCCAAACCGAAGACTTCAATGATGCTGGAGGATTTTCGAGCTCAACTTTATCTGCGTTCGCCATTTCGACAGTTCCTCAAATTACTGACTAAATTTGAACGCATCCCTCTAACCAGCTCTCATAGCATGCCCTCTCATCCAATGGAATGACTTGCTCGCTCTGACGCGATGAGCCCAATGTGAGGAAATTACTCTGAATGCTGCGACGCAGCACCTGAGATTACTTCCAAGAAGCACGTTCTCAATTTTTTACGTTTAACGTTATATTCGTTCGGTACACTTCGGTACACATGTGTACCGAACCGAAGAGCCCGTACCGTTACACCCCTACTATTCATCAGAGACTTGCTTGTGTGATAATTGCAGCCCGAGGAACAATTAGAAAGTTTAATTCATTAATCACATTTTCTTCTTCCAGGGAGGCACCAGGCTGCCGTGTGCGAGTTGGACGGCTTCATGTACGTGATCGGAGGGGCGGAGTCGTGGAACTGCCTGAACACTGTGGAGCGCTACAACCCCGAGAACAACACCTGGACCCTGATCGCCCCCATGAACGTGGCTCGCAGGGGGGCCGCTGTCGCTGTCCATGCAGGTCAGCTCACGACAACAATGATCTGTTAAATCAGCTGCTGATCTACGGCAGCATCATGTGCAAAAATCAACAGGAAGCAGACAAAGTTATTTGTTTGTCATTATGTTGATAGTAATGTCTCCCCCTCTGTCCAGGCAAACTGTTTGTTATTGGCGGCTTCGATGGCTCCCACGCGCTCCGCTGTGTGGAGGTGTACGACCCCGCCCGCAACGAGTGGAGGATGCTGGGTAGCATGACGTCGTCCCGCAGCAACGCGGGCGTGGCCATGCTGGGAGAAACCATCTATGCTGTGGGCGGCTTCGACGGGAACGAGTTCCTCAACACGGTGGAGGTGTACAACCCCGAGACGGACGAGTGGAACGATTGCACCACGACCCTGTCTCCCCTCTCTGACTGAAGGGGGTTGGAGTTTCAGTGCTTCAACTTTTCCAAACTAACAGGCTTAGTGACGTAATCGTGTTTCGTGATGTTTTGTCTGTGTGGATGGGGATTGTTGTGATGAGGGGTCTTCAGTGAAGACTGGCTTGTATTTGGCGGGTGGGATAAAAGGGAGGGGGGCGGGGGGGTTGCCCAAAGCAACATGACGCCTTTGCATATTGCATACAATGTTTTTCGTGCTGTATATATTTTGTTTCTTCCTCATTTTTTGTCATATGCCAACATTTAATACACATTTAGTGCTTTTCTTTTTAACTTAGAGTTGAAAGGTTTTTCACTCGAGGGTTTTCAGATGAGCGAGCAGTTATTGGTCACTTGGAACGTGGCAGTATGGTGACCATTGGCTTTGAAGGTTTTATTTGTAGAAATGTTACTTTGCTCACATTTAATGGTCAGTGGTTTGAAGCCTTACTCGGAGAGTGCGAGTTAGAAAAAAAAAAAAAACCTCATGGCTATTTCTGTCATTTTAAACAAGCTGGATTGCTTTTTTGAATCTTAAATGGCCTTTTTTATATTTTTTTATACACTGCTGATTTACTGATAAAAGTAGTAGCAGATGGCTTGAAGTTAATGAATCCAACCAGTGCCAGTTTTAGTAATACCTTTGTGCACACACACCACACGCACAACCATGCTTCTGCTAACCAAACTTTTGTTATTGTGATTGAACTAATCAATGTATGTAGAGATGCGGTTTACTGAAGTTTCTCATTTCTCTTTTGTGTTTTAAAGTGTCAGGCATTGGCAGATTCTTCTGAAGGGAATGTTAAAAACGAGAATTAACACATTTGTAACATTTCTTAATTAATAAATCATTTAAATCTGATTTTGTCTCCAGCCTACTCTCTGAATGTATGTCATTAAGTGATAATGGACAATCACTTTGCCATACCTGATTCCATTGTTTATACCAATCTTAAAGTAACTATGCCAGGACGGTTTTAACATTTTAAGTAAAACATGAAAGATAGTTAGTGTGACTGTATTTTTAGAGGTAGTTTAGCAGCTGAACAAACCCAAGTACAGCTGATTTGCTGACTAAATGTAGATTTTACTACCACCTCGTCTTCCACATGTCCTGCTCTAACTATAGAGTAACTAAGTAGCGGTCTAAGCTTTCAGGAAATACCACACTAAGCCAAGTATTTTTCTGCCCCTCAAAGTGTCTTTTAGGAGAGATTATACTGAGCCGGCTCTCAGACCTCAGCAGGAAGGGACAACGTCACTATGAGCTGCTGAGAGGACCAGCATCTGCATGACCTCACTGACGCTTTATTAAATCTCTACCCAGCACTCATTCACAAGTTAGGCCCTGATAATCTCTGCTGATACACCTCAGTCATTGGGAGGGAGGGGGCAGCAGATGGGCCATGTGCTACCGGAAGCAGAGGCTTAAACTCAGACACTGAGTCTGTACTCTAAGAAGCAGCAAGGCAGTAAATGATGTCGGCTAACGACCATCCGGCCTTGTTTACTGGGAACAAGCGTTGCTGGCTTCCTCGCGGTTTGAAACAAAAAAGTAACAAAAGCAAGGCCATAGTTTATTGTAAAGGCAACTACGAATGTAAATGCAGTATTGCATGCATTTATAAAGCTCAAAAAGGATTAATGTAATGAGCTTCCTGTTGTTCATTATTCATATGTACAACCAACACAGAAACACCTGAACAATAATTAAATAATCCAGAGATGAACATTTGGGTGAAAATTAAGAAATGTACACCACAACTAACAGAATAAAAGCTGTTTCATGGCAGATAAACAGTTTCTAAAGAGAAAAGTGATTCAAATGACAAGTTCCTATAGTATATGTATTAACAGTACTACAGGAATGCTCCTGTAGTATAAGACTATATTCCTGCTACTGCAGTATTTTTGACTTTTCTTTTAGAACATTTTAATTATCCAGAATATTTATATTGTTTATATTTAATATAATCATTTTCATCTTATTTGTAATTGTTATTTCTCTTTTCCACTTTTTAAGTATTTGTACTATTTTAATGTCTGAAGACACTGCTGCTTCTGTAACAAAATAATTTCCCAAATTGGGATCAATAAATTATATATCTATCGTTTTGCACAGGCTGCGCTGGCATGACTATGGATTATATTTAGAAATTAATAAAGAGGACATTGACAATTCAATGCACCCTTAATAAAGGATTGGTTTTTTTTGGACAGTAAATACACCTATGACGCAGGAAACAAAATTAAAGGTCACGGTCCAACTTTACGGAACAGTATGTAAAATACAGCGTGTCGACATAGTGTCCAACTCTGCTTTGAGATAACGAGACAGGATACTCAATGACTTCATCATTGGCACGGGCACCTGTAACTTTTTCTCTCCCCTGTGTGTGTGTGTGTGTGTGTGTGTGTGTGCGCGCGTCTCACAGCAGCAGCAGGTGTAATCTCAGACTGTCACCTGCGACCTGATCCACTTAGTCATTACAAACACATGCAGCACTCACACTCAGATGAGCCTCTACTCACTGAGGACTGCAGGAAGCACCACTATTGATTGATGAAAGCAATACATTTGAGAAAAAAGATAATGCCAAAACATTTATTTCTTGTAAACATTTAACTCCTTTACATAAAATATATTTTCTGTTCTCAAATTATTTACATTTCTACTTAAAAATCAACCAAAAACCTTCGGAAGCTGAACACTCATTGTTTTTCAAAATAGACTCATCTTAAAAGACAACCTCTCTGATAGCTCAAGTAGAAAAATATAAAATAAATAAATTGCCTCTTTGTTTCAGCTTTTTACTAGATCATTGCTTGGCCTTAAAGAGTCATGATTTGAGGAAAAAGCTCAGGCAGTAAACAACTTAAGGTTATATAACGATATGGTTTGATACCTTTGTTTTATCTCTAAGCTACTGTATACTTTGCAGTTGGTTGCATTGAGTCTAAAGCATGGTTTGTGACCATTTCTTCAGTGAAACAGGAGGACACTGAATTTTACAATCTACTTTGTGTGCGTATAAAACAATCAAGATGTAAGTGTTGAGAACTGGTGGGCTGAATGTGTTTCCTTTGAACAGAGCTAGGAGAGAAGCTTCTCCCTGCCTCCAGTCTTTATGCTAAACTAAGCTTATCTAGGCCTAGCTTAATATTGAATGAGGTTTGCATCTCCTCATATTTACCGTGATGTCGTACTATTACTTTAAGACCAGTGAACTAAAGCTTTTGTTGACGTTTAAGAATCATAAATAATCTGAACCAACTGATAATTATGTCTGTGCTTAAAAAAAGTGAAAATATATTAAAATGAACTACAGTGAAATATATCAAATAAGTTTTCACAGTGGGCTGTGGGGTAAACCTAGAACTTCAGAAATGTGCATCATCATACCTTCATATGATGCAAAAATACCCAGCTCTATGTTTGTGAACTATGTAAGAAACTCCAATCAAATGTTTGTATACAAAGTAATGCCAGATATGCAAAGTAGCTGAAGGAATCTTGGAGAACATTGAAAGCAACACTTGATATAGTTGACCTCTGAAAACTGTCAGAAAAATACTCTCTTTAACAAAAGGTGTCAACCTTAAGAAATAAGGAGAACATCCATAGACATCCATCTCTTTGTGTGAAGCAGAGTATCATAAGAAACATTTTATACATTTTAACGGAAAATAAAAAAAGGTAAACGGCTTCAGTCTCCAGAGTATGAGCACCTCTGCAATTGACAGTTTTCACTTCAAGTAAAGGATATCAGTTTATTTAGTGCATCTGATTGGCTGACGTGCAGACTCTCCAATTCTGAATCATCAGGCCCGAGATGTGTTGAAGTTGATGTGTTGACAGGTGACCCCAACACAGCGATCCAGGACCTCTTTGACCCCCAATAACTGGTTCCCTCCGTTACTGAGCTTCTCCCTGGAAACACAGACACATAGATACATTAGATACAAACACAGGAGAGTGTGCTTGGACAGCCTTTGACCAATGGAGCTTATTTTCTCCATCTTCTTGTTACGATTAACATGTGAACAAAAACATTTCGGACAAAATTAGGAGTCTGTATTTGTGTCTTTTGCTGTGATTTAAATGGGTTGGGAAAGCTGATGTCCCCTGCTTTCATGCACCAATCTACAATCTATCCAACCCTAACCCTGAACATAACCCTAAACAATATTTCAATAATCACCTCTGGCTGGAAGAGAACTCTCTGCTCCATAGTTTTCCTCTTCACTGTACATTTTACATTTATATATTCAGCCTAATATTTAATATTCCATCTGTCACATACTTATGTAAATATAATACCTTGCTATATATCTTGTTATTGTTAATTTGTAAAGTCAACATGTATATTTTCTACTTTCTTGTCTTTTAATTTTTATTGTACAATGCCATGTCTTTTATGCTGCAACACAAACATTTCCCAAATTGGGATCAATAAAGTTCTATCTTATCTTATATTTTAATCCAAAAACTGTTAATGTTTCTTACTTAGTCATATATGTTTATTACCACCAATCCTCTCTGTTTGGGATTTGTTCATTGTTGTCGTGAAAAATGCGTTTTTGATTACCTCTAAATCCTGACTTGTATGCGTTTGCTCCTCTATTTGGTGTCTTAGAAAAAGACAAAGTCCATTAGCTGGATTTATATACCCTGGTTTTAGTTAAGGGTTTACTGTATCCATTGGTAAAGGCAGGAAAACCTTCAAAAATAAATATTCCAGAATTTCCCTTGGTACTATCTGGATGAACCTGGGTGACTCCACACAGACATCTTGCTTGGTAAACTTTGTATTTGTTGACCATGTTGGGCACAGAATGTCCAGAAACAAACAGAAGAGCTTCCACACATTCTGCAGCTCAGCTATTGACACACTTTTTCCAGTGAATTACATTTTTCTAGTAACGACAACATATATATAACCATATAGTTACAAATGCACAATCTTAACACACCAACAATTCTTCATCGTGAGCACAAACACAAATTTGCTACGAGAGCCTTGGCAACGGCTGCCTAGCAGCGAAGACACTGGGGGAGCTTGTTGCTTGTTTGTTTCCTCCTTTGCTTTGTTTCCATTGGACCATTATATAACTACAGAGTGAAGAGAAGAGGAAAGAAAGAGCAGTATTTGCCGGTTGTTTACACCCCCTGTTTTCTCCCTACATCCATCCAGTTCCCCTTCTTCATCCAATGGCGCAGCTGTGTGTTTTCATAACCTGCGGATAGTGCAGGTTGTGTAAGCGACTCTTCACTCTTGCCGGGATTCGGACACTCTGTCACTGAATAATCAGATTTGACATTCCAGCATGCTGCACGGATTCATGAGAGTGACAAAGAGCATGGAGCTTTTTGGAGGGAGGATCTCTCAACGCAGTCACACAAAGGTCAGTGACGCACACAAACTGTGCACAGAGTCACTGACCCAGATCATTAATGTATACACAAAGAGCTGTTAGTTTCATAACAGCCTTTACGGTATGTGTTTCACAGGTTCATTGATATCCCCTGGAGACCATAACGATTCACATGGAATTTTGAATAGAACCACATGATGCACTAGGTGATGTAACTAATTCCTGTTCACCCTCAGCCAATCACGTCATGCTGCTATGGACACATGGATCATCTCCATGGGAACAAATCTTGGTATCCACAATCCACGTTAAATTACATTAAGTGACTCACAATAGGTGCAATCAACAATGAGGGGGTCGATTCAGAACATCAAGAATCCTGCAAGCACATTACTACCATTTTAAGTAATACTATATATTTAAACTTTTTTTTATTTGAAGGATCAGGGCGCAGTTGAAGCAGGTGTGATTCAACTTTCTACGACAAAAGAGATGTAGCCTTTCTGCTGTCCTGATACTAACAGGGAGCTACTGTTCAAAATCGAAAGAAAAATAACAACAAGACAGATACAGAATATGTATAATGTATATAAATCTGAAAATATATGCTGTAATTTTAGTATTTTTTGTCACACTCTTTTTCTTCATACTGGTATTGTCTCTATATCTTTCACTGTGCACCAACTGTGCTGTGAAAGCTCTCAGTTTAAAATATTTGTTCACACTTTAATAATCGGGTATACATAAAGCCAAACCTGTTTCATTTGACTTGCCATTGAAAGCAAAATGTTGACCTTTTGAGAGTGACTCAGTCCTACAGAAAGGCTTATGTAGGAATGCCAGTTAATGGTAGCAAGGTGGCCCTGGGTTTGCTTATAAAATGGCAGAACAACAAAGACTGGGGAAGGCCTTGGTGTAGCATTAGTATAACAGAAAAGTTGAATAGTTCAGCAACATAATAGAGAATATCCTCCATCAAAGTGAACAATACGTCTGCCTCTCTATCCCTTTTTAGATTCTTATTGTTGGACATTCAACTAACTGAGAGTGAATGCTGTTTTATGAAACACAAAGCAGTTTCTCCTAAGTGTAGCTTTTAAATAAAAATAACAGATATTTTTGTGTTAATGTATGGCCTCAGTCTTTCTTCAAATCAAATATGTTCTGTTCTCTCTAGGTGCGTAGTCTCTTTTCCTTCTTTTTCACAGAGTAACATATAATTAAAGGCCTGAAGTGAGCTATTGCTTTTATAAAACGGTTACCAAGTGTGGCAATATGAAAGAAAATACACACTCTAATTTAAATACTTTTTATTAGTAAATAATTATGTTCAAAAATAAAATAGTCCCTCCGTTGCCTTCTGATTAGTAGATGGATTATTTGGCTATTTATTTATATTAATTTGTATGTTGCCGTTTATTGTGCAGCCACTGAAAACCTGTGCAGCATCAGTAGCATGGCTTACGTGGTTACTTGTATAGGTTGAGGTTGTACTAGGCTGTTGCTTGGTGTGGTGAGAATATTGCTCCACTTTCTCCGGTCCCCGAGATTCGGCTTCCAGTAGCTCTGGAGAGAGCTTTCGCACCTGTGGCCACTAACGGTCATAATTTCTCTGCTTTGTTTCAAGACCCGCATCAGAAAGCTTTTGAATGGTGGTACTTTTCCAGTTGGTCTACCTGCTCTTCACGTAGCTCTGCATGTCGTCGTTTAGATGCTTTTTTTTCTGGAGATAGGTACTGCTCAATCCACTCCTCCATAGTAAGGCCACCCCGGAGGTCGAAGTTAACCTTAAATGTTTTCATCTTAAGCTTTGTTAGTTAGTTAGTTAGTTTCGTAACGGACGTAATATAACGGTTGTAGCTTTTTCTCAGACGCGGAGGGATACATGACTTGTGAAAAGTAACTACAATTCTACTTGGATATACGCTCATTATATCACGGCTAAGAATCAATCAGATTGCTTGATTTGACTTGTCCGTTTTATAACTAATATTTTGATAATAACGGATAAGGTAAAGGTATTGAAGGTTGTGATTTGACTAATGGTAACACGTAAACTGGCCTTCAAACACATACAACGTAAACCATTATAAAAGTGTCCCTGATGACACATCCACGTGTGAAAAGAACCCATGTGTACCAAAGCAGCATAACAGAAACACCACCAACAGGTAAAAGGAGATTTAAGCTACATATAATAAAATATGTACTGGACCTTAGGTATCTAGCATTCCCACCTGCTATATATATATATTGAGATGGAACTTGGAAAAGGGCGAATGTCAACACACAAGTTCATGCATGTCTGGCTCAACTGTGTTGCAAATAAATATGTCTATTGCTCAAGAATAGCAAGGAACATGCACATAAATATAAGTATCCATTCCCAGTTCATTTTCAGTCAGACTTTCATCAAGAATGTGAGAAGTGTCTATGTTCTTTAACAATTACTGAACGGGTGGTGTTTCTATGCTAGTCGTTTTTTTAAGTATCTATCGTGATTACTTTTTGATTCTTTTTTTAAAGCCAACAGAGGAAACACAGAAGATTTCTTTTTAATCAGACATTATTATTACATTATTGTGTGCGTTTGAGGCCCACTTGTTCTGAGAGCTGCCTGCAGTCAGTGCTCCTGGCCTCCCTCGGGCTTTATACAACAGATGACATCAAACCATGCACTGAGCATCACATTCAAATATTTAACACCCCAGATAATGCGTTCACTAAGTAAAGGTCTACATCACTTCACAGTGAGTGTACCAAATAAAATATTTACAATCACAACACATCCAGCTTAATTGTATCTGTCAGCGGTGACCTGTTGTTACAAAAGCTGTATCACGTGACCGGAGAGCACCTGCAAAGCTCTTCCAAGTGACACAGCAGATTTTGTCTTTAATACTGAATACACCTTCATTTTTATCATGGTTTCACACCACTATTCTACGCCAGAAAGTTCATCTTTAAATGTAGTCAAATATACTTTTAGTTATCCTATGATCATTGTTTGTTCTGTTAATACCATAAGCATTATCAAGACAACAACCAAGTGCTAATTCAGAGTTATCTCTTTTAAGTGACCCATAGTTATGTATGTTAAGTATTTATAGTATAGGGGTTATGAAATCATGAGGAACAGCTTCTGACAGTGAGACGGCGGTATTAAGAGATGACACATCATGGCCGGAAACAGATAATCTGTTGATAACATGGAACTGGTCCCTGTTTCCATGGAAGCAGCTGAGTTCATATAAGCATTAACAATTCAGATGCATGTCATGAGGGACCTGGAGTGGCGTGATATACTGATTAATGTACGCGGGCATTATGTTACTGCATTTTTATGTAGCTTCTTAACACAATATTCTTATGTATTTAGAGTTGAAACTAACTTTTCTATTATTAATTAATCTGTCCATTTGTTTCGAATAATTGCTTGTTTGTTAGGACTATAAAGTCTCAAAACATGTGTGTCATTTAACCGAGATATTAACACTTCGAGTCAAATACAATGACATCATAACTATTGAGACTGAGATTATTAAAATATTATTATTAAATGTAATATGAAACATCGACTGCAGCTGAAGCAAAGTATGCATGCATGTTAAATCATGTCATATTACGAGCAACAAGCAGAAAAAAGCTGCCAAGAATAAGCAGGATAAGTAGGTTAACTGTGTATTTGTATGGTTATATATTTGTTCTATTTAGACAGCGCTAATAATAATCTTAGAGAAAGCGTTAAAGTAAAGTCTGTGTGACAGGAGCGAGTAAAAGAAAGTGCAGAGGTCAGTCTGGAGTCCTAAATTCCGGCAGTGCTTCTTTATCTCAAGCTGCATACAGATACCTCACTCCAAAACTTATAAATTATTACATAAACATAATAAAATGTCGGCCACAGATGATACATAACAAACTCCAGCTGTGATCCTGTATATGCTCGGTATAATATATATATATAATATATCAATACTTAATGAGAGTCTTATGAGAGTCCATTCAGGAGCAGTCCAAATACTGTTTAATCTCAACAGTTTAAATGAAGTCTACTGGTTACTTAACATTTCATTCTAGTTTACACTGTCCCTTGAAAAGGAAACGTTAATTCAGGATTATATTCTAATAACTAATACAAATAATTTGTGATCCAGGCAACTACACCAGTCCCATTACACTGTTCAACTACACAAGTACACATATCTTTGTTTATAACCAGTGTCACAATTGTTTTGAATTGTTAACATGGCAACTGTTTTTGTGAGAGCTCTGCTGGGGATATCTATGAGACACACCGACATGCCCGGTCATGCTTCAACAAAGACATACTCAGGGAACTTCAGATTGTTTGATTATGCAATTAAAGAAAGTTGTTGCTACATTATTCGCACATGTCACATCACGGCGGTATAGCATCGTTTTCATTAGTTTAATACGCTTATCATCCAAAACATATGTTGTATCTGTGAAAGATTTGAAAGACCTTATGTATCAGAAAAAATAACAATAATAAGTGAGAATGCGTGTGTGTGTGCGCTACCTGTTGTCTTGTTGTACGAGACAGTCCAGGAAGTCTTTGGCTGTCAATCTGGAGTCCAAGTTAACAATCTGAAACACAATGCATGTAGGCAGATCTAAATATGAACAGTTCAACATGACAAAGAGCATTGCTGCTGCAGAGAAAGGTCAAATGAGTTTAATTAATGGCACCGATCTGATTACATGAAAATAACTTTGAAATGTCACCAACCTTATTAGAGTGAAGGATGCTGAGCAGCGTCTGGACTTCCTCTAACTGCGGGGCTGATGACAGGACACTGGAGAAAAATAGAAACACACACTTTAAAGAGCACCTTTCTTCCATGTCTGAAAAAAACATCTCTATTCATAACATTGGTGCAGCACTTTATCAGAAATTCTCATTCAGTTAATCTGAACTAATCAAACCATTTGTTTTTAAAATGCCTTTAAAGATATCATGTGGTTTTTTTTAAATGTCTTCTGCTACCCTTTCCTCCAGATTTAACCATTTCTTAAGAAAGTGTTTAAGTCAAGACAGTCATAAAGCATTTATTCTGTACATGATGGTCTTTTTACATTTATATATCATATTTTGGCACACATATAGTCTGAACACATTGAGAGCAGGTAACAAAATGAATACACAGCACTTTTCTCATCCATCCTTCACCATTGCAACTCATCGAAATGCTCACACACAAAAACACACCACTTCGCTAATATATTAAAAAAGTAATAGAGAAAAAGAGACCAAGTAATGGCAGTAAATGAAGGGATATGAAGACTAGAGAATGATCCTTTGAGCAGAGACATACATTATATATATATATCTGGTGTCAACAGAATGAGAGAAATGAGTGAGACGGAGACAACCAGAGAATGCCTGTAAAAAATTAGTCACAGCTCTGCTCAAACACGTGAACATGAGTCCGACCGTCTCCTAGGCAACTGTACTTGAGAAGCCCAACACATACACACACACATTCACACACATGAATGTGCAGATAGGGACCCAATGAGCGTTTTACCTGAAAGCTTATTCTAAAACATTCCGTTATTTCAAGAAATATGACATTACTGCTATTTTTAATGAGTGTGCATTGGGTAGGCGTAATGTTTTTGTGTTTTATATTCATTATTCATGCTCTATTGTAACCAACAACACCGAAATTAATATATATTCCCGCAGAAGAACATGTGAATCAAATTGACCTGTGTAGTATTTATTCATATATGAATAACCATATCTGCTTCACATCGACCCAGTCCATTTACAAATAAATAAACAACTTTCAGGTTGAACTACAGTATTTGACCCCAAACAACAATTATTAAAACCCACAATTTGAGAGAAAAGCTAAATCTGAAAACAAATCTGCTTTTAAACGAAGCTGTGGTAAAACTTGTTAAAGGTTTATTTGGGCAGAGTGAACAGCACCTTCATCAGGTCCTGCTGGTGCTCTTAGGGTCTCAGTGTCAGTATGACAGGGTCTGGACAATTAAAGCAACATGTGTAAAGTATTATCAGTACAACCAGTGTGTTGAGGATACTGCTCCTCTTTGGACTCATTAAATAACATTTCACCAATAAAATAACAATAATATATCAATACCCTCTCCATGTTGAACAAACCATGCCTCCATATTGAAGGACTAATCAAAAACATTTACACAAATGATTGAATTGTGTAAATAAAAAACAGCAAAGCGATATAAAAATGTTTCTTTACAGACTCTCACACCACTAGTGCAGCAAAATCCAAAATGAGATTTTAAATGCTGCCCTCATTTTCTTGTATTTATTAAGAATATTTTCTATGTTTTGATTATTCGTTTACTGTGAAGTCAAGATTTTGCGGGTCAAGTATTACTTTAAATTTACAAAAGACCTTCTTAAGAAGCTACAGCTGTGACGTCGTCTACAGGAAATGATAGATAAACATCTTTTGACACCCGGCCTAACACATATACTAAGTAGCCTACCTGCCATAAATTCAAAACATAGTGTATCAATTCCAGGTATGAGACAACATCTGGTAATGAAGTACCACTACTGTTTTCATATACTGCCAATCACAATAACCAGTGGATCTTCAGAGGCTTGGAGGGTTTAAGTGGTAATAAAGTGCACTTTGGACACATACTTAGGTGTTTAATGGGTTATGATCTGAGAGGGCTGTTGTATAGCTATACTCAGCTGAGAAAACATTGCATCATTGCATCAATTATTTCCTTCTCCCATCCCCACATAGATAACAATATAAAATCACCCATGCCTTGTTGTTACAATTTGTATGGCTATTTATAGTTGGTTGTTTAGGTTCTGCAAAGTCTTGCTTAAACTAAACATGTGAAACTCCATTGCAGTTTTTCAGTAAGATAACAACTAATCAAAACAACATTTTATATACTGGTTATTTCAAGGTATACTGGTTTTTCTAGACCTACAGAGTTTGAGGTTGAATGAAACAGAGGGAACAACAGGCATGTTGCCCTTTTGATGTGAGGAGTGTGTACCCTTCCCCTCAAAGAGATCCAAATGTCACGGTGAATCCCAGCAAAGAAATAAATAATATACTGACACCTCACTGGCCTCTGTAATCGTGTGATGTCGGGTTATTTTGTGCGTGTGTGTTAGAGTGAAAACAAAGGAACAGGACACATACATTGTAAATACCTAGGTTACGAAATGTTCTTTGTCTAGCTAGCTTTCTAAAGAAGTTGCATCAATATGAAGAGTTCTGTGGTGATGACAGTGCAAATCATCACCAACTGGGAAAACAGGTTGACTGCACACAACAGATGATATTTATGATATTTCCAAAGAAGAAGGACACAAATCCAATTACAAATTCTCTAGTGACATGTTATTTCACAATGGTCTCAATTCTTTATAGTGGACATTCCTCATTGCCTTCACACAAAGATCCACTCAGCTTTTTGCCTCTTTGTCACTACCATTGTGAATGGTGGATAACGTGCCAATATGTGTTCAATGTGAGCCAGTATATTTCAGATGGGAAAGCCTTCTTGAAGGCATGGCGAGAAACTTAACAGGGTAGAGCCGTCTTTAACGTCACAGGAAAAGTGATAAGGCAAAGCTACAAGGTCACACACACACACACACACACACACACACACACACACACACACACACACACACACACACACACACACACACACACACACACACACACACACACACACACACACACACACACACACACACACACACACACACACACACACACACACACACACACACACACACACACACACACACACACACACACACACACACACACACACACACACACACACACACACACACACACACACCACACACACACACACACACACACACACACACACACACACACACACACACACACACACACACACACACACACACACACACACACACACACACACACACACACACACACACACACAGGGGAGGTGGAGGCTGGTTAAGGACAGGTGAAGGACAGTTTGAAGGGGCTTCGGCGCATTTCCACTACAGCGCGGAGCTCGCTTTAAGCGTGCCGTGCCCGGCCCGTTTTTGGTTGCGTTTCCACTTGGCGTAGTTTCGGCTAACGGGTACTATTTTTCTGGCCCCATGAAATCGAAGTTCTTTCCGGGCCAACAACCAGGCTGAGTCGGGCTGAGTATGCTAAACTAGAGAGAGAATCGTTGGCAAGGGGGCTACAACTACAACAAGATGAACATATTTGACCGTGATTTAATTGTAATTGTACACGTTTCTAAATGATGCCGAAGTAACAACATACTGATACCAGTTAGTAAAAACCATGAATTAATGCTTTGACAAGTCTGCAGACAAGATGGCAGGCGAAAAACCTTTTAAAATGCGTGTTGTCTAAATGGAGATCGGCTAAGCTAACGTTGTATATGCTCCGACTGTCCACACTCACAACAACGGCCTATACAGACATAAATATACCAGTGACTGTATTCGCCATGACACAGGCAGTCTGTGGTTTGTACTTGTTTAACTTTTGTCTAGTTTCTGAATAGATACACTGAACAAAAATATAAATGCAACACTTTTGTTTTTGCTCCCATTTTTCATGAGATGAACTCAAAGATCTAAAACATTTTCTATATACACGAAATAACCATTTCTCTCAAATATTGTTCACATATCTGAAAAAATCTGTGAGAGTGAGCACTTCTCCTTTGCCGAGATAATCCATCCCACCTCACAGGTGTGGCATATCAAGATGCTGATTAGACAGCATGATTATTGCACAGGTGTGCCTTACGGCCCCTACACACGGTGGCGTGCGTTGCCGCTTGGCGGTGGGCGTGTCTTGAGCTTGGGGAGTCATCGCAAGCAACGCGACCAACAACCAATCACATGAATGTCCCGCCCCGGACATACAAAGCAAAGCATTCATGCTACATCCATGCTGGCTAAATATACTGTCTATGCTTGCTAGCTGTCCATTCAAACTAAGTACACTGGATATAAACTCCCCAAACAAGCGAAAACCTACCAGTTTCACCCACTGTCTCTGCCACCTTCCCCCATGCCTGGCTCCTCCGGTTTGTATCCCTGTATGTAAAGAGGGACTGGTCATAGAGTACCGGGTGATTCCCTACCGCCACGATCATTTTCTCCTCCATTTCTTGACATATGGGAAATAACTGCGGTCTGGCTCTCCCAACATACAAGCGGTTTGATTGGCTAGTGCTTGTACTGTCAGATTTGCATACGCGGGATTTGATTGGCTGACGCCTCCGTTGAGGCGGCAAAAGTAGAACATTGCTCTACTTTTGCAGCGAGCACCGCGAGAGAAGCTACGCTTTGCTCCCACAATGCAGTTCGGCGAATCGTGACGTCACCCCATTCAAAGTGAATGGGCAGAAGCGTTGAAGTGGCAACGCACGCCGCCGTGTGTAGGGGCCGTTAGGCTGGCCACAATAAAAGGCCACTCTGAAACGTGCAGTTTTGCTTTATTCCGAAAACCAGTCAGTATCTGGTGTGACCACCATTTGCCTCACGCAGTGCAACACATCTACTTCGCATAGAGTTGATCAGGTTGTTGATTGTGGCCTGTGGAATGTTGGTCCACTCCTCTTCAATGGCTGTGCGAAGTTGTTGGATATTGGCAGGAACTGGAACACGCTGTCGTATAAGCCGATCCAGAGCATCCCAAACATGCTCAATGGGTGACATGTCCGGTGAGTATGCTGGCCATGCAAGAACTGGGATGTTTTCAGCCTCCAGGAATTGTGTACAGATCCTTGCAACATGGGGCCGTGCATTATCATGCTGCAACATGAGGTGATGGTCGTGGATGAATGGCACAACAATGGGCCTCAGGATCTCGTCACGGTATCTCTGTGCATTCACAATGCCATCAATAAAATGCACCTGTGTTCATCGTCCATAACATACACCTGCCCATACCATAACCCCACCACCACCATGGGCCACTCGATTCACAACATTGACATCAGAACCGCTCACCCACACGACGCCACACACGCTGTCTTCCATCTGCCCTGAACAGTGAAAACCGGGATTCATCCGTGAAGAGAACATCTCTCCAACGTGCCAGATGCCATCGAATGTGAGCATTTTCCTACTCAAGTCGGTTACGACGACGAACCGGAGTCAGGTCGAGACCCCGATGAGGACGACGAGCATGCAGATGAGCTTCCCTGAGACGGTTTCTGACAGTTTGTGCAGAAATTCTTTGGTTATGCAAACCGATTGTTGCAGCAGCTGTCAGAGTGGCTGGTCTCAGACCATCTTGGAGGTGAACATGCTGGATGTGGAGGTCCTGGGCTGGTGTGGTTACACGTGGTCTGCGGTTGTGAGGCCGGTTGGATGTACTGCCAAATTCTCTGAAACGCCTTTGGAGACGGCTTATGGTAGAGAAATGAACATTCAATTCACGGGCAACAGCTCTGGTGGACATTCCTGCTGTCAGCATGCCAATTGCACGCTCCCTCAAAACTTGCGACATCTGTGGCATTGTGCTGTGTGATAAAACTGAACATTTTAGAGTGGCCTTTTATTGTGGCCAGCCTAAGGCACACCTGTGCAATAATCATGCTGTCTAATCAGCATCTTGATATGCCACACCTGTGAGGTGGGATGGATTATCTCGGCAAAGGAGAAGTGCTCACTATCACAGATTTTTTTTCAGATTTGTGAACAATATTTGAGAGAAATGGTTATTTTGTGTATATAGAAAATGTTTTAGATCTTTGAGTTCATCTCATGAAAAATGGGAGCAAAAACAAAAGTGTTGCATTTATATTTTTGTTCAGTGTATGAAGAGCTGTGAGCTCTGAGTGCTAAGAACTAACGGCTGATGTTGGTTTTGTGTTTCGCATTGAAGATGGGGTCACGGCTCCGCCTACACTGCGTTACTATAGTTACTGCCCCAGCTACTAAACTGTAATGGAAACGCAGCATAAAGTGAGCGAGTCCTGAAAAGGCCTAACGAGGCCTAGCCATACCGAGCGAGGCCCTGTAGTGGCAATGCGCCAAGAGGGACTTGCTGTCGAGACAAAGGTGAGACACACCAGGTTAAGCCAAAGGGTTTAGGCAAGGTGGACAAGAGTGGGGACGATGAAAACAGAATGACATAATAGTAATGGAGGGTCACTGACATATCATCGCTTTCTGAATGAATATAGTGAACTTGAGACAAATTGTTACTATTTTCACCTTCAGTAACAGTATTGTTTATTAAGAGTTTCTGGTCAATGGTTGAATGAAAGGAAAATTGTGTTGTTTGGTGGCTTATTGCTCAACTATGTTCACCAGCCATTTGCTAACTCACTGGGCAAATGGTGTGCAGTGTTACGAGCTTTTTAGACCAACAATCACTACTGACTGGAAACTACGCTGTAAGAGTATTGAGAATGAAACAAAACAGTGGGCTGAGATACCTGCTGAAGATCTGGAGCAGCTGTGAGACTATGCAGCACAGATTGTGCAGACAGTCCACGACGTCCTGTGGTGGCGCAGGACCCCCCCCTGGCTGAGTGCTCTGCATGGAGTTAGGGTCAAAGCCCAGAGCTTTGAACACTTCCCAGCTGAAACATGACAGAATAAAATGACCTCAGGGGTTAGTCAAATGGAATAAAAAACAATAGCTTTATCAAAACAAACCTTCTAAAGTGTTTTTCTTTTTTTTGCACGAGACATCGATCGCTGTACAGAATGCTTCGTCTTGCAGCAGAAAACAACACTTGAAAATAACATGAAGTGTTTGCTGCTTAAACGAAATGAAGGCATTTTGTGGAAGAACATCTGTGAAATCAAATAATCCTCAAATGTTCTCTGCAGTATAAGCATCCCTAATCCCTGTTACACCCACCTCATCTGAAACACATAAGACCAGAGGTGTTCAAACAGGGCCCACACTTCCTGGTGCGAGAAAGGAGCAGGCGTGGGTTGTTCCGCTTCTTCTTCATCATCATGATACTCATCATCTTCATTCATGACAACATCGATGGCAGGAGATTCCCACTGCACACACAGACAAAGATGATAAAGCTATAAAATCCAACAGTGTGTCAAAACCTGTGTATGATATACAATATATGTATGCTATAAGGTATAAGCCTATGGTATAAACACAAAACACAGTATCATATCTTTTTTGTATTTCTGTGCTTTCCAAAACACCACAACATCAAACACAATTCAGAGATTGCAGTCCAAGAAGAGTGGCCCACCCTTTGGACAGATAACAAGTGGAATATGTTTGAGCTGTGATTGCATTAGGAGCATTTAAACTCCAAATTAGCTCCTAGTTTACCTGTGGTTGTCGCTTATTGAAAATGTTGTCCATTCTGGAGATGGCAGCGGAAACGCATCTTGACCTTTTCCCAAATGCTTTCACAAGCTCCTTAGCATCTCGGAGGAGTGCTGATGCATCTCTACAGTGCGATGTGCCACCTGAGCAGACACAGGACAGGAAGATATGAGCACACATGCACCATCAAATAAAGGGACACTTGCATTCAGTTGCCGTTTTTCTACAGGTACACCTAGGCAAAAGGGGCAAGTAGGTTTTGTGTGTCTGTGTGTGGGAAACAAAAGAGCCAGGCAAAGAAACATTGTGGACAAAAACAGAACAGGGCTGAAACTATTGATTGATTTTATTATTGATTAATGTGCTGATTAGTTCCTAGATTAATTATGTGCTCTAAAAAACGTCATAAAATAGTAGAAAATGTTCCATTCCAGTTTCTCTAAATCAAGGTGATGTCTTTAAATGTTTTCCTTTGTCAACAGAAAATGTTATGCAATTTCTGCATGAAGAATGTCTAATCTTCATGATTAATGATCTACGAAATTGTGAATGTTCTATTATAAGTCAAGGTTACTGTGAGCATGTGTGTTTGTCTAACTGTGATCCAAAATGCTATGAGACTTTGCTTTTCCTGAATATTTGAAAGGACATAACAGATTCAGAATGACTATCAAAACAAAGAGCCAGAAGTTGGTTGAGCATTTCTATAGTAGTGCACAACTTATGTTAAATGATTTTCCGACCCATTACTTTGTAGTGGAATCAGGCTGCGCCATTTTAATCTACTGGACCCTATGATAGGTGACACCGGTCTCTAGCCCCGACCTAACATACCTTTGAGATCATTTAAAACTACCCATGAAGCTTTGTCCCTTTTTAGGCGGTTGTAAAATATGTGTTAAAGGTCACCTATTATGCAAAATCCACTTTTTCATGTCTTTTATACATAAACATAAACATAAACATTTACTGTGTAAAGAGCTTCTGAAAGTTTCAGGAAAAAAGATTCTCTCACTTTTTGTCCTGATCCTTTATATAAAAACCTGTCAGATTGTGGCCACTTTATGATGTCATAATGTTTTTTGGCTTGTGTAACCATTAGCCAATAACCAACCAAGGTAACCCCCACACCTTATCACCATTGTGTTCTTTGTAACCAAATATCTCTCAGAGGGGCGTGGGGAGTGGCTCCTTATTTTCATCTAAAGTAACAGACAGAGAATCAGCACTTTTGAAACAGGGCTGAAACAGAGGGGATTATGGGATGCTACAATGATTTGTTTGGTATTTGGAGCCAAACACTTCAGAGACATGTTTTGAATATATCTGAGACATATTGAGGAAAAACAGTATAATAGGGGACCTTTAAGACTGACTACAAACACACTAACAGTCTGCTCAAGGGAGAACAGCAAAAACAAAACAAAATCACATGCAGTACTTTTCCACTGAGATTCATTCTTAGCCTCACATACGGTTTACCCTCCTCCTCCTCCTCCTCCCTCCTCCTCCTCCTCCTCCTCCTCCTCCTCCTCCTCCTCCTCCTCCTCCTCCATCCCAGCGTACCAGTGATACAGAGAGCAAGGGCAAAACTCCATTGTTTTCCATAAAAATAGCCTTCAAAAATAATTGGGCCACAGTTCAAACTCAAACAGGTGGACGGGGAGATTTAGACACACAACTACACACACGCGATTACATGTGATGTTATTAGATCCAGTAATGAGATCCAGACACAGCAGGGCTGCAGTGGACAGCTCAGCATCCTTTTGACACACATTTGAGTGTCCTGTTTTAGCCGATGACATGATTCTGCATGTAGTTCTGTAGGGCTGTAGCGCAGTGCAGGGCACACCACATCATCCAACAGTGGAGTAAGCGTTTTATCTGGGGGATGACTCAGTATTTAAACTCACTGTCTAGAGAAGACAAAAAAAAAAGGCTACGCTTACAGTCTCGAAACTGTCACAGTGCATTAACACAGTGAGGTATCTTTGCATTTAGAGACCACTGGGAGCTTTGCCTTGTTGCTTCAGCAGATGTGAACGTTTGTGCTCTTGTGTCTTACATAATACTTATTTTTCCCGAAATCCATTGCAAACCTCTAAATGAAGATTAAAATCAGCTCCTAGGATGTTTTCAGCTACATTGTATGGCGTTGTTAAGCTCTCCTTGTACTAGCAACAGAGAAAAATGCTTAATACATTTGTTTTAACAGATTTTGAGATGAGTGACTCAGCATTATGTAAGCCATATTTTAAATCACAGTTTGTGGCAAAACAGCTTAAAATAAGGTCAAATTCTAAAACTGGATTGATTTATCAGACCAGGTTATATGCTCATTCCTAAACAGAGTAATATATTCATTTTTATTTGTATTTTAGTTTCATTTCTCAATTAAGAGATTCCAAACAAAAAACAAAATAATGATGATATTTAACTGGGGTAAAATGTATTAAAAAAAAAATATATACAGTTGCAAGAAAAAGTATGTGAACCCTTTGGATTCTCCACACATAGCGTTGTGTGTTCCTTCCAAACAACTCAACTTTGGTTTCATCTGTCCACAGAATATGTTGCCAGTAGTGCTGTGGAACATCCAGGTGCGCTTTTGCAAACTTCAAACGTGCAGCAATGTTTTTTCTGGACAGCAGTGGCTTCCTCCGTGGTGTCCTCCCATGAACTCCATTCTTGTTCAGTGTTTTACGTATCGTAGATTCGTCAACAGAGACGTTAGCATGTGCCAGAGATTTCTTTAAGTCTCTAGCTGACACTCTAGGATTCTTCTTCACCTCATTGAGCATTCTGCGCTGTGCTCTTGCAGTCATCTTTACAGGACGGCCACTCCTAGGGAGAGTAGCAACAGTGCTGAACTTTCTCCATTTATAGACAATGTGTCTTACCGTGGACTGATGGACATCAAGGCTTTTAGAGATACTTTTGTAACCCTTTCCAGCTTTATGCAAGTCAACAATTCTTAATCGTAGGTCTTCTGAGAGCTCTTCTGTGCGAGGCATGGTTCACATCTGGCAATGCTTCTTAAGAATAGCAAATTCAAAACTGGTGTGTATTTTTTATAGGGCGGGCAGCTTTAACCAACACCTCCAATCTCGTCTCATTGATTGGACTCCAGGTTGGCTGACTCCTGACTCCAAGTAGCTCTTGAAGAAGTCTTTAGCCTAGGGGTTCACATACTTTTCCCACCCTGCACTGTGAATGTTTACATGGTGTGTTCAATAAAAACATGAAAACATATAATTGCTTATGCAGAAATCCAGGTAATTCCAAAGGGTTCACACACTTTTTCTTGCAACTGTATGTGTTTTTATAAATACTGTTGAGAAAAACTGAAATACATGTAGTTGCTCCCTTTCTTCTACCTACATACCTGAATTGAAAAAGTTGATGAGGGTTGAAACAGTTTGCTGTTTCCTCCGTGGGACAATGTTCCCAAAGACGGCAATCCAGTGCTTTTTAAAACATTTCAGAACATCTAGAAGAGTCCATGGAGGTTTTATGTAAACTATCTGTGAAACAATAAAAAAACAAAAAACACATTAAACATGATCTACATGAAAAAATACAAAATATTGCATTGTTCAAAATTACATCCAGACACGTATATAGCACGAGGAGGAGATATGATTCATAATTTCCCTCCAAAAACACATAAATCTAATAACCAAGTCATGCGAAGATTAAACCAAAAACACATGTTTGATCTCCTCAGATAACATGTTGATGTTTTAAATGCACGTTAGTTACAATATAAGCTAAAAAGATCAAGTGAAATTCTAAGTGCAATCTTACATCTAGCCAAATGTCTTCGAAAGCGGCCTTCATCTCCACCTCCAACACATCTGACAGCACGTCGAGCAGACACTGTTCTAGTTCAGAAACACTGCTGGGGTCCCACACTGGCCTCTCATCCTCTCGCTTGTTATCTGTTATCAATTGCACACATAACGTTTGTATATGAGAAAATGTATGAAATAAAACATAATGCAGGACAGCAGTTATTTTTGTATGTACAGCAGCAAAGAACAGGAGCACATGCTAACTATCCATTGACTGTGTGATGGTGTGGATTTCACTCTTTATTTTATTTAATTACTTGTTTGTTAAATATATGTCGCCTGAATGGAGGCAAACAAAGCATGGAAAAAAGTGGTAAGACATAGCAAGTGAATGTATGGATGTTTTGCTTGAACTATTACAACATTACAGAATATGGCAAGTAATTCCTGTTCTGCAAGAAGCGCACATTCATCCCTGGCTCACCGTTCTCCTCTACAGTATGGAGTCTTGTCCTTTGCATGTGTGGTTGGACTGGTGCATAGATCCTGTTTTGCATTGCTGATGTGACCTGAGGGCCGACATTTTGCAGAGGGTGAAAGCCATGTTTGGATGTCCCAACCTCTGCCTCCAGATCAATCTTGCACAAGGCCTTCACTCCACTCAAGAGGGCCTTACTGCACAGGTTCTTATCATTCCTAGAGAGGAAAAAGGGGAAAACATGTTTTTTTTACCAGGAAAGTCTATATGGCAGTGTTATCACAAACAACATCAATAAGACCATTAAATCACATCTATTTTACAGCAGCCTAATTGAATGCCTGCCCCCTTTCTCTATTAATGTTGTGTCTTTAAATATTGGCATTCAGAGAAATAGGTCAGATGGAAAAAGAAGGTGAAACAATACAATGTGCAAATGTATCATTCACCAATTATTCTGTCTGCCCCTCTCTTTCTTTCATCCCAACTGGAACTATCTGGCTGGACCCACTCTCAGTCACATGCATTATTGCAGAGGACAGAGACTCTGCAGCAGCAGCAGTATAGGGCGGGGGGAGGGGGAACTCACGTGCATAGGATGTGAGCACACTCTGGGTACAGACTCTGGTATTGTAGGCAGCACTGCAGCACCCGATCATCATTATTCTCGGCATTCAGACCATCTGGGGACAAGGAGGTACAATAAGAAGAGAGGAAGAGAGAGGAAGAGGAAGACAGAGAGAAACCTGACAGTCTTTAACGGGAGAATTGTTTAATTCATAACACTGAAAGCAGTGTACAAGAGTATTCTTTCAAATAAAGACAAGGAGGAAGATTCAAAGATGAAGAACACAAGATGGAGATTTAAGGTGCATTTCAAGAGAGGCACTAAATGCTTAGAAGCAGCTAAATTCTTAGCAATAGTCAACAATATCTCTTGTAAATCTCCTTTATCCCCTGCATTTTCGAAGAGAATTTCATCCCACCGTTGAAAATTGTATGTCTGATCAATAATATATACAGCTGAGAAGTGGGTGACCTCATGCATGGGTGAAACCTGCCCTTGAGATGCTCACAGCCATAGACTGTATATATCTCACAGCGTATGAATAATTCTGGAGGACAAGCTACGTGATAGTGCTACCTAGTGGTAGACGGGATGCAGGGCAGCTCTGCGGCTGTGTGTAAATTCATAATGTACCGTTAAGGTGGAGAATTGCTATAAATGAAGACCATATGTTCAGTCAAAAGTCATTAAAATCATTGATAACAAAAACTACAAAATAATGCATTTTATTGATTTTGCTTTTCTCAATTAATTAATTAAAAATCAACAACCAGGCGCTAACAGAACTTGTTTATTTAGAAATGTTTACAGTCTACATACAAGGAGTTGTAGATTATTCTAATGTGCTGCTCTTACTCAAGTGCTTTTGTTTTGCCTGCACTCACTGTTATGATTATTTTGTAACCAATGCTGGCATTTATATTAGCCTGCTTTTTCTAAGATAAAATCCAAAAGTACTCATAATAAATCTGAAATTAGCTCATGAACAGGTTATGAAGGTTTCACTGACCTTGTACAGTCCCTAAAAAAAAAAAAAAAATCATAATCTCGATTATTTGGGTCAATAATTGTAATTGTGATTATTAAATGCGATTATTCATTGAGTTTGAAAACATCCATTTATTGGAGGAAAAAAATGTGAACAGTTGATTACCCTGAACTCTAAGTGTAATTCAACTGAAAAACCAAAAATAAATAAAAATCAATAATAATAATAAAAAAATAATCGCTTTATTTCGATTACGTTGTTTTCGTAATCGTTGCAAGCCATAATCGTAATCGCGATTAAAATACGATTAAAATACGATTAAAATACGATTAAAATACGATTAATTGAGCAGCCCTACCTACTTGTATGTAATACATTCATTCCACTGATAATTCCCATATCTTCCTTAAATCAGCACTCACTGTTGCTCTCGCTGGCCTGCTGCATAGACTGCCCCCACAGGAAAGGTGCCCGGCTCTTCAAGCAGTTGTAAATGTACGAGATGGCAGGAGTAGCGAGGTGGGCCACAGACCCTGACAGGCCCCTCCCCCGTTTGAGGGAGTCCAGCTCCTGAAGCACCACCCAGGGGATCAGGACTATCGGGAAGCCCAGGTCTAAGAGAGCATGAAGGGGAGAAAAGGGAACCAGTGATTAATCAAATGTCATAACAAATGTGCATTTCATTATGAACAGAAGCAAGCTCAAATCAAATGGAAATGGCACTTCATGTGTTCTGTATTAATACACAGTGAAAAAACACAATTTATGTGCTGTGATGTTCATTAACCATAACAAATGACATTATTATTTAAAATGATGATATGTAAGTAGAAGGTTGAGGACTGAGAATGTATTGGTTCTTTCTATAGAAGATGCAAACATATTTTGCTTTGGGACATCTTGTTAGGATGCTTGATAATAGTTCAACGTCTGGTGAGGAATATCTTTAGCTTACAACTGGAAACTTGGAAGTGAAATCTAACTCGATAACTTTTATAATAGCATGTTATATCATTATATAAAGCATATGAAATATATCAATTATTCTATAAGAAATATCCAGTATGAAAACAATTATAAACACCTCCAAGGCCGTTCATTCTGATCTTTTTGATATAATCCAGGTGACTGAGGAGAATGTTGGTGTCCAAGACGAGGATGAGGTATTGCTGGTTAGGTTGTTTACCTGCAAAAAGGAAATGACATTTCATGAATAGTGACATGTTCAAAAGTTCCGAAGGAATCAAATCAAACCAAAACAATTTGAGCTAAAGTGTAGCGACTGTGAAGTTATGTATCAGAATTTTTCTTTATTTTGAAGGAACAGAAATGTTGTGAGGACTTTGTGATGTTATATTCTGATCCATATTCTGTGCAGTTAATCTATAATCTATAATCCTAAAAAGATTGCAAAATATATGTACAACATTTTTTGAATGTTCTTATTAATCAATACAACTCACAGTGTGTGTCTGCACCTCCCTCTTCTGGAGGGTCTATGTCCATACAGGTGAGATCCCCATAGCTTTGCATTACATTCACCTCCAATCTCTTCTGAGAGCGAGCAAGATGAAGCTCTTCGACCACTTGCATCTACAGAAAAACACATTTTTAAAAATAAACAAAACAACTAACATTCTATCTGCCATTTTTAAGCCATTGTAATAACAACACACTGATGGTATTACAATAAACTAGCTGACGGAATGAAACAAAGGTAGTACGGGAAAAAAAACTCCTTATTACCTGGTCATACCACGGCACTGGGACAGTATGAAACGTATTTGGAAGTTGTTCTGCCAAAGGTGGGACTTCATCTTGTCCTTCAGAAGAAACACTAGGTGTAACATCTGGAGGGACGGGAGCTTGCTGAACAGTTTTCTCCTCAGATTTGCTGCTTGATGCTGCCGTTTCTGGAAGCTCAGGCACAGGTTCAAGACCTTTCTTTGTAGTTTTTGCTTCTTTCTTTTCAACAGTGCTTTCTACTGGAGTTGGTTTAACTTTTTTTGGTATCTTAAATTTAAAAGGCACAAATGGTGGGGCTGCATATACTTGTTCCTGAGAAGATGATGGCTTTTGTGACCCCAATGTGACTTTTTTCACCACCTTTGAGCTACTAACAGAGGTAGAGGTAGTGGGCTTGGCTGAAGTGGAGGACTTTGTTGTTGTAGAGGCAGAGGGAGTTTTAACTTCTTTCCACATGCTCTTTTTGGCCTTGTGTTCTTCATGCCTTTGGCACATCTTTTTGAAGACGTCACTCTTCTGCTCCCACGCAGAATCCTTGGATAAGGAGGAATTATTGCTTGGTTCCTTGGTCTTGACAGGTTTGCTGTCATTTTCAGTCCTCGGTGGTTCCTTGGCTCTGCACTTCTTCAGTTCATTCTTCCCCTGTTTGTTCTGTTCAGCACAAACCAAACTGGGACTCATTAGGTGCTTTTTTAATTTGGATGGGGTCCCCTGGGAAGACTTCTCATCCAAGCTGCCTTTAGATGTCTTCTCTGTCCCCTGAGGAACTGCACCTGAAGTGTGCAAGTGTTTTGAGGGTCCTGCTTCCTCAGTCTTACTCCCACTGACAGTTTTATCTTTCCGTGAAATGTCATGTTTTGCTTTACTAGAGATTTTCCCCCCAAGGTCTGGTGGAGAGGCATGTTTTTGTTTTGTTCTTTCTTCTTCTTTTTTAACAGATTCCTGGTCTTTTTCTTGTGCTTTTGCCAGCCTGTAGACAGGCTTTTTAATCTGGCGAGTACTTTGGGGAACATCTTTAACGGAAGGAAAGGCACTTTTTTCCAGTTTTGTTTCAAATCTTGATGTAGAAGAACAGAATAAATGTCACAGTCACATATAATTAACACATATTTCATTCAAGTGAACCATGTGTTTAATAGGCTACATAATATCAATAGTAATATGTTGTTAAAAATAAAAAATTCTGAATCATACCTCTCCTGATTTTTTAAATGTGGCTTCCCCCTGCTACTTTTGTTATTCTTGGAAAGATCTTGTTTCTTGGATTCCTTAAAAACACAGAAAACATATTGTTAAAATATGGAAATGGCTTGTTATGGGTAAAACAAAAATAATCTGCTACAATTTTGGTAATTGTTTTATTATTTTCAATAATTCCAGAATGTTTTTGATGGAATAGCCAAATGATGATTTTTACACATTATGTGATATTGTGAAATGTAATAAGAGGATTTTTTTCATATTGGCTTTTGAATTCCTTCTTACCTTCTCATCTTCTTCACTTGACGATGACAAGCCCCTCCGCCTTCTTTTTTTTGCCTTTTTTGCCATTCTCCTGTGAAACATTGATTTGTAAAAGTTCTTTAGTGACTATGCTTCATGCTTCATCCTAATACAACAATGCATTTTGATCTTCAATAAGGATCTTCCTTCTTTTGCTCTCAATATAAAAAAACTGGAAATGTGAAATAGCCATTTTTAACTAATGCAAAATGAGACTTTTCTAAAGTGTGACTAAGAAAGTAAAATGGAAATATCCCCTAAATCTTACAATCTATGTCTTGAGCTGTGAATAATAACTATTGATTGCCGCCATTATCTTATAATTAATACGCTGCTACTTATTTTTACTGTTTTATTCTAGAACATGTAGGCTACATCTAAAAAATGTAATACCCTAATGTTCCTCATCGATAAGATATACTTTATTGATCCCAAATTTGGAAATGTTTTCGTTATAGAAGCATAAAAAACAAGGGCATTGCACATAATTAGAATTTAAAAAGAGTAGAAAATAATTTTATAAAATAGAAACATTTCAAAAATAGAAATAAAACAGAACTAAAGAAGTAGAACATATACAAGTTGAAAGTGAAGATACAAATCTGTAAATTATCTGACAAATAACACTTTTTTCTGACAGTATTACGTGAACAATTACATAATGATTAATCGATTGTCAAAGTTAGCGATTATTTTCCGGTCAATGTAATAATAGATAAGTGCAGCGTCTACGACTGCAAATTACTAAATCTATACAGTATTCAAAACTCCCAACAAGTTGTTAACTACATGAGGACCAAACTGGGTGCACTGTGTAATGACACAAACATAAACAAATCCACATTGAAGTAATGTCTAAGGTAAAAACAATAGAATACGTGTTGTTCTGACCTTTAGATACACAACACACATCCAAAGATAAACCTTTAGCTAACTTTAACAGACGTTAGCTGAGGAAAATAGCATCAACATCGCTACAGTACAGTTAGTTTAATGTTTTAATGCTGTCAGAAGTGTTCGCGTACAGTATTTCAGTGGTTAAAAAATACTCATAGTAAGAATAATTTATAATTTACAGCAGAGAGAGTTAACCTACCCAAATCTATACATCCATGGCCCAAATCCCAGCCGGTTTCCAAAACATCGGCCGCTGTTCCGCCTCTTTCTTCTTCGACGGTTTCTCTTCCTGGTTGCGCCATTACCGCCCCACACTGGACCGGAGTGGATTTTGTTCTTGAGATAAATGATGTATTGTACCTTTAGGAGAGGAAGAGATACACAACAGGCAAATGAAGCAATTTCAACGGAAAGATAAAGGCAGCCCTGCATGGTGGGAGTAGGACAGCACAAGGTCAGACTGGAGTCAGTATCTGTCTGTGTTATTCTGAACAATTTGCACAAATACATTCTTTCACCAAGGCTACAAAACAATCTGTAGGGCTGTGCAGCAGACAGTGGGAAGGATAGCAAAGGTGACAGCTGTGTCAAAAAGAATGTCGAGGTTACAAAAGAAAACATTTAATAAAATAGGAGATTATTAACACAGTCTGCATATAAACATTCCAGCAGTGATAAAGTGGAAATTCTGTGGGTATCTCATAGTGGAAATGTACTGTGGGTTGTGTTAGCTAAATTAATGTAATGTAATTATAAAAACATAGTTTTTTCTAGGATTTTTTGTATGAGTTTACAATTGAATGTATTATGTCTTGAATGTCACATTAAGTCCTCACAATAATATATTATGTAAAGCTATGTGCTGCAGGGCTATTTCATTAGCACAGGAAGTGACAAGACCACATGGTCAATATGGAAGTAGTTAAAATGTGACTGTGAACCCAATAATGTTGCAAACTAATATGTTTATTTTCAATAATGTATACACTGTTTTTCAAAAGCTAAATAAAAGAGAATGTTATCATAATGCAATGCCAAGTGTTGGTTAACTATAATAAACAAAAACTGATGTGTTTAATTTCAAACAGCAATTGCTGTGATGTACCACAAAGTGACAGTGTAGCTCCATTCAGAAACAGCCTTCCTCACGTTGCTCCTGACGAACACTGAGCATTCACAATGAGTCACCTATGGGTTCCTGGACCATGGTTTGAGAAACATTTATATTGAAGACTTAAAAGGTGACAGAGATCAGACAACTAACAGATGAGCGGTGAGTAGTACCAGCTGCAGGGAATAATCTCTGACCACTTCAATAATGTTGGACAGGAATAATAACAACATGTAGGAGTTGTGACAGAAACAGTTAAATGGATTGGGATTCAGTAGATGACACAGTGTGGATTTGATCAGTGACATGTTAAATACATAGAGATCATATTTGAAAATTGGAAACAGCTTCTTTGTTTTGTAGTTCATAGAGACGGTTAATTCGGCTGGGTTTAGTTGTGATAAAAATGTGTTTATGTGGTTAGTTGAGATCCAGAAGTCAGATTTCCAACAGACCGATTAATAAGATGCAATCATCAGAGGGCTATCATGTAGCAAAATAGCTTCCCCTTAAACATGAATCAACAAAATGATCCTTGTGTTATTGTTAGATAATTAGACTGGACAGTGCAACCACTTCCCACACAATACTGATTTACACACTCTCAGTTTAAGAACACTTAGGTCAATATGTTTATAGCATTTGTAGCATCTGTTAAGGTCCTTAAACTGTCCTTACCCCACATGCATCCTTTTTTCAGCAAAAACTCAGTTACAGGGAACATTTATAAAGCAGCACTTCAACTAAACCGCTGTCTCCTCCTGAGATGTAACGAGATTTTTATTACACAAATCCGTTTTTATTTTTCAGTCTGCCTGCAATTGTCAATCGTCGTTGAAAACATTGATAGTTAATCATATTCATTTTTTTATGGCCCACAACATGATGAGTAATGAACTTTATGAAAGCTCCTACATCATCACTTTCAACTTCTTCTTGGCTCTACAAGATAATAAATAAAGATACATTTGAAAGTATCCTTGATAATTATACAAGGTCAATGTGTACTAATGATTACCCGAACTCCAGATTTGTTTTTGTAGACAAGTCATTTTAACCCCCAAAATTCCTTGAAGCACCATAGTCAGTCATCAATGAATGATCTAGCCTTGATTACTTATCCTGATACTCGGACTGAGTACACTCGTTTTCAAAACACATTTACATCAATATCTAAATCTAGATTGCTAGCAATATAAATGTAAAAAATCTGGGTGAAAAGTCTGTTAGAAAAAAAGTTATAGAATAAGAATGTTGGTGTTCAGTCACCTTATCTAGATGATCTATGCTTGGTTAAGAGCTACGATTCTGATACATCTATGTTCTTCAATGATTCTTTCTTTCTTTCTATCTTTTTTCTTTCTTTCTTTCTTTCTTTCTTTCTTTCTTTCTTTATGTCTCTAAGCCCTCTCTGTCTGTTTACCCCTCTTCATAATTTTCGCTCTCTCTCTTTTCATGAGTTTCAAAGACATTTGGCTTTAATCAACAAGCAGATTTGAACAGACGGTGAATGCTTTTGTCACGTGTGTGTGTGTGTGTGTGTGTGTGTGTGTGTGTGTGTGTGTGTGTGTGTGTGTGTGTGTGTGTGTGTGTGTGTGTGTGTTTGTGTGTGTGTGTCTGTGAAGTTTGAGTATGTGTTGGGGAGGGTCTTTGCTTCCCTAATGGTTTATTTAGAAACCTGAGTGGGGTGTTTTGTGAAAATATGAAATATTTTTCTGGTCATTTAAATAATGGGCATAGGGCAACTGTTTGTAAATCGACTGTGTGTGTGTGTGTGTGTGTGTGTGTGTGTGTGTGTGTGTGTGTGTGTGTGTGTGTGTGTGTGTGTGTGTGTGTGTGTGTGTGTGTGTGGTGTGTGTAATAATTGATTCCATGCTTTCTGATTTAAGGACTGCCTTGGTTCTCTGAGGTCAGGTGTGCATGCTTCTGAACACAATGACTACACGTTGGCTTCACAGCACATTACTTATTCACATGTGGTCTCTCTTTCTAACTTTATATTTGTTTCTTTGGTGATGCAGTGTTGAGGTCTTGTTATAGTCGTAGCGTAGGACTGTCTAGACCAGTGGATCTCAAGCTGATGGTTTGGAAAAGTATTTGGTAACTTAAAACTCATGTCTACGGAGTGAAAGCCGATTGGGGGTCGTAAGTAAATATCAGTAGCCAATACTTTAATGCTGTCATTTAGTCAAAAATGATGTTTATCAGCAACTTTTTTGGTGGATGATTATTTTGTTGTAGCCATTTTATTTCCAAACATTTGCTAATTTAGACTTCTCAAATGTCAGAATTTGATTCTTCTCTTTGTCTTATAGTAAACTACAATACATATATTTGGGTTTTGAACTCTTGGTTCAATTAAAGAAACTCTTTAGAAGCTCTCTTCTAAAAAAGATTTACCAAACTTAAGTATTCAGAAAATGATTTGATAGTGACAATAATTATTAGAAAGCTACACTAATATCTTAGTTTTAAGGGTTAACAAGACAGAATGGTTATTAATCACTGTTCTTGACTATAATTCAACCTGCAGAAGGATGTCCTTTCAATACGAGGAAATAATCAAGTCAAATTTCCACTACTGGGCCAAAAAACATTTCCCCTAAATCAAAACGAAGGTGCTACTTTCTTCATCTTATGCCAACAGGGATGACTCTTCTGCTGGTTTAAAGTTTCATGTAAACAAATAGTGCTTTCAACCATGTGTCCTAATCATCGCTTTGGCCCTGGATCTAATAAAGCCCACCTGGATATACAATCGCTGTTGAGAAGTGGTGACTAACACACTGACTGGCTCTGGGACAGACCCCCACCTAAACACATTTTTCAGGTCTCTTTGCCATTAATAAATACTCTTTTATTAGTCTGCTCTAATAATTACCAGGGATAATTATTGTATTTTAGAAGGACATTAGTTTATTAGAAAAGCAATGAATATATGTTAAAAGGCCCAGAACAAGAGAAATTACTTTTGATGCTGAAGGTGAATGAAGAGGTGATAATAATTAAGATGAGGCTAATAAAGATCAACATGATGATGATGATGATGATGATGATGATGATGATGATGATGATGATGATGACGATGACGATGATACCTGTGAAACTGAAGCAGCTAAATTAAATTTACATTTTTTATTACACCTGTGCTTTTCACATTATGACATGCTAAAAAAAGGTAGCAGTATCTTAGCCTGTTGCTTAAGCACCTTCGATAATAATGACCATGATGAAGCTTACAGTGATGACAATGTTATGGCAGAAGATTCCGGTATGCTGGATAATGATGATGTGCACAGGTACACCGGGAGTGATGATTGAGTATAAGTGTGGGAGAGTTGGATGAAGATGTGAACTTGTGATAGGAGAGATAGTTCAGTTGTGACTTGTGACGATAACAATGATCGCAGAGGACGAGCACCCTTTGGGGATAATGAATTTGAAAACCATGATTACATCTCCGCGTGACTGCACTTCACCGGTGGCGGTGGTGGGAGTGTCCGCGCGGAGGGTAGAGCCGCTTCACTCATTGCTCGCGCGCAGACAGGAGCAGCGTTTACATGTTTTCATTCTGAATTTAAAGGGACGCAAGAGCAGTGGGTTGACGAGCCGGAAACGACGAAGAAAGGTCTGCCGTTTAATTTGCGCGTCCTTTTATTTGGTCTTCTTGTATTGCCGCACGGTGTAATGTCTGTGTGTCGGGCCGCTTTGGTACTCCTCTGCTCGGTGTTGGCGGTGACTCTTGCCCGCAGGAGTTCACCGGAGCAGGAGGATGTTCAGGAGAAAATCAACAGCGCCAGATGCACCTCCAGGTGCCTCTCTCTGCACATGACGCAGCTCACCGTTGCCTTCAGACACCTACAGGTACTTACAGATACTTGTACTCTGTTTACCAACCTTGAAGTAGAATAACACCTGTAGTCAGTAGCAAACATCACCACCAAAATAATAAGTAATGGTAAAAAAAGAAGAAGACAGACAGCCATGAGTGAGGATTTGTTGCTGTATTTTCCACTTAATCTCCAGTCTAATCCCATTAGGCTGATACTTTAACATGTGCATACTCCTCAAATGTAACCAATCTGGCTGCACAGTTTAAGACAGTTTTACCCTATACCCTATACCCTATACAGGTGCATTACTGGTATTTTCTGTATTTTTGTATGACAGTTGCAGTCAATTTGTGTTGTTGCAACATGCTGTATACTGCAGCTCCATCAGGCTCATGCATATAGTTCAGGAAGATGCATTAAGATGAGTAACCCATCTCCTTTATCTATTTAATAGAGGGATATGTAAGGGGGATTTAACAGAAGTTGAATCATTCAGGTGCAGTCAAATTGAGAGGCTCAGGTACATGTAATAGAATACAATACAATACAAATGTATTGTTATCCACTGTACAGTTTAATAGCTGCTCTCAATTATTCATACCACAGACATTAGCATTCACTTTTAATTGGCTCATGAACCGTTATTCAAACATCATATAAATAATTATATTTATCTGGCCTCACAAAGACATCCTTAACCACCATTCATAGATTCAATGTGTTGTACTTAGTTGTACAGCTGTCAGGAAAGGTATTGCTTGCTGTAGAAATATTCAAAGTCATCAATTTTGTGGCAATCATCAAAATCTTAAAAAAAACCTACGCCCTTGTCTTCTTTTGTATGTGTCTCGAGAGAAACAATGGCCACTCTTTGCTAATATTCAGATATTTTAGATCAGCTAGAAGGTTTTGTTACGCACAACCAAAAACGCACAGTGGAGCATTTACTGCCTAAATAGTTAATCAGAATAAACTATGTGATCCCACCTTAAACAGAGTGAGTTGTTTCTAACATGGTTCTCATCAGGAAGGTTTGATGTTGCCCAGTTTCGGTACTCAAAAAATGAGGTTACAGGTTCATAATAGTTGACAAAATTACTCATCTCAGTGAGACCGCTGAACCATGTGCAGTGAGGAATGTGAGATTAACGGGGACATTAGGACGTTACCAAGATTGAAAAGCCACTTATCGTTAACAGCTTCAACATGTGCTCGCTGTGTAGTGGGTGGGAAAGTCATTAACCACAGAGTTCAGCCCCAGTGGCTCTGATGTGTGTAGGACAAAGTGTGTGCATTCATGAGTCTGTGTGTGTATGGGTTTGCATTTGTTCATATATAAAACAAAGTTTTGGTCTGGTCCTGGTCCATCCAGAATAGACTCCTGACACCTGTGCATTGGGTAATGAGGGTGGCCCCTGGGTGACTCTCTTGCAAGTGTGTATGTGTGTGTGTGGGGTTTCTGGAATGGAGGTGTGAGTAAGGGAACATTTGGTTTAAGCTTTATTAAGTGGAGTGCAGTAGTCAGATGTTAAGCATCAAACAGCAGCGATGCAACTGACCGGGAGGCAGCAAACTGTGCAGAGCTTCCTTTTCTACTTTGTTTTAAAAAGTGAACACAACCCTAACCCTAACTCTTACAACAACTCTTTTATCTCTGTGTGACTTTTGCTTTCTGTAAAACCTTTGGCATATGTTGACACTTCAAAGAATTTCTGCCTTTGTACCATGATATCTTCAAAGTCATCTAGTGTCATTTTTCCTAAGATTTTTAAAAATGAAATCACGAAAATATTTATTTCCATTCCGTCTACACTTGCACTATATACATTACATTTGAACACACAGGAAAGGACAATGTTGTGACTCAGAAACTCATCTGAAGATATAAAGGGGCACTGAAAATGTTGCGTGTTTTACCAAATTAAAAAGAGCCTTTAAACTTTAAGCAAACAAGGAAACAAGTTTCCTCTCAGCCACATCCTGGGTAAGAGCATCACTCCCTGGACCTATTATAGGACAGTGGAGCAGAACACAGAGAGATGAATGGGCTGGAGAGACTCTGTGATAGAGTGTTCATTTATTTAAAGAACATAACGTTTAAAAAAAAATCCCTTTTGATAACAGCTCCAGTAACTATAACATCATTGATGGCAAATGGAGCTTTACTCATCCTACCTCACCACACTCAGACACAAAGACACAAACACACACATTGCTTCCTCTGGCTTCATGTGGGTGAACCCTGTGTTTTTGGCTTCTCTCTTAGTGTGTGTGGCTGGTGTATAGCCACTCACATGTGAGTCACCAGTTTTCTATTTACACCTCGCTTTCTGCTTCTTCTCTGGGTTTTCCACTACTTTCCATTGTATGGTGTAATATTATAATTATAGCTTGAGTGAGTATATATCTGCTTGTATGTTGTCATATTCCCAAACTCCTCCTTGATGTAAACTCCTAAACATAAGAACAAACAGTGAAGCCTCGCCTGCAGAGCTGGATATTTATTGCGCATATGTAGTAGATGAGATTAGACTGCGTGTCTCGAACACTCACAGGTCTGTGGTGCTGATGAGCCGATGGTTAGCGGTTCGAGCCAGGGCTGAGGGCCAGTGCGAGGCTGAATGAGCAGCCTGTGCATTCATGTTTATGTGTGTGTGCCAGTGTGTGTCCCAGCTGCTCTGCGGTAGGTAAGTCTCATCAGCCCAGAGGTCGGTCAGCCAACCAGTCACGCTCTGAAAAAGTCCAAAGACAACGGCCGGGTCAGGTTGCACAGAGATAGAGAGATAAAGGCAGGTATCGTGGTCAAGCAGCAAGACAGACAGGGGAGATGGAAAGACAGGTATATGGACAAAGACAGGTGTAACAAACACACATGAAGACAGACAACCTGACACACTGATACACTGGCTAAAAAGTGGACTGACATGCAGGCAGACAGGTGAGCAGAGACAGGCAGAGGGCTGGGTGACGGCACGAGACAAAGGCTTGTTTGACTCACCTGAAAGATAAAGCAGATACCTCCTTCTGCGGCTTTGTGACTGTCCTGACATTTGATCGGCAGAACCAGGGATGGATGCTGATACAATTGTGGCAGCGTAGGAGTGAAATTCCAAGACACTAAATCACAGCTGGAATGAAACAACTTTGGACCGCATCGCTTTGTTCTATCAGCTCGAGAGATAATATATATCTAGAACCGACGGCATATTATATCTGATACTTGAGCAATTAAATAAATTCTTCTTCCAACCTTCAGACCATGAATATGAAGCATGCCGCCAGCAGTCGGCTTATCCTAGTTTAGCACAAACACTGGAAACAGGTAGAAATGTCGCCTTCCTGAAAAGACGGTCTCAGTTTTACAAACTGTTCTGCTAGAATGTATTTGTCACAACCAATCATTGTGTTAACCTTATAAAGTGTATTTCTTTCTGAGCATCTGGTTTTCAATTGGTCCCAATAAGGAGATAGTGTATCAGGACGATGCGTCTGCCTAGAGATGAAGCGCTGTGCACATCCTTTTTACAAATGTTCCGACTTTTCTGTGCTCAGAGCACTTCTGGTTCGAACTTTTCAGAAAGGGGAGGGCGTGACTGTCACTCCTTTTCAGGCACACCGCCATTTGGTGTCCATCTAATAGATAGTAGCCCAAATAGATGATAACAATCCAACGGATTATCCTAGTCCATCATACAAAGGTGCTTAGAGTGGTGAGATGTTGTCGAAATAAAACAATGCACTTATTTATTGTGTGTTGGGACAAAGCCCTCCCAGGTGGCCTGCAGGTGCTTCTCTGCAGTAGTTCGTATTGAGCTGAGTGAGTGCTATCATTCTTCTTACGCGTATTTCCTTAAATGTTGCACTTTTCTTTTCATTTTTTGGTCATTTAAAGTATTTTGTTTATCAAGTTTTAGCATTGCTGCTGTTGTAAGTTAACCGAAACAGAAAGACGGATGTTGACGTAATTGTCAGATGGGGAAAAGTTCAGGAACGTATAACAACCACTTTGTTGTGACTCTTGTTGTTTACAGGATGTGCGGCACCACAAACACTAATGTTGACACATGCGCACAGATGCACACGCACGGGTGCACGCACGTTACTTAATTATGGGCTTCTGTTGGAAATTTTCAGACCTCAAAATTGGCTTTTTGGAAGAACTTCAGATTCTGTTGAGTAAAAGTTAGTCATGATTCAAATTTGACCACACACAACCGCACAACAACACGTACCCACAACAAACACGTACCCACAACAAACACACCGTAACTGCTTAGGAGAGTTAATGCCTCGTGTTGAATAGACTTTCTACTGCGCCTCACCGTAAACACTGACCACAACACACACACATATGTCCACACACTCTCTGCCTCTGTCTCTTGTTCACACACACACACACACACACACACACACACACACACACACACACACACACACACACACACACACACACACACACACACACACACACACACACACACACACACACACCCACACACACACACACACACACACACACACACACACACACACACACACACACACACACACACACACACACACACACACACACACACACACACACACACACACACACACACACACACAGTTTTATCGCTGCATCTGGCAGAAGTGTGATTTATATCTCACTCTCTTTCAAACACTGAAGGGTGTGTGCAGCTGTGCGTGTGCATGTGTGCATGTGTGTGTGTATCTGTTCCAACCTCTCTCCCTCTGTTTCATCCAGTAATATCAGGTTGTTATTCTTTAACAGTGATGACTGGACTCAGCAGTCATCAGAGCCATGTGGAAGTCCTTGAGTGTTTCTCAGTCCGCGGGTCACTTCTGGTTCTGACGGGCCTCAGGCTCTGACAAATGTATTTTTGCCGATCCCAGGATAGAAAGTACGTTGTGTTTTTAGGGTTGAAATCAAATCCATCCATGTGGAAAAACACCGTTCAAATGAAATGGGAATTTTGCACTTTTTGGTCCAAGATATAAATCATCAACTGGGATATTTTTCAATTTATCATATGAGCAATAGTGCTATCTGGAACATGAACTTTGAAAAAGTTTTGGACGAAACCCTTTTTTTAAGTCTTTATTTCGTTTTTTAAGACTTTAGAATAAATAAATATATAATATTTCCTAATAAATACATCAAATACAACTTAATTCATAGAAGAAGTAGTGCAACAATAATATTTTAAATGCTCTTCCACTCTGGATAAAAGTACCAGTAAAAAATGTGCTTCCCATTTATTAAATAACCCAAGCCAGACGAATGGCAGTCAACTTAATTTATTGTGCCCTGCTTCACAACTAATATCCACCACTCCTTTCCAGTCTCCTCTCTGCTCCTATTAACTAATATATATTTCCATCCTTCGCCTTCTTTTGTCTGTCTCCCTCTGCTCTTTTCAACTCCCTCACTCCCTCCCATTTCCTCTCAGCCTCCCATCCAACTTATTTCTCTTCTTCCAGTCACCTTCTTCCAATTTTCTCTTTCTCTACCACACTTTTTTCACATGTGCAGCTGTTTTACCACACACACACACACACACACACACACACACACACACACACACACACACACACACACACACACACACACACACACACACACACACACACACACACACACACACACACACACACACACACACACACACACACACACACACACACACACACACACACACACACACACACACACACACACACACACACACACACACACACACACACACACACACACACCGTACGAAACCCCAGTCTGACCACCGTTTAACAGCCATACGGCACACAGGCCCATCTAAACTGCCTTGATTGGCTCTGACAGCAAATATGTCCCATGTAATTCAATTGGGAGCAGTTTGTGTGTGTACTGATGTATGTGTTGCAGAAGGATCTGGAGAGGAGTGACAGAAAAGGAAAGAGAGCGTGAAAAAGATTAAGATAGGGGATGAAGATGTGAGGCCATCGGCGGGGAAAGCAGCTTCATATCAGTCCAAATCTGGAGATGTTTAACTGTCCTCAGTTCTTTCCTCATGGAGCATCTAGAGCATATCATCACCTTTATTCTCAAGTCCTCTCCTGTCACTTTTACACAAGCTGACAGCAGCGTGGAGGGACTGAGAGGAAGAGATGAAGGGTACAAATGAGAGACACAAAGAACGACAAAGTGCATTTGTGTCTCTGTTTTTTTGACACCAAAATAAAAAACAGACGGTTTAATCAGCAACAATGACCATTTTTCAGTTTTATGAAGGCCACAGCAGTGTATAATCTTAAACTCCCACTCTCTCGAAGCTTTTAAAAAATATTTTCATCATTTTGTTGTCACTGCAACAGTCAATAACATACTGTATAAGTATTTTTGAAGGCTCTACTTACAGCACCCTGAATAAAGCAGAATGTAATGCATTTTTAAGAATATTTCACCCCTACACTTATTTGTCTCTCATCGTTCGTATAAAATGTAACTAGCCCAGGTACGTTAATTTTGCAACTTTAGAAAGACATTGTGGTTAATGTAGGGAATGTGTAACAGAAGCCAGAGTAGTAAAAACTGTAAATTATATCAATCCATCAGAAGGAAATTCCTGAACATCACAAACTGATACTGAAAGAGGATCTGAGGATGGAATTTTCCTCTCTGCTACATCCCCAGTGTCCCAATTCTACGGCACTAACGCAACTTAAGGCTACCCTGTGGAGTTTCTGACCACGATGAGAAACGTTCTTATAGAGGATTCCTGTTTTGTTTGTTCGCACAAACACATTCCTAACAATGTTTTTCCCATTATTCCACCGTTTTGGTGTGTGGTTGGAGACCGCGAGCAAGTAAACATGGATGCAAACATTGCAGGTTTAAAATTGTATTTAACATTGGGATTCGAGATATTACGAAATTGTAAATTCAACATTGTGTTTAAGATGTTTTGACTCTTAGAATATCCAACAACGCATGTAATCCCTTTTAAGCCTGTCTCTGTCGTATAGACGGATTTATAGTAATGTTCTTGAATGGCAACAAAAAGGTAGTCTGGATAAGCTTCCAACAGATCCAGAATACCTAAATACACTTTGCATTGCAGACATTTCATAAAAATGTTCCGTAGACTTCCTTAGGTCCTCAGCAATACACCCTCTATGTGCAAAGTCAATCGAATTAACTTTTTTGGGGGAAATAGAAGGACAGACATACACACAGAGATTCCTTCCATTTTATTTACAATGAAGGGATCTTAAACAATCCAAGCATAGATTATTGAGATTATTCAAAGTTTGGAGAGAGTTAAGAATGTTGATAATGTGTAATCAGAAGGTGCTTTGAAGACAGGAGGGAAGAAAGAAAAGGTGGGCAGAGGAAGGAATTGTTTTGTCACTGTAGTGATAGATGACAGCTGTTTCTCTTTTCATCTATTCCTCTTTACATCTATCCTTCCCCACTGACTTGTTACTAATTTATCCATCAGAGATTTTACCTTTGCTTTTAAACTCTACTTGTTCTCCTCTCACTGTCTCTACATTAGGCATTATTCCCTCCATCAACTAGCACAGCTTACTGTTAAGCCCATGGTGTCTGAACACCCTATTAATACACATTTAGTCTTAAAGGCATACTAGCACGGGCAAGCCAAACACTTGTCCAGCAACCATATGACGGATGCAATTTCTGTTAAACTCTTGACTGAAATTGTTGGAGTCGTGGTTCCAAACTGGATCCTGATTTTGGTTGCACAGGTGTTGTGTCCTCTCTGAAAAGTAACCACCTCTTCACTGTTGCCAACAGCTGGACAACTGAGGCAATAGTAAGCAGCTGTAGCACAGTGGAAAGGGTGAGAGAATGAGAGGAATGAGGCAAACAACATTTGTGGAGAACTTGGAGCTCTGACCATTTTCACACTTGTGCTTAATGGTTGGTTTCAGCTGAAAACAGGCGTGACTCCCAATCTCACAGTCAAATATAAGCTTTTAAATATACTATCTATCCAGCACTTCTTTAAAGGTTTGTCATGGTCTTAAACGTGCTCCTACTCCAATAAAAATCCTCCGCTGTTCTAGTGACAGCAATTTCTTAAAGCTTCTACATGCAGCGTTCCCCAGGGCTTATTTTAAGGGGAATAAGTCTTCATCTACTAACAAAAGAACTGCTAACAGAGCACTTATATACTAATAAAGGACTGGCTTATCTAAAGCCAGTTGAGTAGCACTTGAAATGCTTGGCTCTATGAAACCTGATGTACTTATATGATTCTGTTTTCTTCAAGGTTGTGTCTTCCTGGTCGAATGTACTTATTGTAAGTCGCTTTGGATAAAAGCGTCAGCTAAATGCAATATAATGTAATGTAATCTACGTATATCAAAGTATAATTTTGCTTCTTTGGAAGCTATTTAACTAAATTACTATGCATCTGTTTTGAATGTTAAGAGTGAATGAGCCAATTTAGCATTTTCTGTACCGTGAAAGCCCTTAACCCCTAATCTCTAACCTTCAACCTCTGCACTATTACCCCAACTCTAACCCCTTAACCCAGAAACACAAAGGCTACTTAACAGGTGTCTGTGTGTGTGTGTGTGTGTGTGTGTGTGTGTGTGTGTGTGTGTGTGTGTGTGTGTGTGTGTGTGTGTGTGTGTGTGTGTGTGTGTGTGTGTGTGTGTGTGTGTGTGTGTGTGTGTGTGTGTGTGTGTGTGTGTGTGTGTGTGTGTGTGTGTGTGTGTGTGTGTGTGTGTGTGTGTGTGTGTGTGTGTGTGTGTGTGTGTGTGTGTGTGTGTGTGTGTGTGTGTGTGTGTGTGTGTGTGTGTGTGTGTGTGTGTGTGTGTGTGTGTGTGTGTGTGTGTGTGTGTGTGTGTAAATTAATTTGAATCAGGCTAAAAAGAGTGCGATCAGGAAAGGGTTTAGGAGTCGTTAAGAAGGCTTATCCCACACACACACACACACACACACACACACACACACACACACACACACACACACACACACACACACACACACACACACACACACACACACACACACACACACTAAAGGCTCATATACTAATAGTTATTTCGATATTGGACGCTGGCATTGTGAATGTGCCAATTAATTAAAGTTAAAAAAACAGCTTGCAGGGTTTTCATTAAGGGTTGCACTTGAATAATTTCAAACGTTGTAAAAAAACCTTTAAAACAACAGGGTTTTTTATTTATTCAGCCAACATGCTGAATATACCTACATTGCTTCCAGATCCCTTTTGCTCTATTCTGTTGAATGTCTTTGTAAATCGAATATGTTTAGGTTTTGTACATTGAGTTCAACGAAACAAGCAACTGTTTTTGTAGCATTATTTTCTCTGTTATTTGACATTATTGAGAATAAACAGTGTTCTAGTTAATCAAATAAGGATAATCAATATCATTATGGGGACTGTAAACTTGTTTTTTTTAAGTTACCCCTTATATTGACCATGGTATTAATTGTGTATGTATCATTAAAACACATTTTAATGTTTTAATATTTCACAATGACATAATGAGAGAAATAGACTTGGATCCTCGGATACAAACAGTTTATTTTATGTCAACGGTACACTCAAATTGCAGGTTTGAGTACGCTTTACTTGCAAGGTGTTTCATTTGGATAGAAACCATTTTTGAAAAGGTAAACTAACTTAAGGACGAAGGGTTGGTTTGGTTGATCTGTATTTCTGTCCTTGTGGTCATGAGATGACGTCTCCCTCTGTCACAGTGATTATAGCAGCCATGTTCACTGGCGGTCTTGACTCACTTAACAGAAACTCATCGAACACACACCCACACCAACACATAAACATAAATCTCACCAAGTGACGCGTCCTCTGTCTGGTGAAGGAACCGCTAACACAGTGCGTTAGGTCATTCTGCTCCCTGAGGATACAAATGTAAATAGGAGAAAGGTTGTGTCTGTCTGCATGTCAGGTTTTCTCTGGTTATGATGACCTTTTATGAACAATATTTAGCTTTCTGTCTCCTTATATGTTAGACAGCACTTACAGGAATGGGTCAAATGTGGGCAGAAAGTGTCAAACAGGATTTCTCTGTGGAAGATTTATGTCTCTGTGTGTGTGTTTGTTTTAATCCTCATCTTCTCCATTTCTTCCAGAATGACCATGTTCTGGTTTGGTGTGAAAACCACAGACGCTGTGCGCAGGTAAATACTCATACACAAACACTTCCTAACTCCTAAAGACATTTAACTGACTAACATTCATTTTTCCTGAAGGCTTACCAAAACATGAATCACTTCGTGCCTAACCCCAACTCTAACCCTGTTCTCAAGCCAGTCATAACCAGTAAAAGCTAATCTATGGTAAAGGAATGAAAAAAAGGGGTTACACACGTTGAAACAGTTACTCTAATTCAGTTGTTGGTTCCAGAAAACACACTTGGCTGTGTTTGTGGGTGGTCATCCTGTGAGGAATCATTTTTTACTAGTCCACCAACTTCCTAATAGATAGTTTGGCTTGACCTTCCACATGTTACACCTTCCTAAGCTCATTGCTTGCACTGCCAAAAACACCAGTAGACTTACTGGTGAAAAGGGCAACAAAGTGGGAAGTCTTCCTGACTTCAAATATAAACGTGGCAAGTACTTCACATCCAGAAAAGAAGAAGGTTCTTGAGGCTAAAACCGCAGTCAAAATGGCATTTGCACTAACATAAGATAAGAGATTTGGATCTTATATTTGCGTGAGTATTTTGATCTTTCTTATTGAGTGAATTGAACCAGCATATCTTGGCTCAGTATAATACCAGGGCCATTTGGCTGGCACATAACTCAAACACATTTCTATTTAACGGTTTGTAAAGTGATATAAACCCATCTTGGTTTTTTGGCTGTAGTTAGTGGCTTTAATAGAAGTGTGATACCACACAATGAGGCATCCTGGTACTAGAACATAATGCATTTGACACGACAACAGTAGACAGAGGTCACTCTGCACCTCTGCTTTGAGTGGCAAAAAGAGAGAGAGAGAGTGTTTCTCGTGCTTCCCTTGTGTGTGGAATCTCTATACCGACCACAAGGCTCCTGTAACAGCAAAGGTTGTGTTTTTAGTTAAAATAACGTCCTCCCCTATATACCTATTATCCATCCAGCCTGAAGCAAAAAATATCCCCTGTTAATTCACTTAACACTGCCCGCAAGAGGCTTCAGTGTGTGTGTGTGTGTGTGTGTGTGTGTGTGTGTGTGTGTGTGTGTGTGTGTGTGTGTGTGTGTGTGTGTGTGTGTGTGTGTGTGTGTGTGTGTGTGTGTGTGTGTGTGTGTGTGTGTGGTGTGTGTGTGTGTGTGTGTGTGTGTGTGTGTGTGTGTGTGTGTGTGTGTGTGTGTGTGTGTGTGTGTGTGTGTGTGTGTGTGTGTGTGTGTGTGTGTGTGTTCATTATTTGATTCAGGAGGAGTTTCCATGTTGTGTATTTTAAGCTGCCAGTCTGTTCTTTCTCCAACATTACTGTGGATGTGTGCCATATACTGTATTTAGGTAAAACATGATGTTTTTAATCAGAAAGGGTAGAAGGTAAAACAGGAAGATATCTTCACTGTTAGAAAATAACTCATACTTTATATTGATCACTAAGCACAATATGTGATATGAAAGATTATTTTCTGGACTAAATAATGGCTCGGGGTGATCTGCAGCCCAATGTCTGTCATCCAGACCTTTTACTTACTGACCCTAAGTTACTCAGTAATAATGACTTCTTGAAAGATTCTGTCTGCTTTCTTATTGATGTGTTTTCTGAACTCCCCGTTCAGGTTCAGACCTAAAAGCTGTTTCCCAGCTGAAAAGCACACCTGAGTCGTATTTTATTTCTTGCAACACTTCCAAGCTCTGCTGCAAATGGACAGCCGGACAAAGGGAGAGCAAGAAACAGACGTGAGAGAGCGAGCTTCCTATCCGTTCAGGGCGTATATCAGTAGTGTGTGTATATTGAGTTCAGATGGGGTTAATGTCTACAACCCTCCACACCTCCCACCAACAGAGGGTTGCAGGGGATACCGCACTGAGCAAAACATCAGTCTGCAACTCTGAGCTTTATCTAACCCCCCACCACCTCAAACACAAACACACTGCTCCCTTGACCTTACCCTAACTTATCTACAGCCTTTTCTTCCTTCTCTCCCTTCCTTTGTTTCTATTCTTGAGGTTTAGATTTCAACAATGAGAACAGAAAATATTTTCCAACTTAATGCACGTCTACACTTTATAACCTTGGCTTTGTGTTCTGCTGTTGTAAAAGTGTGAATACCACTGTGGCAGTGTGCTTCAACCAACATCCAACAACAGTCTCTAAGCTTGGCGGTGGGGGCTGCCGCAATGTTCTCCTCTCAGACAGGCTGATACTGCACAGACATGCACGACTTTGCACATTGTCCTTTTTTTTTTTTTTTTTTTAATTGCAGAGGTATTCATTTTAACATTTTAAATTGTTGAAAGTGGAAACAGCCCAATTTGTAAAAGTCATCAGGGCAGGCCAACACAAATAAATTAGAACAGAAAAACACATTTCCCATTCTTCAGCCCTAATCGCCAAGATTAATAAAAAGTAATGAATTATAAGGCAGAGGAAGTCCAACAATGTGTAAGGCTCCCAAGGTGTGTGTATTTATTAACAGGATATGTGGGAGATATTAAAGACTTGCTATTTGTTTTCTAACCATGGGGAGCATTACACGTTGAGCACAGTCCACTTTTGTTTTGTGTAATTAGCAAATATTCCAAGGTTTCTACTCTTTATTTGGTTAATCAAGCATTTGTTGTAGACATTTTCTTTTAGTAAATTAAAGATCCCAAATACAGGTTTTAATTAAATACAGAGAGACAGACAAAGATATTTTAGTTGCGCTTTGTGGCAATGTCAATGGGTTTGTCTGCTAATTTGGTCCAGACAGAAATATCCCAACAACCATTTATCAAATGTTGTATAGACATTCATGTTCCCCTCAGGATGGATTGTAATAACTTCCTGACTTTTCATCATCTTCCAACATCGGGTCAAAATATCACTTTGTCCAGTTCTTTGATTTATGATGAAATCCCCTCACAGATAATGACGTTCACATTGGCATCATCTACATTATGGAAAAGTATGTGTTACGGTGTGTGCAGGAAGCAGGACCCAAATGCAGATTAATGTGTCAAAAAATAGCTCCTTTATTACAAGGCTAACTATTAACAAACACAGAACAGAACACTCACCGCAGAACACGTCAATACACAAGACGAACCGACAAAGACAGACAGAAAAACCACATCTGGGGTTACCTACTGTAATCCAGCTTCTATGAGTAATGGCGCAGCCCTCTAAGGCTATCGCTATTGGGTTATCCCTCTGCGCCCCCGCGCAGCACTGAAACACTTGTAGTCCACGCCCACCCGCTAGGTGGGCCCCACCCTCGGGCTTCCTTCCGGTATAAATAGGAAGGTGGCCCGGCAATCTGCTCCCATACAATATAACTTTTCTTCAGCTATTCGTAGAGCCAGTGGGGCCCAGCGCTGCTGACGCCTGGAACGCACACTGGTGCGCCCGGTCAGCCTGGCGGGCAACAAACTGGTCCTTGGGGTCGGCCAACATAGGGCGCCGTCCGGCGACCAAGTTGGCCTGTCTTACCCTGAAAAATGCCGTTAAGCTCCAGAGCGGGGGTCGTTGGGAAAACCTCATCTGTGAAACCCTCCACCTTGGTGAAGGGGACAAGGGAGGCCACCAGAGCCCTCAAGCTCCTCAGGTTCGCCGCTGCACCTTCCTGATACCGCCTAATGGCGGGGAAGCGCGGCCAGATCGGATCACTCCTGCCCGTCTGCACCCGGGAAAACACGCCCGCCATGTCATCCAGAGCCACCCTCTCCCGTACTCGTGGAACGGGGAGACCTCTACATGCTGCTGCCTTGCCGATTATTTCCGGCAGCTCCAGCATGATGCCTCCCAATGCCGGTAGCGCCGTGGCCACGGAGAAGGGGACCCCGTGCTCGACCGCCACCTCTGACTCTCGCTCCGACCCCGTCTCCCCCGTCCGGGGAAGAGGGGAAGGGGAGAGCCGCATGGCGAGCCCTGGATGGAGGCGGGGAAGGAGTCGTCCGACTCCTGCCCCCCACTCGCCTCCATAAACAGGCTGTCCTGGATGGGCACCTGCCCACCCCAGACGTCTTCCTCACCCGCAGCAGCTAGGGCGTCCGCCCTTTGCTTCCTGTCGGATGAAGGAAGACGCACACAATGAGGACCTGCTGGCTGAGAGCCACGTCCGCGTGCTCTGGCCCCAGACAGGCTGCGCATATCGGATGCAAATCATAGCTTATAATGTAGCCTGTATTGCACGAAGGGCACATACGGACACACTCTTTATTGCTCATGCTGTTGCTTTCTCGTGCTTCAGTAAACTGCTGGTTGCTGAAGAAAAGAGGGAGCAGATTGCCGGGCCACCTTTCTATTTATACCGGAAGGAGGCCCGAGGGTGGGGCCCACCTAGCGGGTGGGCGTGGACTACAAGTGTTTCAGTGCTGTGCAGAGGGATAACCCAATAGCGATAGCCTTAGAGGGCAAAGCCATATACGAAATAGAACTTAAATACACACAAGACTAATCACACAAACAAGACACAGGTGAGGATGGAGGAGAAAACACAGGGGCCACAGGTGAACACAATCGGGTAATCAGACACACCAGGGAAACTAACGACAGGGAACCACAGACAGATCTAGACAAGACAAAACACCAACACAGACAGATCTTAACAGTACCCCCCCCTCAAGGGACGGATCCCAGACGTCCCAAAAAAAGTCCAGCTGGGTGGGTGGAGGGGGACCGGAGGAGGGACCGGAGGAGGGACACAGAACTAGGGCCAACAGGGTGGGTGGAGGGTGTCTGGAGGACGGGCTTGGGCTGACAGCCCAGGGGCACAGCGGAGGACCCGGAAGGGGTCTCTGGGGCGGCCGGCCCGGGGGCAAGGCAGAGTTTGAAAAAGGGGGTTATGGAGGGGCGAAGGCAGTGGCAGGAAGAGTCAGGGGGCCAGGCCCGAGGGCGAGGACCGCGGCACTCGGGGCAGGGCTCGAGGGCGAAGACCGCGGCTCTCAGGGGGCCGGGCTCGAGGGTGAAGACCGTGGCTCTCAGGGGGCCGGGCTCGAGGGCGAAGACCAGCCAGCTCCGAAGGCCGGGCAGGAAGACGCTGACGGGACAGTGCCGGAGGCCGGGCAGGACCCGGTGTCGGAGCTGGTGGGACAGGCCTCGGCAGGATCCCCCACGGAAGAGGACCAGGACACGGGATTGGCAGGAACCCTGGCAGGAGAGCAGTCGGCGGGACCTCCAACGGGACAGGACATAGGGTTGGCAGGACCCCCGGCAGGAGAGTAGTCGGCGGGGCCTCCAACGGCACAGGACATAGGATTGGCAGGACCCCCGGCAGGAGAGTAGACGGCGGGACCTCCAACGAGACAGGACAAAGGGTTGGTAGGACCCCCGGCAGGAGAGTAGTCGGCGGAGCCTCCAACGGCACAGGACAAAGAGTTGGCAGGACCCCCAGCGGAACCTCCAACGGTACTTGAGTAGGGACTTGAGTGGGAACTCGAGAGAGGGCTTGAGAGGGGACTCGAGAGAGAACTCGAGAGGTGACTGGAGAGGGATCTCGAAAGGGTATTCGCGATGGGACTCGAGAGGGGACTCGAGAGGTAGCTCGAGAGGAGACTTGAGAGGGAACTGGAGAGGGGACTCGAGAGGTAGCTCGAGAGGAGACTTGAGAGGGAACTCGAGGTGGGACTAGAGATGGGACTTGGGAAGGGACTAGAGGAGGGACTAGAGGAGGGGCTCGGGAAGAGACCAGAGGAGGGACTAGAGAGGTGACTAAAGGGGGGACTGGAGAAGGGACTAGGGAAGTGACTACAGGAGGGACTTGAGAAAGGACTTGAGAAAGGAATTGAGTAGGGACTAGAGATGGGACTAGAGTAGGGACTATGGCAGCTGAGGCCAGAGCTGAGTCTGGAACCATGGCTGCTGGGGCCAGAACTGAGTCTGGAACCATGGCTGCTGGGGGCTGAACTGGTTCTGGAACCATGGCCTTTTGGGCTCGTGCTGCTAACCTGGCCTTGCGACTCCTCTTAGGAGCCGTTTGGAGGCTCTGTGGACCTCCAAAAGCCAGACGAGTAGCAGCGAATGGCTCCTGGACTGTAGCAAACACTGGGTGAGAAGCAGGGGCTGACGCCAGACGGACCACACCGATGCGTGTGGTATCAAAAAGGGAATCTGGAGACCTGGGTCTATCAGGATCGGGAAAACAAACCGTGAGGTAATCCAAAAGCCAGGCCGGTAAGAATTTAACCAAATCTTGATTCCTCAGCGTAAGGTGGACTGCATCTGCCAGAGCAGCATCTCGCTGCTGAACCCTGACCGCTCCTATCCATCGATGAGCGTAGTCAGACAAAGAAACGGTATAATCCACTTGTTCCTGCTCAAACGGATCTGCTGGGCCCATATCGTTGGTTGGTTCGTAATGTTACGGTGTGTGCAGGAAGCAGGACCCAAATGCAGATTAATGTGACAAAAAATAGCTCCTTTATTACAAGGCTAACTATTAACAAACACAGAACAGAACACTCACCGCAGACCACGTCAATACACAAGACGAACCGACCAAGACAGACAGAAAAACCAGAACTTAAATACACACAAGACTAATCACACAAACAAGACACAGGTGAGGAGGGAGGAGAAAACACAGGGGCCACAGGTGAACACAATCGGGTAATCAGACACACCAGGGAAACTAACGACAAGGAACCACAGACAGATCTAAACAAGACAAAACACAACACAGACAGAAAACGATAGTTACGGCTGTAACTACGGTCTATGAGTCCCGGATGACCGCCAGAGGCGGTGCTTTAGCACTGGATATGTCCATCGCGCGCATGCGCAGCTCGAGTACCAATAACAACAAAGTCACCTGTGACCCACGTGACACCGGCTATATCCGGGACTCATAGAACCGTAGTTACAGCCGTAACTATCGTTCTTTTTCGTCCCTACTGACCGCCAGAGGCGGTGCTTTAGCACTGGATGACTTATACCAACAATGTCATGAAGAATCCAAGCCCTTGCTCACCACTGGAAGCAGCGGAGCTCGGCAAAAGGACCACGCCCAAAGAATGGGGAGTGGCGACATTGACCTGATGACAACTGGAGAATGTGCCAGAAGACGCCCACGACGCCGCGGCGCAGATGGTCTCCAGGGGCACCCCTCTCAGGGCAGCCCAATATGTTGAGATGCCCCTTGTAGAGTGGCATCTCAGCCTGATGGCAGGGGGCGGCCACTGGCCCCGTAAGCCTGTGAGATGGTATCGACAACCCAGTGGGGCAGCCACTGGTTAGAGGGCCTAACCTCCTTTAGTGCCGCCAGGGCAAACTCAAGAGTTGCTCCTCCTGCCGTATACAGACAGTAGCCTTGATATACGCCCTTTGGGCACCCCCAGGGCACAGCAACTTCGATGTGCCGTACTCCTGAATGTCAAAGCGTGCCAGCTGGGCAGGCTGATTGAAGTGAGTTTGTGGAAGGACCCCGGCGGGAATGCCACATTTGCCCAAAGGGCAACGCCTGAGAGTCTCACCTCGGGCATGTATTGTTTATGGAGAGGACATGCAACTCCCCGACTCACTTCCCTGAGGCTATGGCAAGCAGAAATGCTGCCTTCGTGAGCAGCCACCTGAGCCCCACCTGGGCCAGGGGCTCGAAGGGAGGAGATGATAGGGCATCCGGCAGCAAGGGCAGGTCCCAAGCCGGAGCCCTCGGGGTGCAAGGGGGACGCTGCCGTAAAGCCCCTCTCATAAAGAGGGACACCGACCTGTGGCACCCCGCCGTGGCGCCGTCGACCCGAACATGTCGGGCAGAATCGCAGCCACATAAATTCAGAGTGGAGTGAGAACGTCCACTATCTAGAAGGGACTGTTGTCTAAGCAACAATGTACCTGCTGTCCCCAAGGAACACGCACATTCTTGCCCCCCAGTTGGGGTAGAAAGTGCGTGAGTGCAAGCTGCACGGCCCGAAGCTCTAGCACGTTGACCCGGCGCGCACTCTGCTGGGCAGACCACTGACCCTGAACGGTCCTGCCCTGCCGCACTGCACCCCACCCTGAGAGACATGCACCTATGGTGATGGTCTCCTGGCGGGATGGGATGGCGCCCATGGGCACGCCTACCAGGAGATAGGCCCTGCCCCTCCAGCGTGACGGAGAGTGGAGCAATGCTGCGACACCCTGACTTCACTGTGCCTGTGCCACTTGGCGTCCAAGTGAAGGCTGTTCAGCCACATCTGCATGGGGCGCAACGACCGCGGGCCTAAGGGCCCAGCGGCCGAGGCAGCTGCCAGTCTGCCCAAGGGCCGGAGGAACTGAATATAAGGCACCCTCTTGCCCGGCCCACGTGGAAGTAGGCATCCCTCGGTTGGAAACCACTCCACCTGTGCGTATGCAGTAGTCAGCATATAGAATGGCAGCACCTTCAGGAATCTGTTGATTCCTCTGAGGTCCAAGATCGGGCGAAATCCGCCGACTTTCTTGCTCACGAGAAAGTATGCCGAGTAGAACCCCCTGGCTAAGCAGAGGGTCTTACTGGGTTGATTGCGTCCTTGGACAAAAGGACGGACAACTCTTGGCCTAGAGGTAGGGCCCCTGCCGGATCGCTGACGACTGTCAATTTAGACCCAGCCGAAGGCTAGGGGCCGGAGCTGCGGTCCGTACCCCTGGGTTAAGGTGAAATCCACCCGAGGGACGGAAGTACAGACTGCCCAGAAACTGTGCTGCTGCTGGGAAAGCAGCCGCCGACCACCCCCGGGATTTCAGAGCCCAGCCCCCCGGACCTTGGAGCCTCTTGGGGGGTTCCGGTAAGGCTCTGGGGCACGAGGCCGCCTGGAAGGCGGGCGACATGGGGCACGAAAGTCATTGGGAGGCGGTTGAGTGGGCCGCTAAGACCTCTGCAGACCACCCCTGTAATCTGGCGGCTGAGTGCGGCTGCTAGAGCGGCCCCTGGGCCTGCTGGGAGTGGGCACAGGTTTGCGAGGACCTGAGTGCTGCTGCCTGGTCTGCCTAGCTTGGGCGGCACGCTCCAGTGCCTCCAGGGCAGCTGATCTAAACAGCTCTAAACAGCTCACCCCCCAACCGAAGGAGGGGGGGGGGGGGGGGGGCCTACACCGGGCCCAGGCTGAAGAGGCGACTTCATCATTGTTATGGAAATCTAGCCCCCAAACACCGGCTGGAGAGTACAAGTCAAAAGTGATCAAAACAAATAAATGGTGAATCAAGCAAAGCTGTCTTTTGGTTATTTATTTGAAGCTTCAAATACACGATATAATAATATATTGTCACAGGTCGGACAGAGTGTGAAAAGTCTGCGCGAGAGTGCGCAGAACAATGAAGAAGCAGAGATTATATAAGGAAAGAGTGGGAATATTATAACTCTTGGGTTCACACGGTCAGATTGTTTATGAGACACCCAGTGGCCTTGCAGATAGCATAACGGTTCTTGTGTGACTCCCAGTCTGCTAAAACAGCTGTGGCCTTGCAGAGCCACAAGAGTGATATAATAAAAGTAAGAATATATCAGGAAATAAGAAGCATTTGGTTTAAGCATATGAAAGATATAATAAGGATGATAATAACTAAAAATGTCCACTACATCATGCCCCTATCGGCAGCTAGCCGATCCACTTTAGAGGACAGCCTGTTTCTAGTCCTTCTATTGGGGGGAGCACACATAGCCATCGCTCCCTCAAGTCGCCGGGAACGGCCAAATTGATCTGGAGGAGGACGTGACAAGGAGAGGTGTCTGTTGGCTGCTGCCAGACGTTCCACCTCAGTGATTCGAGCCACTCTGAGCACCCGAGGCATGCAGCTACAGCTCATGCAGGCGTTTACCGTGAGAACCTCCCTCAGATGCTCGAATTTCGTCCCCACTGACCGCCAGAAGCGGCCGAGGCAGGAGGGGCAGCGGTCGTGGCCGTCCTCGGGCTCAGAGAAGCCATACAGGCGCTACATGAATGGACCATTCTGTAGGTAGCCAGATGCAGCGTAGCCGGGAGCGGGTGCGGGAACCCAGCCTTCACCAGCTACCTGCTTAATGGAAAGAGTAGAGCGTTGCTGCTATTCGCCGAACAGAAAGAGGGATGTAATTACACCACACGTTACCGGCAGAGGGAGCGGGAGCGAGAGCACTGCCTTCACCTAGCTGGATTAGTAAATAAGTCAGTTTACCAAGAGCGGGGGCGAGAACACTGCCTTCACTGGCTGAGCTAGAGGCGAGTGCCAGATGCAGCGTAACCGGGAGCGGGTGCGGGAACACAGCCTTCACCAGCTACCTGCTTAACGGAAACCAGGCAGTTTAGCGTCTACCAGGAGCGGGGGCGAGAACACTGCCTTCACTGGTTAAATTAAGACGAATACCAGATGCAGCATAACCGGGAGCGGGTGCGGGAACACAGCCTTCACCAGCTACCTGCTTAACGGAATAAACAAGGCAGTTTAGCGTCTACCAGGAGCGGGGGCGAGAACACTGCCTTCACTGGTTAAATTAAAGACGAATGCCAGATGCAGCGTAACCGGGAGCGGGTGCGGGAACACAGCCTTCACCGGCTACCTGCTTAACGGAGAAACAAGGCAGTTCCGCGTCTACCAGGAGCGGGGGCGAGAACACTGCCTTCACTGGTCGAGTTAGAGACGAATGCCAGATGCAGCGTAACCGGGAGCGGGTGCGGGAACACAGCCTTCACCAGCTACCTGCTTAACAGAAAAACACGGCAGTTTGGCGTCTACCAGGAGCGGGGGCGAGAACTGCCTTCACTGGTTGAGTTAGAGACGAATGCCAGATGCAGTGTAACCGGGAGCGGGTGCGGGAACACAGCCTTTACCGGCTACCTGCTTAACGGAGAAACAAGGCAGTTCCGCGTCTACCAGGAGCGGGGGCGAGAACACTGCCTTCACTGGTCGAGTTAGAGACGAATGCCAGATGCAGCGTAACCAGGAGCGGGTGCGGGAACACAGCCTTCACCAGCTACCTGCTTAACAGAAAAACAAGGCAGTTTGGCGTCTACCAGGAGCGGGGGCGAGAACTGCCTTCACTGGTTGAGTTGGAGACGAATGCCAGATGCAGTGTAACCGGGAGCGGGTGCGGGAACACAGCCTTCACCGGCTACCTGCTTAACGGAAAAACGAGGCCGTTTGGCGTCTACCAGGAGTGGGGGCGAGAACTGCCTTCACTGGTTAAGTTAGAGTCGAATGCCAGATGCAGTGTAACCGGGAGCGGGTGCGGGAACACAGCCTTCACCAGCTACCTGCTGAACGGGAAGAGTAGAGCGGTGCTACTACTCGCCGAACAGAAAAAGGGATGTAGCTACATCCGCATTACCGGTAGAGGGAGTGGGAGTGAGAGCACTGCCTTCACCTAGCTGGGTAAAATAAAGAAGCTTAACAGTATACGCAAGACGTTAGCCGAGCGGCTGCTGCTAACGATCAAGCGAGATCAAGTCAAATAACACACATGTTTAAGACCAGATAACTAGCTTCTAAAGAATAGAATAGCACAGAGCCGTAGTTACAGCAGTAACCATGGCCAGGGCTCACACGGCATCTAACCGTAGTTACAGTAGTAACTATGGCCAGTACTTACACGGCTTAGAACCGTAGTTACAGTCGTAACTCTGGCCAGTACTTGCACGGCTTGGAACCGTAGTTACAGTAGTAACTATGGCCAGTACTTACACAGCATAGAGCCGTAGTTACAGTAGTAACTCTGGCCAGTATTTGCACGGCTTGGAACCGTAGTTACAGTAGTAACTATGGCCAGTACTTACATGGTTTAGAACCGTAGTTACAGTAGTAACTATGGCCAGTACTTACACAGCATAGAGCCGTAGTTACGGTATTGCCTATGGCCAGTACGTGCACGGCTTGGAACCGTAGTTACAGTAGTAACTATGGCCAGTACTTACGGCTTAACCCCGTAGTTACAGTATTAACTATGGCCAGTACTTACACAGCTTGGAACCGTAGTTACAGTAGTAATTATGGCCAGTACTTACGGCTTAGAACCTTAGTTACAATAGTAACTGTGGCCGGTGCCTAAAAGTGTCAGCCAACGGCTGCCCACTAGACAATATAATATTGGGAGGATGAAATCCTCCTTAATGGCCATACATGCAGAGCACACGGCAGACACAGTGAAGATTGTTCTCTGCATATCGTCCTAGTGCTAGGAGTCTAGTACTAGGAGCAGTAAATACAACGATATAGCGCTACTGCAACCATACCATGCGTCTACCGGGAGCAGCAGCGAGAGCACTGCCCTCACCGGCTGAGTTAAATAATGAAGCTTAACCGTACATGCAAGGTGTTAGCCAAGCGGCTGCTGCTAACAATCAAGCAACCAAGTCAGAACACAATGTTAAGACCAGATAATTAGCTTCTAATAAAGAGAACAGCCTGCATAGAACCGTGCCTGGTTACAGTAGTAACCGCACATGCCGAGCACACAGCACCCGCCGTGAAGATGTTCTCTGCATATCATCCTAGTGCTAGGAGTCTAGTACTAGGAGCAGTAATACAACGATCTAGCGCTACTGCAATCAAACCCTATGCTACAGGGAGCGGGAGCACTGCCCTGAGTAATAGTTAAGCTCAACAGCAAGGTGTTAGCCAAGCGGCTGCTGCTAACAATCAAGCGACCAAGTCAGAACACAAATGTTAAGACCAGATAATAGCTTCTAAGAAATAGAAAGTACTTACCTTACTTTCTGCATCTAAACGAAAAACGGGTTTAAAGTATGACCCTCTGGGCTTCCATACTAAATTGAATGAGGGACGCAGCCAAAGCTGGGACTCAAATGCTAATGATAGCTCGGGCACAACGCCACAAGCAGAACTTTCAAAAGAGCATAAGGGCAACTTTATGGGAGAGGAAGCGGGAACACTGTCGTCACCAGAAAGTCTAAGCCACAAACAATAAGACGGTAATCAGGACAACTTGGCTGGGAGCGGGTGTGGAAACACAGCCATCACCAGCAACAAGCTGACACCAACCTGTCTGTCGAGGCTCTACACAGCCGGCCGCAGCTCCTGGAGGACGCGTCTAACGACCCGTAGCTCCGACTGTCAGTCACGAAGCTCCCCGCGGCCAGCTGTTTGCAGAGAAATCCCTCAGATCAAACGCTCAAACCTGAACGCTGTAGGCTACAAAAACGTAGCCACGGTACCCTCGCGCAGCGAGAAGATGAAAGGAACAGATCCTCTGACAATACCGGCTGATATAGCCGGTGTCACGTGGGTCACAGGTGACTTTGTTGTTATTGGTACTCGAGCTGCGCATGCGCGCGATGGACATATCCAGTGCTAAAGCACCGCCTCTGGCGGTCAGTAGGGACGAAATAGAACCACAGACAGATCTAGACAAGACAAAACACCAACACAGACAGATCTTAACAGTATGATGTCGAACATTAAACCTGCTAAACATCAGCATGTTGGCACAGTCATTGGGAGCATGTTACCATAATGTTGTTGGCATTTAGCTCAAAATACCAGTGAACCTCACAGCGTCTCTTGCTTGGCTTGTGACTCTTGGTCTTGGTAATACTACTGCTGGTTGGACAGAGTTTTGGTAAACAATACTGTACTGTACTCATTTTTTAACTGACAGTTGGAAGTGTTAACAGAGGCCAATATCTCAAATACTTCTTTTTTTATACCTTCTATGACTGGTATTTTTTAAAATTTGAATCCAATGCTTAAGTACTTTTTTGTATTCAACTGGATGCTTTAGACCCCATATGTGCAATAAAGGGGCCTGAACCGTTTGGAAACTCAGAAGGGAGGAAGTTGTGAGCTCGATGGTCCTTAGCTGTTGGTCTTTTGGAGGAAAAACACTCTTTTCAGACTTTTCTCAGGGGGAGATACAATTTACTCATGTTTATAAACCCAATTTTAGGGTTATTATTAAGTTAAATCTCTCAAAATGTGACTTGGTCTCAGCATACATTCCACTACAGGTTCTCATAAAGCATTTGGCAGTGTAATAAATTAAATAACTTATGACAGAGATTTTCAACAGAATAATTTGGGGATTGGTATGACTTTTTGGGTCCTTAGACTTGAAGCAGTGCTGAAGTTGTTCTTACAGAGTTTTAACATGTGTAACACTTAGTCAGTATATCCGCTCGCTGTCACACACACACACACACACACACACACACACACACACACACACACACACACACACACACACACACACACACACACACACACACACACACACACACACACACACACACACACACACACACACACACACACACACACACACACAGCATGGCGGACTGCAAAATTAGAGGATGAGTTTAATTTCCCAATATATCTGGGGTTACGTAATGTAACCCAGCTTCTATGAGTAGAGGCGCAGCCCTCTAAGGCTATCGCTATTGGGTAATCCCCACTGCACGTGTGCAGCACTGACAGACTTATTCCACGCCTACCTATGACGTGGGCCCCACCTCCAGGCTCACTTCCGTATAAATAGGAAGTAGGCCCTACAATCCACTCCAACAGCTTTTCTTCAGCTATTCGCGGAGCCAGTGGGGCCCAAACCTTAGAGGGCTGCGCCTATACTCATAGAAGCTGGGTTACATTACCTAACCCCAGTTCTATATCCTATAAGGCTTCGCCCTCTAAGGCTATCGCTATTGGGTTAAGGGCGAAGCAGGATGTAGTCTACGCCCCACTGGTTCCGTCCGTTACCAGAAGCACAAAACACACCTACTCAGTTAATAACCCATGTCCATTTCGCCGTGCGTAAATGGAGCATCACGTTCCCAGGGAATATAGCATTAAAAAATGAATATTTCTCCATCAGGGAACGAAGGTAGGCTTACTCGGGCTACCTGTCGTTTATAAAAAGTAGAGATCGAGTCTCACTTGTTAAAACGAGAGAAGGGAACAAAAGGCCGCTCTCTAAGTGCCGACAGGCAGGAGAGAGGGCATGCAATTGAAAACCCCCGACATTACTTATTCTGGCAGGCTATTCAGTACTGAATGTGTCAGAGAGGAATGGGAGACATCCCTCAAATAAAAACGAATAAAAGAACAGGGTGAAGACCAAAATGCAGCAATACAAATGTCTTCCACTGTCATTCCTCCGTGCAACGCCGTAGATGTTGATATTCTCCTGGGGCTGTGTGCTTTAATGTTTTCCGGGGGATCCAACCCAGAGAAAACATACGCCTGTGACACCGCCTCACCCAGCCAGTGTGACAGGCGCTGTGCAGATAGAGGCTGCCCTAATGAGTGCTCTCTATAATGCACAAACAGACGCTGGGATTTGCGTAAGCAGCCGTGCGTGCAACATAGCATGCCAGCGCGCGCACGGGACGGATGTCAGAGCCAAGAGCAGAGCTACTTTGGCTGACAAGAACTTCAGGGGAACCTGATCTAAAGGTTCAAATGGAGCTTTACTCAGTGCGCGTAACACTAAAGCCAAAACCCATTGAGGCGCCAAAGCGCGTGACACAGGTCTGAGTCTCTGTGCTCCCCGTAGAAAACGTTTTGTCAGAGGGTGACTACACACCGTGCTGACACCAATCTACGTGGCAAGATGAAATGGCAGCAGCATATGTTTCGACCGTGCTATAGGTCAAATTCCTGTCCAGCAACAGCTGGAGGAACGACAGCACGAGGCAGGGGGCCCGTAACGGGGTCCAGGTTTTTCCCTACACACCAAACGGATGGGTGTTCAGCAGCTGCGCTGATCGAACACCTCCCTGGCGATTTATACAGGCCGCCTCTGCTTTGTTGTCTGTTCGAATCAACACATGTTGATTGTACAGCAACGGGACAAAGTGCTGGATTACTTTCCATATAGTAATTCCAGCACGTTTATATGGAGAGACATGTGACCCGGCCACTGTCCCCCCACTGCCTGCGACATGCACGTTTCTCAGCCTGCGAGAGATGCGTCTGTGAACACTGTGGTGTGTGATGTCTCTCTGCTCAGGGGCACCCCCACTGACGTGGAGATTTTTCCATGGGTTCAATCCCAACCCACGGAAGGAGGAATGTACACCATGCGTATCCTCTGACGCACAGGGTCTATACGCAGGCAAATAAACCACCTCTGGAGTCTCCTCACTGTGAAGGAGCCCCAGGGGGATCACCACGTGACCAGCTGATATCCTGCCTAACAGCTGCATCACGGAGAGGGCCGTCACCGCCCGCGGGGTGTGACACGCCGGAGGTGAGCTGTCCGAGCTGCTTAAAAACCTATAGGTTTTTAAAGACAGCCGGTTTATGCAGCGAGCCATGATGCCTATAACCGACAGGTCAGGGGCAGCCGGCTTAACCGGTGAGCCTTGCTGCTTATTATTATTATCCATCTGTCCATCGAATACACGTGTTGCCACTCTGAGTAATACTCGGAGCGCACGCCTGTTTTGGATGTGCTGTGGTTGTCATGGTGATGAGCCACGTCAGAGCCCTCGCCACCGTTGCCAGTGAAGCAGCCCAAGAGGGGCCCGGACCGAAAAGGCTGCGAGGGGCCCTCCACACGCTGCATCTCACACCAGCTCTCATCCTGTCTCTGTTTCGGAGAAGGCTCGTAAACTGGACATTGAGGCGCGTTCACGCTCAAACCCGCTGAGGGAATGAGTGGAGGTGTGTGCAGTGCTATTCACACAGTGCGTAATAACAGCCCTAGGCTCATTACGACCGTGTGTAGTATAGGCACAGGGACAGAGGAAAAACCGTGCTGCCTATAACCGTCAGGTTTAGGAGCATCAGGTTTAACCGTCAAGCCCTGCTGTTAAATAACCGACTGGTTAATTACAGCTGGCTTGTGCCGCGAGCCCCGCTGCCGCTAACCAACAGGTTACAGCCGGCTCAAACGGCGAGCCCCGCTGTCTGTTTAACCTTACAGGTAACAAACAGCTGGCTTATGCACCTCCACACGCTGTATTACACAGCGGCTCTCCTCATGTCGCCGTTTAGGAGAAAACTCGTAAAACGGACATTGAGGTTCACGCTCAAACCTGCTTGAGGAATGAGCGGTGGTGTGTATAGGAGGCACATCTGTGACATAGGAAACAAACCCGGGCTGTCTAATTAACCGACAGGGTTTATAGACAGCTGGTTTAAGCCGTAAGCTTTGCTGCCTAACAACCGACAGGCTGTGAGGCAGCCGCTTATGCAGCTTTATGTCATGCGGAGGAGAGCTCTCCTGAACCGGGAGATCTCATTAGGCGGCTGCCTTTCCGATGATCTCCGGGAGTTCCTGAAGAATACCGCCTATCGACGGCAGAGCCGTGATGGCGGATAGAGGGACCCGTTGACCCGTCGTCAGCCCGGCAGCCGAACCTAGGCTCGGCTACCGGGCTGACCCCGGGCCCCGCCCCGTCTCCCCCGCCGGAGGAGAAGGAGACAGGGCGGGGGAACCACATGGTGATCCGTGAATGGAGGGGAAGGAGTCGCCTGACTGCTGCCCGCCACTCGGATCCAATAAATAAAGGGCTTGGTCCACAGAGTAAAAAACTCCTGGACTAGCCAATCATCCTCGGCCGCAGCAGCGAGAGCATCCGCTCTCCACTGCCTGTGGGCCCGAGGGAGATGGAGACAATGAGTGCACGACACCTGGGGAGTGAGAGCCGCGTTTGCGTGCTCTAATCCCCGGCAAAACTCACACCGTGAGCTCCGGTCGTAACTCATATGTCGGGTTGACACTGGGCCCCCACCCTGTTTCCCCCGTCCGGAGGAGAGGGAGGATGGGCCCAGGGGAACCAGGAATGTTTGCTCTTTTAGTAAGTAGCTCTTAAAAGAACTTGTTTTGCCTGTCAATGCTTCTGCAACGGAGTGCTGAAGAAAAGTAGGAGTGGATTGTAGGGCCTACTATCTATTTATACGGAAGTGAGCCTGGAGGTGGGGCCCACGTCATAGGTGGGCGTGGAATAAGTCTGTGAGTGCTGCACACGTGCAGTGGGGATTACCCAATAGCGATAGCCTTAGAGGGCGAAGCCTTATACGATATAGAACTATGAAAGTTTGAGATGCTCATCTCTTTTCACAAGCAAAGGGCATGAAACAATTAAAAATAGCAAGATATTTGAATATCTTTCTTTCAAACATCCTTAATCTCAGACTCCCAGGAGCATTTGTTAAAAAAATCACAACAATCAACAAAAAAGAGGAACACTTTTCATATAACTCCATGAGTAAGTTGAATGCATCTTGCAGTAAAAATGAAATAGAACAAGATAAATAAATAAAGGCAAGCATTGTCCGATCAACTGTGGGGCTCTATCTGTTCCTTTGTGATGTTAGGGGCGAGGTTTTTCTATTGAAGACAAACACACACTTGGCAGATGTTGCCCCAACACATATGGTTCGTGTCACATCATCAGTGGACTCTTTTTCATGGAAACACACATGGGAATTCACTAAACCTGAACTACAGACCTCACTCAATTCCATTTGTCCATTTCCTCATTCTTTTATCTCTCACACACAGGCAAAGTAAACGTAATGTCTACCAGGTGTGTGAGGCAGCAGGATGTCCACTAACAAACAGGTCTGATGCAGAGCTATCAAGACACTGTTACTCATTTCATCATTATATTATCATTACTTGCTCTTCAGAGGTTCACTATGCTAGTTGGAACGGTCTGTGTGCTAAGCCTATGCCTGGAATAGATTTAACATCATACTGTGGATCAGAACGGTGTGGTTTTGAGTACTGTCTAATCATACAAAGTTTTGGAGGATATTCTGATCCTCCATAAAGATGACAAGATTCTTTTTTAGTGTATCCCACTCCCTCAAATCACCTCTAACAATCTGTAATAATATAGATAGTCACATTTTCTTTATGTCCTAGCCACATCCTCTCCTCCCTATTCTTAAAGCAATCCCAGGTTATGTGGGACATGCAGTCCCTCCATCGTCATCTTGGTTTCCCTTGGGGGGTCCTCCCAGTTCCCCATGCTTGGTAGGGGGGAGATTTCTACTCCGAGTTCATGAACGTAGCTCCGGGTTGGAAAATATATTGCCGGATAAATTGAGACCTTTGTCTCCAGGCTCAGTTCCACCGTCAGACCATGCAACATCTACATTACTGTAGTGGGCACCAACCCACCTTTGAACACACTCTCCATCATATCCTCAGTTAGAACATGATCCCCAGATATTCAGTCGGGGCAGCCAGCAGTTCATTCTCTTTCCAGTGTGGGCTGCCCACTGTTTTCCGGGCAGTCTTGAAGGTCCGGACTCGCACTCCGCTGCGAATCAAGTGTTGGTTTAAAATGAAATCGACAATCACAGTGTTATAAAAGAAAAGTGTTGGCGAGAGTTTTAACAGTCAAGCGGTCATCCTTTTGTTTCAGTCCAAATCCCATGTTTCACTCTCCTCCTTAGACATTAAAGTATAATCCAACACAGTTCAGCAGCTGCAAACAACAGGGTGCTAGCTTGTATATCTTGCACATAAATTTCAATTCCTTAACTTTCTTTTCCTTTTGACAGAACCATTTTTCATCCCCTCTGCTATTCAGACATGTCCAGTAGTTTTTAACATGTTTTGTTGACAAATCTTACATTTATTTGGCATTTGGTGCCAATTCTGTCTAAATACTGTTAGCAAAGCCAAATCATGCTGGTAGGGCATTGAGGGGGATACACCTTATTTTAAAATCTGATCCTGATTGATTCTGTTTTCTTATTTTGGCTTTTTAGAAAGTTAACAAAGCAGCTAATCTTATAAATCAGTTATTTGTTATTATTGATTTTTATGACTAATGTTTTTGCCCAGTTTAGATAGATTTAAAACAGGGACATACAGACGAGGGCATAACATGCATAAAGGGACCACATGCCGGATTCGTAGGTAAATCTGCCACAATATAGGGTCTCACAGCTCACAATAATCTGTTTGTTATCCATCATTTCTTCGTTTCTCCATCCGAAGTAGAGTAGTCCATCAAGCACAATTTACTAGTTCTATTTTAGATGCAGAGAAAGCACAGAAAGAAAAAGGATTGAGAGAAACACAGATAACGAAAAAAGTATTTTGTCTGAGGTTATTGTGGGCACATTTGGTTTGAGAGGTAAGACATTTCACCACTGGACTCTTTGCGAAGCGTTTGTCTTCTTGACTGTCCTCAGGACTTCTTCACATTTTCCTCTGTTCTCTTTCCTCCAGCCTCTCCACTCCTCCGCAAGCTGCCGACTTAAGTTTGCTTTGGTTGTTGGACATGTTTTTCCAAAGGTCTGGCAAAAGTCTAAAATGCTTTTCAAAGGGATTTGTGGAATTTGTTCTGCTACTTTTCTCCCGGGTACTACATAGTGTGTGTATGTCGATACTTGTGTGCGTGTGTGTGCACGTTCAAAACATAAAACAAGCATGTTCGTGACCTCACAAATCTTCTGTAGGATCTCATTTAGCATTTACATATAGTCTGCACTATCAAAAATAACACTTGTTGACACCTGGATCAAAACAAGTTATTATAATCTAGATGTTTCATGATCTTTTTCTTTTATTGTACATTAAATATGTCAGTCACTTCAATTAACCATTCCTCATTCATTCATTTCAGGTGTGACAATTATGGCCTGGCGAGTTGAACTGAATTCTGATTTATATTCACATAGAGTTATTAAACCTTTGCACATGTATTCTTCAATCTTTCTTATTGGAATCTTTATGTTTATAGTGGATGTTCTTCTAGTTTTCTGAAGAATCACATTTCACACACTTTACTTCAACCAATATTGGGTTTCAACAATTATAATGTTGGTTCAAAAACATTTCATTAGACATTTTCACAGTTTGTGTCACGTCTCTATCTTATGTCACTGGGTCTGCAGTAACCTCCAGGTATGATTTTGGAGGAAATCTGCTGGATTGCTTTGCAGTAGAAAACACGATGAGGAAGCTATTCTTCATTTCAAACAGAGCTTTCAGGTTTTCTAAATAGCTGTTGGTGGAAGATGAGAAAAGCTGATGGACAATCACTTTCACTTTTTTTGTGTGTTTAAAACGTGAGTAAGAGTATATTTTCTAGAAACTTTCTTAAGAACCAGGTTTTTCTGAAATCTGCTCTCACTTGGTAATACCACACAGGATATCACCATATTGGGGTATGCAGTCATAGCAACAATTTTACAACTCTTTTCCATCTCATTCACATGGATAGAGAGAGGTTTAAAGGTCTTACAAGGTCTGATAGTTTCTGATCTATATCATTGCAGCTTGTTTATATTCAATGATTCACATTTGACGTGCTTTGTTAATAGATAAAGGCTTTTGTAGAAGAAATGCCTATGTTAAATTTAGGAATTGAGAACAGTTTTGTAAAAATTAAAAAAGTATGGCTGAGATTGGCACTTGACCGGCGCGAGTGCTGACATCAAAACTCAAGGAACAGCAAAATAAATTAAATGGTAACTAATCCTAAATACTAAGCATATGTTCTGATTGGTGGACAGTATTTAAACAACCGATGAAAGTCTGAAAATATAAATGAACATAATCGTTTCAAACGCTGCACCCACTGAACTGGAGACTGAGTGAGCACATCTGGTCCGTGGCTGTCTTTCTTTGTCTCTTTCCTCTGGACCTGTTTCACTACGTGTCTTTCATCTCTTCTCTCCTTTTCAACTGACACTCACCCGCCCCCCCTCTCTATCCACTCTGAAACCACATCTCTCCTCCCCTCCCTCTCCCATTTCCTCTCCTCCCTCTCGCTGAGTGTGGCTGTCATCCCTCTATCGTGGCAGGTGAGGCCATAAAACAGCAGGCGAGGCCCGATGAGGGCCCAGAGACAAGGTGTGTGTGTATGTGTGTGTGTGTGATTAATTATAACAGATATCTGAGCAGCTCCCATGCAAGCTGTGCACACAAACAGACACACGCGGTCCTTAATCTGGGCCCTGTTACAGTGTGTTGGTGTGTTAAACAGTAACATCTCTGACCTCTGACCTCTGCTCTCTCACTCCCACACATAACTCATCATTGAGCTTTCAAGGCCAGAAGTGTCCGTTTGTCTCTCAGCTGCTCTTACACAAATACAGTGCATGTACCTTTCAGTGATTTACAACATCTAAGTGATATTTGAGAGTGTAAGGTGTGACTCATGTGCATACCATGAGTGTTTTTGCTTAAATCCATTATCCTCGACTCCCCAGGTCCCACCTCTGTTGCCTTTCTCTCCCTACTGTAATATTACATTTATGTCCTATTGTAAAATAATACTCTAATACGAATGCATGTAAATGGTTCTGCATTACATTTAACCATTGGTCAAAGAAGGGAGAAAGCAAACAGAACTCACCCATATGCTCCTCTTATCATGCAGACCTAAAGGATGGATGTGTTTATCTAGTTTTAGGGGCATTTGTGCCTTTGTTAGATACAATACAGTAGAGATAATGACAGGAAAAAGACCCAAACCTGTGAGATTACGATAACATGTAAACCTTTAGTTCACAGGGAAGGCCCACGTGCTCTATATGAAAATGTGTAAACACGTAAAACAAAACCTGTAAGACAGGGACAGAATAAAAGAGAGGGGAAGTGTTGAGGTGAGGAAAGGAAGGACGTAAAGGAAGAGTTGAAAAGTCCACAGAAGACAAGGGGTGATAATGTGAAGACAGGAACTCAAAAGAACAGGAAGGGAGAAGGAGGACAAAGGGAGGATATAAGAAATGAAACATGTCTGTAACTGATCAAACTGGCAGCTGAGGATGAGTGGATGCAAGGTGAAGTGCACGTGTGAAATAGACAATGGGTTGGTTCGTGTGGATGGTAGGGAATGGTGGGTTAGTGCGTTTCATTTTTAGGGAGATTTGAAAAAAGTGAGCAATAAGTGGTAAAAAAAAGAGATTCACAAGTGTGTATGTGGTTGACCCAGATTTCTTAAACATTGGTATATGCTTGCTGCCATTATGTAAAGAGTGTATATACACTGAACAAAAATATAAATGCAACACTTTTGTTTTTGCTCCCATTTTTCATGAGATGAACTCAAAGATCTAAAACATTTTCTATATACACAAAATAACCATTTCTCTCAAATATTGTTCACAAATCTGAAAAAATCTGTGATAGTGAGCACTTCTCCTTTGCCCAGATAATCCATCCCACCTCACAGGTGTGTCATATCAAGATGCTGATGCACAGGTGTGCCTTAGGCTGGCCACAATAAAAAAAAAAGGAAAAATGCTTTAAAATAAATTGGCTACCCTTATTTTAAATGGCTTTGACAGTCTCCAGATTAAAGCTTGTGCCTGCTTAAAATAAAATTAGCCTGAGAAGGGAAGCAGTATCTGTTTAATAGCAAGGAGACAATGTTTATTGATAGATTTGTGTTTACCTCTTTATTAAATAAAATATAAAAGAAGTTAACATGATTGTTTGACCCCAAAAGGTAAAGTTATACAATCTTGAAAAAGCCATAGAAAACAATTGTTTTTCTCAGCGAGGTGCACCAATGTGCGGTAAAACGTTATGGTCATGCTTAATCGACATCATTTCTTGATTTTTCTTGATATTTATTTATTGATAATTTCGGAATCGATTGTAGCCGACATCAATTTTATCTGACTACAGCCCTGTGGAGAAGAACATTTTTACTGTTGTATTTCAAGCACAGAGCAAGAGTGTTTAATACTCTTTAGGGAGACTTCAGGGTGGAGTGTTGCTTTTAGCTAACACAAACTTTTTTCTTCCATGACTTGTAGGAAATGAGACAACAACAACATTGAACAGCTATCATGATTCCCACTGAGAATCCATTTTATGTTAAGAAACAAGCACATGTGGCTTGACTGGCTTTGGTTTGTTGATGCTCTATGAATCCCAGCAACAAGTTAATGTCTTTTATTGAGTACATTAAATGAACACTTACATGATTTTATAATGCATAGCTAGAGGGTGATGATAACCCTAAATGTATTTATAGTCTTCACACTGCAAATTAGCCTTTTTAAAACAGCCTATGATTATGGAGAATCATTTTAATGCAACAGTAGCCATTTATTTGTATAAAAGATGAAGTTTTATAGTTTTTTGTTGATAGTTTTTGTTCCTTGGAATCAGTGAGATGGAGTCATCCGGAGAAATGATTGAAGCCAGGCACACTGTGGAGCTGAGGGAGACAGACAGAGGGAGTGAGGGAGGGAGGAGGGGGAGGAGGTTGGGGTGAAACCGCAGATTTTATATGTTGTCTGGTTTTAATTTGGTAAGAGCCATCATTCACCAGTTCATTGAGGTGGCAAACCAGATGAGTGTGTGCATGTGTGTTCCAGGAGTGAGTGTTCTCTCTGTTCCCTCACAGCTTAAACATCGAGAGCCTTTCCACTTTCCACTTCATGCAAAAAATCTGACACTTTATCATTTATTCTTGTTCTAACAATTATTCAGAACTCAGCTACTTAAAGGAAAAGACAATGGGCTCAAAATAAGCACAAGTAAAATGCTGGTGAAATAAACGTAATCTGTGGGTATCATTTGAAAAACCCCAAATGTTACCCTTGACTGTAAAAATGGTGCTGTTAAATATTAGCTGCCAATTCTGTGATAAACACTAAGTTCAACCTCACCACACCACAGACCATATTGGTTTATCCACTGTGGTAGAGGGCCAATCACACACTGCTAAAACCGAAGAATGCTCCAAGCAAAACGATACAAAAAAGTCATGTTTTCTAGATCTGGGTACAGAAAGGGTGGACTGCAGATACCTTGGGAGTTTTTTGGTCGATACCTTACATGTAGTACAGATACCCAGAAATAGCAATCAATTCAGTGGCGGGTAATATTCAATATATTCACTAGCCATTTGGCCTGTGGACAAAGAAAGTTATGTTGCACTTGGTTTAGAAACTTTTGGAAATGTTTTTTTCACTTTCTGATGTAGAAATAGATCCATAGATCCGTTAAATATCAGCCTGAAGCTAGCTAAACATAACAACTGGTAGCATGAGGAATGAGCTGGCAAGAGGACAAGGTATCGCCTCCGGTTTAACAGCATTTTATTTGAAGAACGTGTTGATATACAATTGTTGTCTTTTATAATTGTATCATTCTCTTTATTTCTATGCATTTGTTTATGTGTAGTGCCTTCAGCCATGCAAAGAACTGTGGGAAACCAGGAAGGTGCATTCACCAAAGTCGTGTGAGGTAAGACAAAAAGTGAGTGCTTAGCTAGCTTAGCTTAGTGTGTGCTTAGTGTGTGCTTAGTGCTTAGTGTGCTTAGTGTGCTTAGTGTGCTGTGTGTGTGTGTGTGTGTGTGTGTGTGTGTGTGTGTGTGTGTGTGTGTGGTGTGTGTGTGTGTGTGTGTGTGTGTGTGTGTGTGTGTGTGTGTGTGTGTGTGTGTGTGTGTGTGTGTGTGTGTGTGTGTGTGTGTGTGTGTGTGTGTGTGTGTGTGTGTGTGTGTGTGTGTGTCACAACACCCTTGGTGGCTGTGTCATTCCTGCTCCAGAAACATGCTTTTGTTGGCACCTTGAAGCTATTTTCTGACTGTGTGTGTGTGTGTGTGTGTGTGTGTGTGTGTGTGTGTGTGTGTGTGTGTGTGTGTGTGTGTGTGTGTGTGTGTGTGTGTGTGTGTGTGTGTGTGTGTGTGTGTGTGTGTGTGTCACAACACCCTTGGTGGCTGTGTCATTCCTGCTCCAGAAACATGCTTTTGTTGGCACCTTGAAGCTATTTTCTGTGTGTGTGTGTGTGTGTGTGTGTGTGTGTGTGTGTGTGTGTGTGTGTGTGTGTGTGTGTGTGTGTGTGTGTGTGTGTGTGTGTGTGTGTGTGTGTGTGTGTGTGTGTGTGTGTGTGTGTGTGTGTGTGTGTGTGTGAGACAACACCCTTGGTGGCTGTGTCATTCCTGCTCCAGAAACATGCTTTTGTTGGCACCTTGAAGCTATTTTCTGACTGAGTATTCCTGTGTGTGTGTGTGTGTTTATGCAAGCTTATGTGTGTAGTATGAATAACATGTTTGTGAGCTTATACATGTATACATGTGAGAGTGTAAAAGTTATGTGTATAATGTGTGTGGCCCTAAATGATTATTTGTAAAGCCAGTCGCTGTGGTCTTCAGATTAGTTTTTCATCACAATAACTGAAGCATGTTACTGGTTGAATGGCTGGCTGGTTGGGAACACTGGGTAATTCAGAGCTATTAGCTAAAGCTAGTGTTTACATTATGATGATCTCCAGCCATGTGAGATACAAACACAATAATACACACAGACCCCCCTTTCACACCAAATCTCAAGGGCTGCCTTCAAAGAGTCAGTAGGAGTTTACCAAAGGAAACACTTTCACCTCTGCTGTGTGTTCTTCTGCCCTCATATGTGTGTTTATACATTATTTCTGTGGTGTTAGCTGTAATGATAACATCCCCCCCTGTTATTTTTCTCAGAAGCAGACCGAGTGTGTGACGAGCCGGGAGTTTCTGACCTCTCTGAGGTCATCTCGTCAGGGGGACTGCCCTCCGCCTCAAAAAGCCACCGGATTTGCTGCGGCCTGTGTGGAGAGCTGCTCGTCAGACCAGCATTGTCCCTCCCCCAGGAAATGCTGCTCTAATGGCTGTGGGCACACATGCCAAGCACCAGCCAATCTATATAAAGGTGAGGTTGGAGCTTGTTTTTATTGTTTATTGACTGCTGAACTGATGGAGAGAACTTCTTTCAGGAATCAATTGTTTAAATTAGTATTTCACTCTGCTGATTCACAGTAACAATACTAATATTAATAATTTGTTAAGCAGCCATTTAAAAAGTATTTCTGTCCATTGAAATGCTATCATTGGCCGACAGTGCTTATTATTAAGAGCACTGAACATGCTTTTGGTTGTATTAGTGATTTGATGATTGCTAGCTCTTGTTTCTATGGTGTTTAAATGTATGTATGTCTTTTTGGTTAACAGAATATGCCACATAAATGTAATTGTAATTTAATGTAATAAAAAGTCCTTAAATACTGCCTGCTTGACTGCTTCTGAAGTCCCAGACGGCCGCGTTGTGTTTAAAAAGCTCCAGCTAAAGTCTGTGTGGGGCTAGTCAGGACTACAAACTGCCTCAGATGCCTATGTGGTGAAGATTGAACAGCCATAATAATTAAACCCAAAAAAATATTGTTGAGTGATATTTATATTTTTGCTTTAAGTTGAGTTTCTGATCCACAAAATGTCATAACTCAATCAAGTCATTGTATACTCCGATAGCAACTGCTACATGATTAATGGGATCATCCTATTTTTTGTATGCACGAATTAATACGTATCATGCACTTATTTCCTTCAACAATTCATCTCAAAATTAGTTCCTGTTATTAGATGTTGATGTGTATATGTATTTTTACTTTCAAATAACATCACTAATATTCAATAATAATTGTATTAATGTATTTTTTCATGTCCCCCCAGGGGTTCCTCTGAAGCCTCGCAGAGAGATGAGCTTCGCGGAGGATTCAGAGGGTCGTGTTCGGTTGGTGTGGGTCTCTAAATTTAATGTCAGCATTGAGCCGGTCGTCTACGTGCTCCAGTCCCGCTGGAACTCCGGGATCCATCCCAGCGAGGACCATGCCTCTCCATGGACTACTGTTGCCATGGTAATTTCAGTGATCAGGAGCGTTTCAACTTTAAAGACCGGGTCATTATGATTTTTATATATTTAAATAATAAAGCAGAATTCATGTTTTTCAAAATCAATCTTTTCACATTTGAAGAGATGGTGATATCATCCTTTCAATATTATTTGGGGAGATAAGCTGTGAAATGGGACGCTGATACAGTAGATAAAAATGTGACATGTCCAAGATTAATTGAAGCTATAAAATGCTTCCCTGTGCCTGTAACAGTGGGACAGCGCAACAAAGTTTGCAACATATCTTTAACTCATAACTCTCAATTTGCCTCGAATGATGAAACTTCTCAGCTATGGAGATGGATGTTAGACTTTGTTTCCACCTCATCAGTCTGCTGCCTTGCTGTCTAAACCTCTCCACCCCAGCCAGTCGCACATTCTGCCAGGGTAAACCCTGCGTCTGTGTGTGTGTGTGAGTGAGTGTGTGCGTGTGTCTGTGTGAGGTTAGGTAAATAAGCAGAGCTTAAAAAGGAACCACAGGCAGCCACAGTCGTTCCACCGGCTGAGTCTGAATGACTGAACGCTCATTATAGACTTACATAGATGGCAGCTTGTGTGTGTGTGTGTGTGTGTGTGTGTGTGTGTGCGCGCGTGTGTGTGTTTTTATTTTAAGCAGTTGATTACATTTGCACTGTCAAGGAGACAAAACATGAGAATCTTTCTTCAGAAATGTAAACCATAATTGTGGCAAATCATTTAATTTCACTATTATCAGATGGAATTTCATTCCGACAGTGTTCATCTGATTTTCCACTTCATTCATTTGTGAAACTTATATTTCTAAAGTATGGAGGTCCCATGTTTATATTTTTGAAAGAAGATATAATATGGATTTGTGAGAGATGATAGAATATTCGTGCCTAACGTGGGCTTGAACAGTACGAACTGTTTCTGTTAAAACTATTAAAATCACAGTAATTTAAGTATTAAAAACTTGAGTGACCTGAAGTTATGTTAATTCAACAAAATTACGTCTTAGGAAATATGCATATTTCCCTTCTCGCCAGAAATTAGATGAGAAGATTGATAACACTCTCATGTCTGCACGCTTGAAATGAAGCTAACACCAGCAGCTGGTTATCTTAGCAAAGAGACTGGAAACACAGGAAAACATCTAGCATGGTCTGTTCAAAGGCAACACAATCTCCCTGCCAGCAACTCTAAAGCTCTGATTCGCATGTTACATCTCCCGTTGTTTCATCTTTATCCATTCTGTTTCTTAGCAGGATGCAGTCACTTCCAAGAAATAGTCCAGTACACTTCTGTTTAAAACAAACAAGATATATCTTTGTAATCAGTGAGCCTTTGGTTAATTAAACTAAGCTAATCCGCAGCTGGCTCCAAGCCAGGACAAATTGTGTAATGATTGATTGAATGATAATATAAATGTGTCCACAATGTGTGTTTTTTAAAAGATATTTATGCTATTGTTGTTACTTTAAATGTGTCATGTTGGCCATCGATTTTCATTTTAGTCATGTGTATGAACTGTTACAAAAATGTAACTTCTAAATGGTGAAATGTGTTTAAGAAAACAAGAAAAACTGCAAGTTATTTAAATCTGCTATGAATCACATACAATTGTTTTTGTTGGATGAAGAAAAATACAAGACTGTAAATGATCTTCAACAAAAGTATTTCAGTGTCATGCATCAGGTCATGGTTATATGATGTATTTGTATTTTTCAGACCCTTTCTGAAGATGCCATTCTGACAGATCTGAGATCTCAGCGCTGGTACCAGTTCAAAGTAGCAGCCATCAACAGCCACGGCAGCAGAGGCTTCACCACACCCAGCAAACACCACATCTCCAGTAAAGGTAACACAAACACAGTCCAAACACATGCTCTCATTTTCTGGAGCCGGTTACGAGATTCCCACAGAGGGATGTTTCATCCTGCATATTTCTGTCAAATTTTAATATTCTGTCATAAGACACTGAGCAAAACACAGATTCCATTTGTGTCATTTTATGATCGATATTACACCTCTCTGAGGAAAACTCGTATCCCTTCCTCTCCTTCCCTGTTCTTTCTCTGTCTCAGAGTTGATGGATAAGGTACACACAGCAGGATAACTATCAGGCAGTCCATAAAACACGGACAGGAAGCAGAAAATACACCACTGCACATGTACATATTCACACATACAGTACTTATTCAGTTGGTTTAGTTCCAAATCCCTTTTGTGGATCAGTGAGACAGGGTGAAAGTGAGAATAACACACACATGCACACACCCACACACACACACACAGGTCCTAGCTCTAATGCTTAGCAGACTTAGGTCATATTGGTGTTGCGCCAGGATTGGCCGGTGATATAAATCCCCTGCCAGGATTGGCTGGAGCATGGTTGTATGTGAATAATGACTTCAGGTTGGAACGAACTTTGGAAAAAGGGTCTTTATCAGTTGAGCACTTAGGGGAGATTACGAAGAGGTGTCTGAGATTTTCCACCGCCTCCAACATAACATCCAATCATAAATTCCTTATGCAAAAAAGTTTACAAAATACACAACTCGTGGCCATGGTATGTTTGTAACAGCTCCTGGTGGCCACTCAAAATGTTAAAATAGTATTTAATAAGAAATGTTCAACAGTATTTACTTTATTAAGATGAGCACAGATATGAGATGCCTATGGAGATGCATTCATTTCCCTGTGCTATACTAAAAGATCCCTTTTTGCAGTACATTACTTTTGTGACACATCAATCCCCAACAGGATTTACAATTCGCTCACTTTACTCAGAGCTAGGCACCGTTGGGAGATGTGCACATCAGTGACCTAAGGATACCCTGTATACCATGTATCTCTGCAGGAACATAATTCCAGGTTAGGGCTATAGCCAGCAGTCGTTAAAACTACAATTTGTGCTTTTATGGTGGATTATGTGGGTTATTCTTTGGCTGGGAGGAGTAACTTTCTGAATGTTCTGCTTGTTGCCTGCTCTGCTGGAAGGTAGATATTACAAGAGCAAGGATATCTGTTTCCCCTGTTTCTCTATGCCTAACTATGCTAAGTAGCTGTTGGCTATAGCCGTATATACAAAAGACCGAAATGAAGGTCTGACCTGGTAATCCAAATCTCTGATAGGCAAGTAAGCTTGTATCAAAAATGACTGAGTTATTCCTTTAAGACACAGTGTTTGTCTGTTTGTATTCATGTATGCATTATGAGGGTTAGGGTTAAAGGTTAAGGAAACACACACTTAAACCTCAGTAGGAGTCCGAGTCTTGTGTTTCCAATTCATTAGTCTGACCATTCAGGGGTTGGAGGTCAGGGGTCACAAATCAGGAAGCTGGCAGATATCAGGATGGTAGGAGTTCCTCCGCTGTAACCTGATGCTAACCAGACAGAGAATCTGAATTTGAAAATCCCTTTTCCTGATCATATTCAGATATTCAGATAGTAGGATTGCGCTGTACCTGCCAGTAGTAATTACGAGGGAATGTCTGGTTCTGAAACGCATCTTGAGGTCTTCATCTCATTAAGTTGGACTAAAACCTCCTGATTGAGAAAGACACACACAGTGGAAAAGGCCTTGGTGTGTTTTGTATTGAATCCAGAAATGACTGCTGACCATGAGAGACACACACTGCGTATTCCCAAGAAAGAAACGTACACAAACCAGGCAGGTCCATAACTTTGATCTCTGTATGTGGGCCAGCCCTGCATAGCCTGTGGCCTGTGGGAAGCCTGCCATGGGGGATGTAGTTCTAATCAGATATATGTTGTAGTTTTAATCAAATACAGGATTGTGGCTTGAGTTTCTAATGGGATACAGAGCCAGTGTTGAAAGAGCAGTAACCTCAGGATTTAATTTTGGAGACAAACACTGAGAAGTGGTGGTCGTTTCGGTCTGTGTTTTGGTAGCTACTGAAAAGAGAGTAGAGAATATCGCTCACCTTTGATGCTGTAAATCTAATTGGCTTTTAGCCTTGAATGAGACCAAGAGGAAATGTGTATTTCCCCCCCAGAACAGCTTCTTTATTTTTGCTCGGCTGCACATTTGACATCAAGCTATTAGACAATTCAGTCAAGCTGGTGAGCGGCCTCTGTTTTTTTGGAATCACGATCTTAACCCCAATTTGTCTTCACTAGATGTTCATATAGATTTAATGCTTCCTTAAAGAGCCTGTGACACGGTTTTCCCCCATCATCCAAACCCATCAATTTGAGTACATATTGTCCCCTTGAAAACCGTTACTGAACTGATTTTGGATATTTGTACTTTGATAACCATTAATCTGCCTTCAATGTTGACAATTTTCTGGATCTTCTCTGGGATTCTTCAAGTCCCGCCAAATGATGGGTGACGTCATTGCGGGCACAGCGCTCCAGCTGCACCGTCCAGGATCCCAGCATCTGCATGTAAACCTTTATATATATACAGTCAGATGTAAACGCACGACGGCGCACACAGCAGCAAGCTCAGACAGCGATGACAGGTTCATGTTGAACGTGTCTGAGAGCTCATATGAGGCTGAAGGATCGGTTTATGTTGTATCTTCTAAGTTTAGGAATGAGGTGCGTCAATATGGGCGATCATATGGTCATGTAGCCAGTGGTGGAATGGGACTAACAATCATCCCGGGTCTCTCGACCGGCCCACTTCGGTACCGCTAGTAAGCTGTCAACGGGGGGAGTGGGGGATGTAAAATACAAATATAATGTATAATGTCTGTGTCTTTGACATTAGCGCTGCTAGCCACCTGTGCCCTGTACTACGAAGCCAGTTCAACAGACCCTGGATATGTTTGAGTAACAAACAAACTAACAACAACAAACTAACAAACGAGATCTCGCTAAGCGGTCCTACGACGCTGGTTATCAACTCGGTAAATCAAGCCAGGGTTTCTCTCTCCAGCTGAGAGCGCGTTCACGTTTAAGACACGAGTGGATCTGACTTTCATTACATTTGTCTCGAGTGTTTCGTCAACATAATGTGTTAACTAATACTTCTGCATCCAGTCTGTGACACTGTGAGTGTTGCACGGCCAGATGAGGCTGGAGAAGCTGACTCAGATAAGGAAATATATGATATATTATGATATTATATGATCGATGATCTGATTGATGATGTAATATGAATGATAAGTGCGACACGTCGGCGTCTTCTCTGCATACGGCAGTTTAAACTGTATTTCCTTTATCCTGTAATATGACTTGAGAGATTTAAACTCCGCACACTGAGTAGATCTCTTTTCTATAGACGCCGGAGGCGGACAGCGTCAGGTAAAATAAGTTATTTAGCCTTCTCAAACCTGAGCCTCACGCGCCGCCTATGGGGGATGTGCTAGTTACTTATCCGACCGGCCCACTTCGGTACCGGCCCATCGGGATTCGTCCCGATGGCCAGTCCGCCACTGCACCCACAGTCCGCCACTGCACCCAGCCCACGTAAACTGTCAACGGGGGGAGCCTCGCTGCGGGGAAACGGTGGACCTAGTGTCCCGATCGGAGTGGGAATAATAATAATAATCCGTGCATTTTATCCATTAATTTCCCCAACATTGTGGTAAAAAACCACACGTTTAATCCACGTTGTTGGTGTACTACAACTACAAAAAGCATCGGTTTGTTTTCTCATCAGTAAATGCAGACCGGCTCAAACAAACGATTTTTAATCATCATCCTCACTCATCATTTAATGTATAATATGTTCGCCGAATTGACATGAAAGCACTAATAAATGTAGTTTCATCCACTTGAGTTTATAACCACAAAAATAATCGATTTGTTTTTATATCACATCCGACGGGAGGAAATTCAGCAGCTCTCACTCCCGATTTGTAATCCTAATGTAATCATCATCTTCACCACGATCATTTATGTTTATATCGCCGAATTGACATGAAAGCACTGACAAATATGAATATACTGTAGTCAACTTCATTAAAACGTTATTAACGTGCCTAAACTCAGTAATTCACCATTTCTACGCATGACACAACACACTTTGTCTGGCTCTCGAAGCGTTCCCGCATTGACGTCACTTCCGGCTTCCCCCAAAACTTCAAAATGAGTGAAGGAATTTCCCCGCGATGTTCGAAATTATTGATATTTAACGAAACGGTATCGCTTTTTCTTTTTTAAACTGACGGTTCGAGATTACTAGTAGCCCAATATTTCATTGCACAACAGTTGTTGGGATGGTGTCACAGGCTCTTTAAAGGTGGGGTAGGTAATTTTGGAGAAACCACTCAAACCGGCTCGAGTGCGCTAGAATTTGAAAATACACAGCCGGAAAGAATCAGCCACTTCCTTACAGAGCCCCTCCTCCAACACACGAACGCGCACATGACCAATGAGGGCACGAGATAGGTTTGTGCCCCGATGGAAGGCTGACAGGCAGGTAGGCCATCCAGTTATTTTAGCCGGGCCGGCTCAAATGATTGGTCGTGCTTTTTACAGTACTACGGCTTCCACAGATGACATTTCTTTATGGATTTTTTGTCAAAGCACTTAAGATATTCATTGCTATCGGGATGTTAAGAGCATTCCATGGAATATAACAAAAAGTGTATCTCGAGCCAGTTTCTCAAACTTACCTACCCCACCTTTAAGATGGGGCAGTAGATGAACAACACATTTTGTTGTTGGTATGTTATTGGTCCAAATGAACAGTTAGGATAAAAATGTCCAGTGTGTCCTTTTCACAGGGGATGTCCACGTTTCTTTTGCAGTTCTCATTCATAACACTCCGTTCGATGTCTCACTATGGGATGCGCCTCATCGCGGAGCAAACAGAAGCATCAATCTCATTACGCCAATCCTGATTGGCTGGTGATCTTGACGTCAACGTCAGGGGAAATCACCCCCTATAAGTAGCCTGCGCCACGACGCATGCGTCATTCAAACACCTCTTCTCGCTTCAGAGCACATCTCTAACGGTAGCCGGGCTAGCTTAACAGTCCACAGACTGACCCATAAGCTAATTTCGGTCGACGGGCGTTAGCCGGCTACCCTATTCTCTCACAGAGGAGTATTATAGTCAACCTCGCCGTTCTTCCTCTGGAGTAAGGTAAGGTTTTGACTTCAAGTTAGCAACACACCAGTCGCTAACTTGTGTTTTTTCCCCTCACTACCGACACTTTTTTCTTCTCTCTTCCACGGCGGAGAAAAGGATTACAGGAATATTACCATACCAGGTAATATCCTTGAGAGAAAAAGACCCACGCTGTCCTTTTTTCCCCCGGATTAAGGACAGATCGGTAAACACTTTTTTCTCGAACGTACCTGTCATGAGCGGACCCTCTCCACGCCTCACGGCGAACGAGATGGATGCCTCTCTCCCTCACACCAGAGGAGTCAGGAACTTGGAGGCTCGGCGCTGCGGTTGCGGGTTGAAAGTGTCAGGCACAGACTCACACCAGATCTGTTCGTCCTGCCTCGGGCTGGAACACGCCCAGGAGGCCATCGACAACCCCGGCTCGTGCGGACATTGTGCCCGCCTCACCGTGAAGAGCCTCCACCGAAGGTTAGCGCAACAAGCTAGCCTGTCGGGACAGGATCCCCTCATGTCCACTGATTGGCCGGCTGGCAATCAAGACACGGGGGTGTCCGCCGCAGAGACTGAGTCCCTCACCTTCACGGCCTGGGGCTCATCAACTGCGGCAGCCGCGGAACCGGGTTCCCGCGCCATATCAGGCCGGGATCCGGTGGCGGCAAAGGACGCTGGAACGGGACCCCACGCTATACCAAGCTGGGGCTCCCGGCTGGACCTCACCATGGTTTCACCCGCGGAGGATGTCCTAGAATTGGATTACATGGAGGACGAAGAGGATGCCTCTGAGTTCCTCCTGTCTGATTCGGACGAGCAAGAAGACGACGTCTTCGTGTCACCAGCTCAGGCTGCAAAGCCGGGAGCGATGGCTGCTCTCTCGGCGATAGCACACCAGCTTCGCCCTGTCTCAGTATGGACCTACAAGCCGTGTGTAAGCGCGCTGCGGCCAGACTAGACAAGTTGGCCGAGAAAATCTCCGGTTCCGGCTGCAGCTCAGGCTCAGCCAACCCAGAATTTCGGCCAGCAGTCGAGGAAGAAGAAGCGAGCGGCGTGACAGCCCCTCCTTCTCCCCTCCGTGAATGTGTTCCCGCCGCCTCGAGAGATGCCTAAACGCCATCCTCAAGTCCGCACAAACACATGTCACACGTTGGTTGATTCCTCTGTCATTAAACATTTGCCGCTGACGCATCCAGGCCGAGGGCCGAGGGCGCAGCTCAAAAAAATGAATAGAAAATCAATAAAACCAATAAGCAGCCCGCCAATTTTCTCCCCTTTTGAGAGCAGCTACGGCATCTCTCAAAAGGCGGATTATTGACGGGTCTGTGAAGGCACCACCGCCACACGCAGTGCCGGCTGGAGCTGTAAGCGTGACATCTCAGCTGGCTCTAAGGAGCATGCAGCAGGAGATACTCACGACACCCAAGCTGCCTCGAACCCTGCTCGGTTTAAAACATCGAAGACGCAAAGGTCGCAGCCCACCCCGAGTCCCCAGCCCAGGCTGGAGACAAGGGCAAGTTGGCCGAGAAAATCTCCGGTTCCGGCTGCAGCTCAGGCTCAGCCAACCCAGAATTTCGGCCAGCAGTCGAGGAAGAAGAAGCGAGAGGCGTGACAGCCCCTCCTTCTCCCCTCCGTGAATGTGTTCCTGCCGCCTCGAGAGATGCCTCAACGTCATCCTCAAGTCCGCATAAAACACATGTCACATCTTTCTTGTCTGAATAAACCATTTTCCGCTGACGCATCCAGGCTCCGGCCAAGGGCGCAGCTCAAAAAAATGAAAAGAAAGACAATAAACAGTCCGTTAACTATAAATCCCCTTCTGAGAGCAGCTACGGACTCTCTCAAAAGGCGGATAATAAACGGGTCTGTGAAGGCACCACCGCCACACGCATGCGCAGTGCTGGCTAGAGCTGTAATGGGCAGCCCGCCAATTCTTCCCCTTTGGAGAGCAGCTACGGCACCTCTCAAAGGACGGATTATTGACGGGTCCGTGAAGCCACCGCCACACACATGCGCAGTGCCGGCCGGGGCTTTAAGGGCACCACCGGCACGCGCAGGCGCAGTGCCGACTGGAGCCGTGAGGGCACCACCGGTACACACATGCGCAGTACCGGCTGGAGCTGTAAAGGCACCTCCGTCACGCACATGCGCAGTGCCGGTCGGAGCCGTAAGAGTGACATCCCAGCTGGCTCTAAGGAGCATACAGCAGGAGATACTCACGATGTCTGCCTGGGCTTCTCAAAACAGTTATAATTTATCTGTTTTCACAAGCCCAGAGAGAGTCAACCCACATTCTGGAGAGAGAGGTTCTCTCTCTCCTAGAAAGAAGGGTTTTATCTATAAAGCCCACCGAGCGGAGTCAGATTACGGAGGAAAATGTCCTCGTAAAGCACCCGCTCAACATGGGCCTCATAATAAAACTAAACCCCGAACGCCACGGCGTACGGAGAGTTTTGGTTATTATAAAATGCGTAGTGGCACTACGCCCGACTTTTCCAGTGCGGGACGCGCCTACAGGTGCAGTCTTTTCACGGAAGGTGGTCACCACGGACGCAGGTCAGACGGGCTGATAGGGGATTTACGAAGGTCGCCCGGTGAGAGGTCCCTAGAACAGAGACTTCCAGCGGGCACGCGTAAACTACCCGGAGCTTTTAGCGGTGTCCCCCACCCAAAAAAAAACGCTTCCTGCCTTCTCTCAGAGGACTTCATGTCCTCGTGAGGACAGACAACACGATATCGTGTATGAACCGCCAGGGGAGATTGCGTTGTCTCCAGTCCACAGTTTCAAAATAAAAGTCCTTTGAAATCTCATATATGAGCTATCAGCCGTTGTGTTTAGATAAGAATAAAACGAAATATCTCCCTGATGCAAGACTTATCTCACTGCAGGGTGATAGAAGGACACCCCATCTACTCACCCAGAAAAAATCAGGACATTCTGATGTGGAGTTTCAAAATAAAAGACCTTTGAAATCCCATATATGAGCTATCAGCCCTGTGTTTAGATAAGAATAAACGAAATCTCTCGAGACGATGACGAGACGGCACCGACGGCAGTAAACAATAACTGTAACGAAATCATCATGCCATATCGTTGACGAAAAGTGACGAGACGAAAATGTAGTTTACTAAATAAAAACTATGACAAAATCTCTCTTTACTTTCGTTGACGAAAAATGAGGAGAGAAATATTATCAAAGATAACGTTAAATCTCTGAGAGTCAGTTTTTCTCCCAGCAGTTCCATTTCCGGTGCTGCGGCAGAGCAGCAGCTGTGTGTATGTGCTGCGCGTAGCGGTACATTTGAATTACACCGGGCAGCGGCACATATGAACTGTCAGGAAGACTCGGGTCTAACTAACCTTATTTAACAGAAAATAAAATGGCAACAACAGGGCTTAGGAGCAGTGTTCGCGTTAACCGAATACCCCCCCGTTAGCGCGAGTGAGCGATACATTGTGCACTCGACGGATAATAATGGATTATGACGGAAATGTTTACGATCCTGTCTGTCAAAATGACTGGCAACGAAAAAGTCTAAAGCTACCACTGCTTGGGAGAAAGAAACTATGTGATATTTGGGCCCATTTTCGCTACAATGAGGCGGAGGAAAAAAAAGCGAATGCATTGTTTCATCAGAAGGGAAGCAATGCGGCCAAAACACAGCTGGTAAAAAACACCACAAACCTGACCAGATACTCTGCAAAGCTGCATTCTTAAATCATTCAACCTGTGTTTTTCATCAAATAAGGACAAGATATAATCTTATTTATTTATATACTAAAATGAAATTATTGGTTTTGGCTAGACTAGTTTGACTGAAATGTTCTATATATCTGATGACTAAAAAGACTCAACCGTTTTCATTGACAAAAGTAGACTAAAATAATTAGTTTTCTTTGACTAAAATAAGACTAAAATGCTCAGACTTTTAGTCGACTAATCTTGACTAAAATGTTTACCGTTTTAGTCGACTAAAATAAGACTAAAATGCTCGACTTTTAGTCGACTAAAACTTGACTAAATAAAACAGGATGAAGATGACTAAATATGACTAAAACTAAAAAGGAATTTAATACAGGACTACGACTAAAACTAAATAAAAAAATAGCTGACGAAATTAACACTACCTGATGCAAGACTCATCTCACTGCAGGGTGATAGGACACCCAGAAAAAATCAGGACATTCTGATGTGGAGTTTCAAAATAAAAGACCTTTGAAATCCCATATATGAGCTATCAGCCCTGTGTTTAGATAAGAATAAAACGAAATCTCTCCCTGATGCAAGACTTATCTCACTGCAGGGTGATAGAAGGACAGCCCATCTACTCACCCAGAGAAAATCAGGACATTCTGATGTGGAGTTTCAAAATAAAAGACCTTTGAAATCCCATATATGAGCTATCAGCCCCGTGTTTAGATAAGAATAAAACGAAATCTCTCCCTGATGCAAGACTCATCTCACTGCAGGGTGATCGAAGGACACCCCATCTACTCACCCAGAAAAAATCAGGACATTCTGATGTGGAGTTTCAAATAAAAGACCTTTGAAATCCCATATATGAGCTATCAGCCCTGTGTTTAGATAAGAATAAAACGAAATCTCTCCCTGATGCAAGACTATCTCACTGCAGGGTGATAGAAGGACAGCCCATCTACTCACCCAGAGAAAATCAGGACATTCTGATGTGGAGTTTCAAAATAAAAGACCTTTGAAATCCCATATATGAGCTATCAGCCCCGTGTTTAGATAAGAATACAACGAAATCTCTCCCTGATGCAAGACTCATCTCACTGCAGGGTTCTAGAAGGACACCCATCTACTCACCCAGAAAAAATCAGGACATTCTGATGTGGAGTTTCAAAATAAAAGACCTTTGAAATCCCATATATGAGCCATCAGCCCTGTGTTTAGATAAGATAAAACGAAATCTCTCCCTGATGCAAGACTCATCTCACTGCAGGGTGATCGAAGGACCCCATCTACTCACCCAGAAAAAATCAGGACATTCTGATGTGGAGTTTCAAAATAAAAGACCTTTGAAATCCCATATATGAGCTATCAGCCCTGTGTTTATAAGAATAAAACGAAATGTCTCCCTGATGCAAGACTCATCTCACTGCAGGGTGATAGAAGGACACCCCATCTACTCACCCAGAACAAATCAGGACATTCTGATGTGGAGTTTCAAAATAAAAGACCTTTGAAATCCCATATATGAGCTATCAGCCCTGTGTTTAGATAAGATTAAAACGAAATCTCTCCCTGATGCAAGACTCATCTCACTGCAGGGTGATAGGACAGCCCATCTACTCACCCAGAAAAAATCAGGACATTCTGATGTGGAGTTTCAAAATAAAAGACCTTTGAAATCCCATATATGAGCTATCAGCCCTGTGTTTAAAAGAATAAAACGAAATCTCTCCCTGATGCAAGACTCATCTCACTGCAGGGTGATAGAAGGACACCCCATCTACTCACCCAGAAAAAATCAGGACATTCTGATATATAGTTTCAAAATAAAATGGTAAGGTAGGACCCAAACACAGTGTTAAAACAAGGGAGGCAGATATTGAGGACAAAAAAAAAAAGGAGCAGGCGAGGTAAAAGTGAAATCAAATTTTAGACAGAAATGCACTATTATAGTCCTTATAGTTTACTTGTGGTATTTGCTAAAGTGTATATTCTGATTTATTAGTTTTGAATATTATTATTTTGTAATGGATGGTTTTCAAGGTGTACAATTTATGTTACATTTTTCTCGATTGCTAACACACATCTTTTTTTAAATTGCTTACTTTCTCAGAACACTAAACACAATTCACAAAACCACACACCTAAAGTGCAAAACACCTAATTTCTCCTGTGAAGAACTGCACTCAAAACTACTTAAACACTTACCAAATGCAAACTTTAGCCCCACATATTCATTCACACTTCATTCATAATACTAGATTGTTTGACCACATATTTTATGGGCTATGCTCTGTACATAGAGGAATGTCCTGATTTTTTCTGGGTGAGTAGATGGGGTGTCCTTCTATCACCCTGCAGTGAGATGAGTCTTGCATCAGGGAGAGATTTCGTTTTATTCTTATCTAAACACAGGGCTGATAGCTCATATATGGGATTTCAAAGGTCTTTTATTTTGAAACTCCACATCAGAATATCCTGATTTCTTCTGGGTGAGTATATGGGATGTCCTTCTATCACCCTGCAGTGAGATGAGTCTTGCATCAGGGAGAGATTTCGTTGTATTCTTATCTAAACACAGGGCTGATAGCTCATATATGGGATTTCAAAGGTCTTTTATTTTGAAACTCCACATCAGAATGTCCTGATTTTTTCTGGGTGAGTAGATGGGCTGTCCTTCTATCACCCTGCAGTGAGATGAGTCTTGCATCAGGGAGAGATTTCGTTTTATTCGTATTAAACACAGGGCTGATAGCTCATATATGGGATTTCAAAGGTCTTTTATTTTGAAACTCCACATCAGAATGTCCTGATTTTTTCTGGGTGAGTAGATGGGCTGTCCTTCTATCACCCTGCAGTGAGATGAGTCTTGCATCAGGGAGAGATTTCGTTTTATTCGTATTTAAACACAGGGCTGATAGCTCATATATGGGATTTCAAAGGTCTTTTATTTTGAAACTCCACATCAGAATGTCCTGATTTTTTCTGGGTGAGTAGATGGGCTGTCCTTCTATCACCCTGCAGTGAGATGAGTCTTGCATCAGGGAGAGATTTCGTTTTAATCTTATCTAAACACAGGGCTGATAGCTCATATATGGGATTTCAAAGGTCTTTTATTTTGAAACTCCACATCAGAATGTCCTGATTTTTTTCTGGGTGAGTAGATGGGCTGTCCTTCTATCACCCTGCAGTGAGATGAGTCTTGCATCAGGGAGAGATTTCATTTTATTCTTATCTAAACACAGGGCTGATAGCTCATATATGAGATTTCAATATGAGATTTCAAAGGACTTTTATTTTGAAACTCCTTACATTTTACATTTACTCGTGGTAGTTATACGTAGTTTGTTTTAAATAATTATTGATCACATTATATAGTACATATTTCTTAATTTAATATGTTTGGTTTGTTTTTATAGGTGCTTTTGTTATTGACCGAGTAAGCGCTGGGATTTTACCGTAATGCTTCTAATATTCGCGCAACCCAATATCACGTGCGGGCTGGCTTGACTGTGTTTTCCCAAGTGGAGGCTGGCTTGACCGCAGTTCACACTGGCACAAACTGATCCCTTGGAGCGGCAGACGTCTCCTCTCTCTGAGAACGACACAAGTACCGGGTGTTATGCACCTAGGGACAGCATTACGGCCCGTCTACACTACAGCGTCGAAAGCTCCAAGCAGCTCCAAGCTGCCCATTCACTTTCAATGGGGTGACGTCACGTAGCCGCGCTTTTTCGCCGAACTGAATTGTGGGTAGCAGAGCGAGGCGTCTCAGGCGACCCAGGCGACCAGAAGTTGAACAATGTTCAACTTCTGGTCGCCTGGACGCCGGAGTAGCCAGCGCCAGCCAATCAAATCCCGTTTCCCAAAATCTGACAGCTGAAGCGCTAGCCAATCAAACCGCGTCTAAGCTGGAGAGATATCCCGCCGTTCATTTCTATATTTTCAAAAAAAGTCGGAGGAGAAACTAACTATCGCCGTAGCGAATCACCCGGTTTTGTATGACCAGACCCTCTTCACCTCCCGGGATACAAACCGGAGGAACCAGGCATGGAGGGAGGTGGCAGAGACAGTGGGGGAAACTGGTAGGTTTTCGCCTGTTTGGGGAGTTTATATATATATTGCTCGCATAAAATCCCCGGGGGTTTTTGCTTTGTATGTCGGGGGCGGGAGATTCATGTGATTGGTTGTTGGCCGTGTTGCTTGAATAAAATCCCCAAGCTCCAGACACTACAGCTCCAAAAATAGCTTGGAGCTGGGCGTGTCTGGAGCTTGGGGATTTTATTCAAGCAACACGGCCAACAACCAATCACATGAATCTCCCGCCCCCGACATACAAAGCAAAAACCCCCGTTTTCGGGATTTTATGCGAGCAATATATATATAAACTCCCCAAACAGGCGAAAACCTACCAGTTTCCCCCACTGTCTCTGCCACCTCCCTCCATGCCTGGTTCCTCCGGTTTGTATCCCGGGAGGTGAAGAGGGTCTGGTCATACAAAACCGGGTGATTCGCTACGGCGATAGTTAGTTTCTCCTCCGACTTTTTTTGAAAATATAGAAATGAACGGCGGGATATCTCTCCCAGCTTAGACGTTCGGCGGAGCCGCGTTAAGTCTGTTTGCAAAGTGCTCAATGACAGCTGTTTCTCTTTAATGCACGATTTAAACGCACAGTTAGGCAGGGACGCACTCGTACACGATTGACCTCCGGGTCCTCTGTACACGTTCCCACCCCTGGTTCTGTTACCCTTAACTCTGGCCAGAGTGAAGGAGCAACGCCACACACTTACTCTGATGTTTCCACCCTAGCCCGCAATATACGGGCTGGCGGAGATATATCAGCTGTTGTGCGGGCAGCCATGGCAGCCCCACCACGCAGGTACAGATTGTCTCAGGCGAGGAGGGCGATCCTTCACCCACGCCCAGAGCACGGGGCACTATGGGCCTGACCCGTGAGTGGTACAATCTGAATACAGTGGGACTCCCTCAGAAGGTGATAAACACTATTCAGAGTGCGAGAGCTTCCTCCACCAGGTCTCTTTACGACTGTAAGTGGAGGGTGTTTGAGGAGTGGTGCCTTCAAGAAGGACACATCTCTTTTCAATGTCCTGTCGGGGTGATTTTATCATTCCTACAGGACTTGATCGATAAACACAGAGCTTTCTCCACGATCAAGGTGTACCTGGCTGCTATTGCTGCATGCCATGTGGGCTTTGAGGGTAAGACGGCTAGCCAACATCCTTTGGTTTGCGTTTTATGAAGGGAGCTCGCAGGCTCCTCCCTGTCTCCAGGTCGCTGGTGCCCTTATGAGACCTGGCAGTGGTTTTAAATGGGCTCAAAATGACCCCATTTGAACCCCTGGAAGGAGCTGACATGAAACATCTGTCACTCAAGACAGTGCTGTTACTGGCCCTGGCATCCGCTAAACGGGTCAGCGATATCCATGCACTGTCTGTACATCCCTCATGCACTCAGTTCGCCCCAGGGCAAACGAGAGTGTTGTTGAAACCCAACCCTACCTTTACACCAAAGGTGGTTGGTTCGTGTACTCCGATTGACATTGAGGCATTTCCTCCGCAGCTGGTTTCCTCCGGGGAGCAGCAGCAGGATCTATTGTGTCCAGTCCGGGCTTTACACACATATATGGACAGATCAAAAGAGCTTCGTCTTAATGACCAACTCTTCGTGTCCTGGGCTAAACCTCACAAGGTTAAGCCTGTTACTAAGCAACGACTATCCCACTGGATCGTGGAGGCGATTGCTTTGGCCTATACGAGTCAGAATCTGCAAGCACCTTCGGGTCTGCGGGCTCACTCGACTCGGGGCCTGGCTACATCCTGGGCTTTGTTCAAGGGTGTTTCTAAGCTGGTCTTCGCCACTCACTTTTGTCCGCTTTTACAGGCTGGACGTCTCTGCTCCAAGCGTGGCCCGAGCAGTGCTGGGCACCTTGTTGAGTCGGGACTCCACCTGTTAAATTCTGGTTGATCGGTGATCTTCGAGATAAGCTCGTCTGGCAATACGGGAGCTACAATATCCCATAGTGAGACATCGAACGCAGTGTTATGAATGAGAACTATAGGTTACTTACGTAACCCCAGCCCTCAGAGTAACATGAAGTGAGATGTCTCACCAGACGGCCCTCCTTGCTATGGTGAAGCGAGAAGAGGTGCTTATTTTGAATGACGCATGCGTCGTGGCGCAGGCTACTTATAGGGGGTGATTTCCCCTGACGTTGACGTCAAGATCACCAGCCAATCAGGATTGGCGTAATGAGATTGATGCTTCTGTTTGCTCCGCGATGAGGCGCATCCCATAGTGAGACATCTCACTTCATGTTACTCTGAGTCCTGGGGTTACGTAAGTAACTTATAGTTTTTTTATCTTTAGAAAAAAGCATCCTGACAAAACCCATTAACATGTTTGCATGTCTACACAGTGTCCATGGAGAACTATACGGAGGAGAAGGCCAGCCGGGTCAAGCAGGACTACGAGAAACGTCTTAAGGAGATGAACCGAGACCTGCTGAAGCTGCAGGTGGCACAGAAAGAGCATGCTCGTCTCCTGAAAAACCAGAGCAGGTACGAACGGGAGCTGCAGAAACTCCAGACAGAGGTCAACGACATGAAGAAAGCCAAGGTGACGCTGATGAAGCAGATGAAGGAGGAGCAGCAGAGGAGGAGGATGGTGGAGGCGAAGAGGAACCGGGAGATCGCCCAACTCAAGAAGGAGCAGCGCAGACAAGAGGTCGGACTGCAGGCTGTGTTTGTTTAGGACTCATATATCCAACAAAGTATTTTTATAATCAATTAATTGTTTAAGTTAATTGGCAGAACATTTCGTTCTCAGAGTCTCATCCTGCTTTTTCTCTGTTTTGTACAGCCTATAGCCGCGTTCACACTGCGGTACTTTTCCCACAAAGGTTCATGCGAACTTAGTTCATGCGAACTCTTTAGTTCGCATGAACTAAGTACAGATCACGTTCACACCAGAAAAAGTCCCTGGGGGAGGATTAGGCAAATGAAGCCGCTGACGTCAGTTCTTCTTCTTCTGCTTTGGGTTTACTGGCAGGCCGCAACCCACTTCACGGCGTATACTGCCGCCCAAAGTCCCCGTCCGGAAGTCCCCGGAGTTGGGGCTGGGACTCCCAGCAGCTTCTACTGAAGCCTTCCGAGTAAATTGCCAGAACGCCGACACCTCCTCATCTCCACCGCTCCCATGTTTTATTTTGTGTTGCCATAAGTTAGTCTCTCTGCGTTTCTGCGCTGGGCTAATGCTAATAATGCTAATGCGAGGATAATAAAATGGCGGCTTCACAAAACTTTTTGGGAGTTTTACGGGGCGTGGTTTGCAATCCGCCCAGCCAATCAGGAATATAGCTCTTTTCTCAAAAAGAGCCGCTCGAAAGTCCTGCTTTCTAGCAGGGACTTTCGAGGGGGTAAAAAGGTTCGCATGAATTACTTTTAGTACCGGCTCTTTTGGTGTGAACGCGATCATGAACTAAGTTCGCATGAACCTTTGTGGGAAAAGTACCGCAGTGTGAACGCGGCTTATGATTAATGTATAAAACAGAGAATAAACTGAAAATTAATTCATTGATAAGAAAAATAATAATTAGTTGTAGCGCTAAACACAAAAATAATGAGATATTTAGCACATCCATCAACATATTGTCTTGGGCGCTTATCTCCCTCTAATTTCTAATACAGAAATATAATCATTAGGACGCTTGTGAGATAGGTGAGCAATGTTATATATGAGTGTAATTAACACTTCAACTGCTGTCCACTTGGTCTTCTAATTTCACAAGTGTATTTAAAGAATGACTCATTCTGATAAGTTGGTGTGTATTGCTTGCTTTGAGGTTCTCCTTCAGTTTCACAGGATGGCACTTTAAAATAATTTATTGTGTACATATTGCACACAGATTTTGTGGTTTGGCTTTCCAAGTTTTGAAGATAAGCAGATACACCAAATGAATTCCCCTGTGTGTTTATTTCCCCTGGAGGGGAGGGCTAATTAACAAGCATGCGAACATGTACACAGTCATCCAGTGTCTCGTCATAATCCTTTTATTTCGGATTTCGTCCCTAAATCCTCTCATGATCAACACTTGGTAAGCCTGTTTTGCAAAACGCTGTCAGCTCAGGAATCTAATTAACATTTGATGAAGAGTGAAAAACAAAGTATTAATAAACTGTTTCCGTCCGATCTCTCCTTCAGTACCAGATCCGAGCGCTGGAGTCTCAGAAGCGGCAGCAGGAGCAGGTTCTGCGCAGGAAGACTCAGGAGGTGACGGCTCTGCGGCGCCAGGCCAAACCTATGTCAGACCGCGTGGCCGGGCGCGTGGCCCGCTGGAACCAGTCTCCCCAAATATCGGACTCTGGAGCTGAATTGTCAGCCAGCACCACAGCAAGCAGCTCTGAGCCTGATAGCGGGAGGTCTGTGAGCGGGATGGTGAAACAATGGAACAACAAGAACAGCGTGATTGGATATCTGGCCGAGAGTGAGGGGAGCATGGACGGAACCAGAGTCATTGGGTAAGAAAGGCCTATACTTTACTGGTGATGTGAACACTGTCTTCTTAGTGGATATTTTAATGCTAATTGTTGGGATAAAATGCGAAAGGAGTAAATTGTACTGGAGCTGTACTTGACCTTATAAAGCATTTGATTGAGTTTCAGCTCATTGTCAAGGTCTAGGAGCATTTAGAAAGAGGGATACCTCCTCAGGTGGATGCAAACGCACACTATACCTTTATGTTACTCTGTTAATGCTGGATGTAAATAAGCAACCGTTTGCTGACAGGTTCCCCATATCAACTGAAAAGTGATGATCAGTTAGTGTTTGGCTTAAAATGTGTTTCCCATATGGCCCAAAAGTGAATGAAGGGTCTTAATGAGCGTTATTATTGATTCTTCCTTGTCAGATGAGTAATGACTGTTGTTTGTGATGGCCCTTTTACCTCTGGATCCTTTTTTCCTCTTGTAACTCTTACCTCTACTCAATTCCTTCCAATTGCATCAGTCAAATCTTATGTTTCACCTCTCTTCCATCTTGTCTCTTCCAGCAGCAGGAAGAAGTTGCAGCGTAAGCCAGCAGGCCCTGGCAGCGCTGCAGCGGCGAGCAGAGTGAGCAGCTTCTCCAAGTCTGCCCGGCTGAAGTGGCAAACACTGGAGCGTCGCATTATGGACATCGTCATGCAGAGAATGACAATCTCTAACGTGGAAGCTGACATGGATCGGCTTATCAAGGTAGGAATGGCATTCTTATTTCTCCTCTTGATTAAGGTCTGTTACACGTACGGCTCTGACTTTCCTCTGTGTGTCTTGATGAGTCAGAAG